>NW_025767473.1:140205-522243 GCF_003918875.1 Haliotis rubra | reverse complement strand
AAATGTCCCAATCGTTCCTTTTGCACAACCCAGGATTCTTCCAACATGGTCGTGCGTTGCCCCCAGCTGCAGCATGCCAATCGGTCTTTCTCTCTTTTCTGCTGTTAATCGGGGCATGTTCTGCTGGTTTTTCAGATAATTGTGATTGCAAAGAACAGTTTCCAACGTGTTTTATAACCGATCCCAATACGGGTGATTTCGTACACGTGAAGAACCATTTACTGATTTTAGTCATTTTCCCCGCATCTGGCATGCAGCACGTGCATGTCCTTGGGGTGTCATACATTTGTGTGTTTGGCAATGTGTTCCGAACTGTTTTTCATGTTTTGGCAATATCCAGCAAATATGATATAAATTAAATTTTGGGGACGTTTCTTTAACACAGTACCGTATATCCTAAAGTCAATACGCATGACCAAGATTCGTGGTTTACATATTCAGTTAATTCCCTGAATCCTACAGTATATCTTCATCACAGGAACATTGATGCTTCCTTCCATACGCCCTGCATATACGATTGATTGTTTGGTTTATAATACGTCTCCAGTGTAGTTCCTGCAAATATTCTCTCAGAACCCCTCTTGAAGTGAACATCGCAGATTTCCACATGAACATAGTTTCATGTATTGCCAGTGTTTCCACTATATATGATGCTTGTCACTCCTATAGAAATCAAATTTTCGATTTAAATACATTAAGGACATGTTCTGATTTTATCAGACAATGCGTTCATTGTTTAATTTTCCAAAGATCATTTTCCTATTTTTAACGCGTATTGAAAACACTAGTGAGTGCGTCTATGTTTTACGCCGCACTCAGCAATATTCCAGCTATATGGCGGCGGTCTGTAAATAATCGAGTCTGGACCAGACAATCCAGTGATCAACAGCGTGAGCATCGATGAACGCAATCTGGAACCGATGGCATGTGCCAACCAAGTCAGTGAGCCCGACCACCCGATCCCTTTAGTCGCCTCTTACGACAAACATGGGTTACTGAAGATCAATTCTAACCCAGACCTTCATGGGTACCCAGTGTTCTGTAATTCAGCATATATAACCACAACGGGCAACTTGTCCAATGCTGATTGAACAAGAAATTATCTGTTTGGTGATTATCTGTTTCTTATATGATATTATATAGGGAGAAATTCGGGTCCAAATTAATATGTTGGTTTACAGGGAATGTTGGATTAGGGGTGTGTGGGTTTAGAGGGAGTCCACTGTAATCCTTCTTCGTCTACGCTTTCATGCAATTTGTTTCTGAAGCAAAGCAATTCTGTTTACAGAAATTAATTTAAACAATTTTACAAAGTGATCTAAACATTACAATTTCATCGAATATGTTAAATTACACAATTAGTTAAAACTTTTTACAATTATTTTTTGCCCTCCAACCTAAGGTTGGAGACGAGAAACGCTTAAAATAGGAATGGCCTTACATTGGTGTCGTTTCCAAGCGTACACTAAACGCCAAAAGAAACGTTACCCTCCTTCCTGAATTACGCGGGTACCTATCTACAGCTGGCGTTGTGATGCGCGGACGTCAATTTCTTGGTCTGTCTACGGTGACCCCAGGCTGTCTGAAGCCCTGAATAAGTCTTAAAACCGTCATACGGTGGCATCCGAGGGCGTTGGCAACAGCATTGTCTGTCGACCCCATCTGCACCTTCTCAATGGCTCTTCCTCTCTCTTCAGCTGTCAATCGTGGCATATTACTCGTACTTGTGTATCATATCATGTATTCTAGTGTCGTAGGCACTTTCATGGGGTATGGGTTTTATCGGGAAAAATATAGACATGTTTGCATATTCTCTGAGTTAAGTTAAAGTTGTGTTATCTAAATCTAAATCACAGCGCTGACAATATAAATGAAATATCAGCAGCTTATTATTATGACCATCAGCACAGCCATGTACAGGTCAGCTGCCTGCTTGTAATTAACCCTAATTAACTTTAGAGTGTAGCCGGTTGGCCACAGAATTTTAACATAGTGGATGAGGTGCATGCTGGATACTGCAGGTTGACCATACATGTATCGTAATACGATAGATACAATGCAGCCTGACAGTCAGTAGTATATAGACAATGAATTCTTAATGTAACGGGACTTGACCCTCGGACAGCGGCTAGGCAGGTGGGCTGACGATCGCCTCTATGGTGCTGCCTGGCCGTTGCTGCACTATCATGTAATTACATACTTAGCTGCCGAATAAAGTGTTGTGGACCCACTGATGGACTTCAGTATTTGAAGAGACAGATATCCCCAAAACACTTTAACCAGCCCGGGATACTAGGCTCTCTTCATACCCTATAGAATCATTCTACATGCGAAATGGATGCAAATACTGCTTGAATAGTGCTGTGTTTTGGCGATTGATATTGCGATGTCTAAACAGAAAATGAAAAAATGTTACTTTGCAAGCACAAATGTTAACAAAGATAATTTAAGATGTTCTTAAACATTTTTTCACAATATCAAAAACACGTATTACTTGTTTTCACTAATGCAAATTAGCAGAAATTGTTTTAAAAGACTGAAATCATAGGAGTTATTATTTTACAATTTTACACGCTCTACAACAGTTGTTTCTTGTGGTAATAGTTCAAAACTGGTGACTCTAAATGGTTTATCTTTGTCTCAAAGCAGAATTTTATTTCAACCTTTCTTTTGGACATCTAAATCACTGTTATTTGTTATTTCGGCATGGACGAAATTAGGACATTTTAACTCTTCTGAAAAAGATGCATTTTTCCTTAATATGAATGCAGTTGACAATATATTTTTCGTGATTTGCATAAAGCTGTGTTGTTAAGTTTTCTTGTAAACTAAAACCTTCTAACATATCTTTGATAGTTGTTCAGTCATTCATAAAGGCAGGAGGGTAACGTTTCTTTTGCCACTTGGTGTATTTCACGATCACATGTCCCCGTCTGATCAGATTTGATATCGGTGGACGGTAGAGACAATAACACCTGAGTGTTATCTAACCCAGTTGATATAACGACCACGTGAACACAGACAACACTGATTGGATAATGATAACAGTTTTTATACTTGTACTTAACAGTCAGCAATCAGCATCAGTGTACAGAGTGTCCTAACACACTGTAGTAACCACACAGACATTGTTCAGTTCCAAAGATGACTGACTTCAGAGGCATTTCTTTGTTGCTGATTGTAACTTCACTGATCTGTTGTTGTGGTTGTGAGGAGACTCAGGAGAGTATCGCGTCTGTCATACAGAGATTGAGCCAGTTCGATAGGAAACTACTTAATAACAAGAAGGAGATCCTTGGTATGGAAGAAAATGTACTGAACTTAATTGAGGTTTCAAAGACAGAATTGAGAGCTGAACTAAAGGAAAACATACGAGAGCAAGTGAGAGAAGCCATGATGGAGATTCTACATGGGGATTCTCTTCAAGACATAGTAAAAAGTGAGGTTGTCTCTGAATTGAAGCACTTGAAGAGGGGCTACCATCAAATGAAGAGACAAATGCATCATTTCTCAAAATCACTTACGGGCTTGCAGGACAAGATGGATGTATTTCATCAACCTATACCCCAGAAGGCAGTTGTTTGGGAAGGAAGGGACTCATGTGACGCCTGTGTTAGAGATAAACATAGACTGGAAATAGAACTACATAAGTGTAATGTTACCGCTGCCGATCTCAAGACTGACATCGATCGGTTGTTGGCAGTGAATGAGACGTGTCAGTCTGAAATATCCCAACTGAAACAATCTCTTGGTGTTCCTGCTTCTCCCGGATCAGTTCAGGATGTTAACACTACATCCAGCTCACCTGTGTCGACGTCAGTGACGACACCCACATCTCCTCAGTTGACAACGTCAGTGACGACAGTGAGGCCGGGGGAGAAGAAACCTAGGATCCTGATTGCTCCACTCTACACAGACACTAGGCAACAGTTCCATCAACTCAACATCCACAGTAACTCCCTCAGTGTCTATCAACATCTCACCATGAAACGTGTGGCATCTGTAGCCTACATAGCAAAGACACAAAAACTCCTCATAGGATTAGACTATCCTCACCAGATACTGTCATCTACCCTGGATACAAACGACACAACTGTAGTTAGAAAAGGTGTACAGACATATGGCATGGCAGTGGATGAGGAACGAGACATCGTGTTTATGACAACGGTAGCCCCACGATTTGCAATCAGCCGCATGTCTACTCAGGGGAAAGACTTCACTGACATCATTGTCACGTATCGGGGTATGCCACGTGGAATTGCGCTCGACAAAAAACGAAAGAAGATATATGCTTGTTATCGAGTGAAAGTGTACATTCTGACATATGATGGTCAAGGTTTTGCAACATTAGCCACAGGAACAGCCATGGAAGCCGTGATCTTGGATCAGACGGCAGGAATGCTGTATTATAACAATGAGAAGAAACTGATGAAGATGGCGGTGTCCAGTAATGTGAGTACAGACGTGACCACATTGGACGCCATTCCCTCGAGTCTGAGTCTATATAGAGGCACCATCTACTACGGTAGTTTTAGCCCTAGAGATGTTAACTCCGGTATTGTTGGTGCTGTTGATGTAACCTTTAACACAGTACCGTATATCCTAAAGTCAATACGCATGGCCAAGATTCGTGGTTTACTTATTCAATTGATTCCCTAAATATTGAAGTATATCTTCATCACAGGAATATTTAAGCTTTCATACGCCCTGCATATACGATTAATTGTTTCGTTATTATAAGTCTTCAGTGTAGTTTATACAAATATTCTTTCAGACCCCCACCCCACCCCACCCTTGACTTGAACATCGCAGATTTCCACGTGTACATATAGTTTCATGTATTGCTAGTGGTTGCTTCCATAATGCATGACACTCTATAGGATATGAACATCACAGATTTCCACGTGTACATATAGTTTCTTGTATTGCTCGTGCTTCCATAAGCGTGTCATTGCTATAGGATTTAAGTTTTTGATACAAACTGGACGTGAAAATTCCATTTAGGTTAAAAAATCAAGGAAACGTTCTGTTAGATTTTATAAATTTTGTATAAGTTTCATTTTCCTATTTATAATATGTATTTGTAACAATAAACCATCAGCGAAATGTGTAAGATATTTGCCACGTATTTCCAGGGGAGTTCTTTGTAAACATTAGTTCTATGTCATATACCAACAGTTTCGTGTGAAAGTATATTCATCTCATTCAACAATATTCAACAATGCCTGAAATCTAAAATGTATGAATCCCGTTTGTATCATAGCATCTTGATGTTATCTCCACTTGTATTCTTGTATCGCTCGAATAGCTGCAAAATTCCTGTTCCGTGATATAACTTACATTTACTCACCGTTTATGTAATTTTTGTAAAAGTACACATTGCAAATGTCTTATGCATCCTTCTTCACGGATATAATGGCTTTTTAAATTTCATTATTTGTGTTCCATTTATACATAGTTGCACATGTATAGCATGCACCTATATAAATTAATGGTGAAAAGATGACCAGAATTTAGTGACTTAGTTAAGATGTCCGTACATTTTTGCTGTGTATTTCGTAAAGAAACAAATAAATTGTTCGCATACAATTATTAAAAGATTTATTTGTCCACAATTGGGTAACAGAGAGCCAAAAGTATATCTTTCTCATTTCTCATAAATCGGCTTTCTGGTTGACCCATTTTTCAAACTGCTTCCAGATGGAACTCACATGGTTGCAATATCAAAGAGATGATCAACTGTTTCGCCTTGGTTAATACAATAGCCACATAAATTACGCATCCCCATTTTAAAAGATATGGTGAAAATTTGATATTGAAACCATTGCTGTTAGAGATTTTGCAGGCATTTATTGGAAATGAAACATTCAACTTTGTGCATGACAACTTCTTGTTTATTGCATTATGAAGTGACGTTTCGATGAAGATTGCAAAAAATAAACCATTGTAAGTACCTTATCCTTATCATAGTCATCGATTACAATCACTCCCATGGGGCAGTGCGGACTTATTTCACCCTAGAATCTATTTCAGAAGGTGAATAAGAAGATATAACATGCAAGGCTTGTAGTTTAACCTGATCTCCAAAACCACCTTTTCATTCAGTGAGAACTCCAATAAATGGAGCTATCCGCTGACTAATGACATTAAATAACTATGCTGTTAAGTGTGTACTATGACTAAAGATACCTATATAATAACCCACCTGGCTTGTGAGTTCACGGAAAATACGTCAGGTGTGAATTTAATGTTTTAAGTTACGAGGTAAAACTGTTACAACTGGGCTCATTGTTACCACCAGGGCCTTGAGATCAATTTCTCGAAGGCTGAAAATGCACCATGAACAGTTCATGCATTGAGAATTAATGATTTTTATTGTATTGTATTGTATCAAAGTTGGAATCAATCCCTCCCGTCTCTCCGTGAGAAGTAAACACGCTTACCACTAGGCCACATCAGAATGGATTTCAAATTAGAAATTAAACTCGGTTAATATATCTTGCAAATACCATATTTCATATCTTTTCCTTTCACACTGGGATGTAACGATGTAAATGTGCAACACTGCAACGTGTGTGTTGAACGTTCGTTTCCTGGCAAACTATGGTATTTTCCCCATTTAAAACTTGTATAAATTATGACAGATGAAGCACAATGAATTTTTTTCTTGTATAACGAGATGGTCACCTTTATGACAGCAAACCAGTGAGTGGCATTATGATCAACGATGTCCAAGGAAAGGGTAAAATGACCTGCAATCAACCAAGTGACCGAGGCTGACCACTACAATGATAGAGAGATCCGGAATACTCACGGACAGCGTTCGTCGGTAGATTAGGCATTACCCATTCAGCTTACACATGATACAGCAAGCATACACATGGAAACAATGACATGCAATCCACAAAGTCACCATTGTCAACCACCCAATCCACTTGTTCGCCCCTTACAAGAGTAGGTTGCTGGGGATACAATCTGTCTCAGAATCAGCACGGGTTCAACTCCAATACGTACACGGAAGGTTAAATCTTATACGCGATACACTTTTACACAGTGAGAGAATATGAATCTTATGGAAAAAAATACACAAAAGATATATTAACTACATGCTTCCGAGTTGAACGGTTCAGACAAAAAAGCACGTTTACTAATGTAAGGAGTGAGTGAGTTTAGTTTTACGCCACACTCAACAATATAACAGCTTTATGGCGGCGGTCTGTAAATAATCGAGTCTGGACCAGACAATCCAGTGTTCAACAGCATGAGCATCGATCTGCGCAATTAAGAACCGATGACATGTGTCAACCAAGTCAGCGATCCTGACCACCCGATCCCGTTAGTCGCCTCTTACGACAAGCATAGGTTACTGAAGACCAATATTCTAACCCGTACCATCACGGGTACTAATGTAAGGATTTCACACATCCCGTATGGTTGCTTCCGTTACATAGGTACAGTCTATTAATATATCTAACGAGATTATGTGAAATCCTGATATTTAGGCCCAAAATAGGTAAGAGTCAAAATACACCTTGCAGTACATCTTATGTCCTAGCTAGTCGTAAGAGGCGACTAACGGGATTGACTAAATGTGAAATGACATCACAATTATTATTGATATAGGCCTTTGGTTCCTGTGCTGGCCGTAAGTCGCTATGCTGACAGTAAGTAAATTCGCTAACACTGAAATTATAACATCCCTGTGTTTTACAAAATCAGTGTGAAATCGATCAATAAACACACACATTTGACATCGTTCCGTAATCCGGACAATGAACTGCATGTATCTCCTGCGCAGTATATCTCTTCATCCTCATGACGCTCGGCTTATCATACAACGTCTCACGTTGCATGTGAAATATTTTGGCGCTCGGCCACAATATCTTTGGTGTCTTGTTTTGTTTACACACATATGATGACTAAGGTCTTGCAACATCTGATGATCACGCATGAAAGCTGTGATCTTGGATCAGAAGGCAGGGTTTTCTTATTAGAACAATGATAAGAGACTAATGACTGACTGACTGAGTTTGGTTTTACGCCGCTTTTAGCAATATTCCAGCAACATCACGGCGGGGGACACTAGAAATGGGCTTCACACATTGTACCCATGTGGGGATTCGAACCCGGGTCATCGGCGTGACGAGCCAACGCTTTAACCATTAGGCTACCCCACCACCCCAGAGACTAAAGAAGACGACAGTGTCCAGTAATGTGAATACAGAGGGGACCACATTGGACGTCGTTCCATGGAGCATGAGACTGTACAGAGGCACCATCTACTAGGTATTGTCTGGTACAGGCCCAATTATTACAGGCCACTGCCAAATAGGTGTAGTAATGCTGCTGTGTGGCGTTAAACAACAAAAACACATTATACAATCGTAGCTTTGGTTTCCGCCGAATATTATTTAAAAAAAGCTTTCTTTATCATTATACTATTATAGTACTGAATATTCCATTTTGGGTTGATATTATTTGTGAACCACGTTGTATAATAATATATGGATTTAGAAAACGAGTGTTCAGTTCACGTAATAGGAATCACGTGCAAACACGCCAATCTCGTGCAACATTTCTTAAGATGTGCACATGAATATAATGGGGGTAACATTGAAAGTTTACAGAATAACGCGACAGTGTGTTGCTGTATATTCACTGATAAATACCATACTGAAAGTTGTTTTAATCTCAGTTGAACATTGTTCTTACATGCAGCTTCGTACAGCTGGGATGTTGGAAGTTGAAACAAGGCAGAGCATTATGGCACGAGTTCTTAAGTTTCATAGTCAATAAGTAGCAGATTTCAGACTGACAGACAACTAACGTTGATCACGGATGTGGATCTGGTGGACCAAGGGGGACAACTGGCGTTCATCAGAACTACTCTGTCATGAAACAGGTGGTCAAAGTACCTCTCATATTGGAGTTGGGCTTCACAGACATGTGGAGGAAATTTCCAAATTTGATGCATCAGTGACAAAAATGATGTCTGAGGCAATTCCCTATTTTGACTTATACCATACGTTCCCAAATAATGTCATGTGCACAAATGACTAGACTTAGCATATATTTATGACAGGTGCCGCAAGTGGGGCAGGATACGCTCCCCTTTTCACGAATCCCTGCTATCATCGCTATTTCATAGTGATTCATAAACACATGCTCTGTCATCGTATCACATTGTGACAATCACTGGATTGTCTAGTTCAGACTCGATTTGTTTACAAACATCATACATCTGTATAACTGCTGAAACAATTATCTGCTCATGATATAGTCACACTTGTACAATTGACTCTGCTTTTGGCAGATTTGGCAAGATTTCTTGTGAACGTGGAAAGGGTTTTGTCGCTTCTATTTACAGGTGAGCGGACAGACAATACCTAATCAGCTAGACAGATGGAACATGCATATCCGACGTCCACGTGTTAGCCCGCATAGACGGACCGTCACGTTACTGCAAGACGTCGTCGGTGTCAAGGGCGGCAACGCTGAACCGAACGTCTTTTTGGCAAACCTTAGCGTTCGAATGAATCACGGTTTACGTCGGACCTCCTGGACAGGCGCCTCAGAGAGTGGCGTAGACGGAATGAGCGTTTTCATCATGGCGTTAACGTCAGACAGAACGACGTTTTGGGGATGGCGCAGGATTGGTGTGGGGTGGATTCACTGTAAATGGTAGAACACCTTTGGCCCCTGCGTGTTCTATATTTACATGTTGATCAGGGAAGTGTGACTTGGCAGTCCTCCAGTGACAACAACCTGGAGGCACACGTGGTGTACTGTCTCGCCGACATGGACGTCGTCTTGTGTTTCAGCACGACAAAGCAAGAACACACAGGCCACTTACTTGCTGTTACTGGCCACCTCCAACTCGAGACTATAATCACCCTACCATGCAACATGCGCGTCTAGTCTTACCACTCATTGAACATGTCTGGGATATTCTTTCACAGCGCGTACATCACCGTCAACAATCCTGAACGAAGTTTCAAAGTTCAACGGTGCCGCCATTTTCATGCTTCGAAATGCGTTTTAATACGCGCGATTTGATTGGTTTGCCACGATTCTTGGCAATAATGGCGTACGATAGGGTTACAAGTCTTCTTGTAGGTCAAGAAAGAGGCGAGTAGTTACGAATGGTGACTACAGTTGACATTGAACGTTTGATCAGGAGGATGCCTCTTTTAAAGCGGGAATGCCTTGCGAGTAGAGGCGGACACACGCGATATTGTTTTTTATGGGTTAATGATGTGATAGCAGTAGAGTGCATTGACCAATCATCATAACAAAATCAATGTTCATCTGACACTCAACAACTAATTCAAATCTCAGGTAAATGTCACTGTTATACTGTTAAACAGTCTAATTAAAGATATCACATTAAACTCTGCCTGTTCTTCAGTAAAGATAAAACATATCAATTTGTTTCCCATATTTGAATATCCCCTACTTTTTTAATAGAATAATTGCAGTAAGTGTGTTTAGTTTTACGCCGCTTTAGCAATATTTTAGCAACATCACGACAGGGGATACCGGGAATGGACTTCAGACATTGTATCTATGTGGGGAATCGAACCCGGATCTTTTTTGCGTAACGAGCAGACGCTTAAACCAGTAGGTTATCCCACCACCCCCTTACTTTTATAGAGAAATTATAAATAGTATATCTTTCTATCATCCACTGTTTGTTATCAGCATTCACCGGAATTGTCCCGTTGTACAAATCTTTTATAGTGCTGTATCCCAGGGACATTGATAATTGAGTTTCTGAAACCCTGCATATACATCCGCTACGTGAACCTCGTCCAACGCTTATCAGCTAATGATAAGAGTTGTGTACACCTGTACCCAGATTGTTTGTAGTTGTTCTGTATTGCCCATTTCTCACCATTCTGAATTTTTAATCCAACGCGAAATAATTTCAAGTTTTGGTAACTGAATTTTCATGCAGAACTTTATGTTCAGATGCGATGCAAAGTTATTCCTTTCCCTTACATACCAGACCAGGTCAGTTTCTTCTTTCTTCGTCTACATGTGCATTCAATTTGCTTCCGCAGCAAAACGGCTCTGATTCACATTAGAAATTAATTTAAAGACTATTACCAAGTGATATATTAGTTCAAATGCCATTGAGGAAGTTACACAATTAATTAAAGCAATTGTTTTCTTGCCCGCTCGCTCATACAGGTGGAGTTTGAAGACGAGGAACACATACAAAATACGAATGGCCTGACCTGAAAGTTGTTTCCAAACGCAGTTTACCAGTGTCGAGTGACACTTAATAGTGCTACACCATATAGGCAATGATAACTCCCCGCTAGCTAACCCAGTTTATATGACACACAAACTAATTACGTAGTGATAAAGAGGTTTTCATACTTGTACTTAACAATAAGCAATCAGCATCAGTGTACAGATTGTCCTAACACACTGTAGTAACCACACAAACATTGTTCAGTTCCAAAGATGACTGACTTCAGAGGCATTTCTTTGTTGCTGATTGTAACTTCACTGATCTGTTGTTGTGGCTGTGAGGAGACTCAGGAGAGTATCGCCTCTTGTCATACAGAGATTGAGCCAGTTCGATAGGAAACTACTTAATAACAAGAAGGAGATCCTTGGCATGGAAGAAAATGTACTGAACTTAATTGAGGTTTCAAAGACAGAATTGAGAGCTGAACTAACGGAAAACATACGAGAGCAAGTGAGAGAAGCCATGATGGAGATTATGAAAGGCGATGCTCTTCAAGACATGGTGTCAAGTGAGGTTGTCTCTGAATTGAGGCAACTGCAACAGGGTTACCGTGAGATGGAGAGACAGTCGCATAATTTCTCCACATTACTCAAGGACTTGCAGGACAAGATGGTAGTATTTCAACAACCCAAGAATACAGATGTTTGGAATGGAAGGGTCTCATGTGAGGAGGAGAACCGTAGGATCCTGATTGCTCCACTTTGGTCATACTCTAACCAACAGTTCCGTCAACTCAGCATCCACAGTAACTCCCTCAGTGTCTATCAGCATCTCACCATGAAGGGTGTGTCATCTGTAGCATACATAGCAAAGCTACAGCAACTCCTTATCGGGTTAGACCATCCTGATAAGATACGGTCATCTACTCTGGACGCAGGCTACATGGCCGTAGTAAGAGAAGGTGTACGGACTTTTGGCATGGCAGTGGATGAGGAACGAGAGATTGTGTTTATGACAACAGAAATCCCACGACATACAATCAGTCGCATGTCTACACTGGGGAAAGACTTCACTGTCATCACTGACTTATCCGGGTATGGAAAGTGGCCAGTCGGAATAACACTCGACAAGAAACAAAAGAAGATATTTGCTTGTAATGGAGAGAAAATGTTCACAGTAACATATGATGGTCAAGGTCTTGCAACAATAGCCAGAGGATCACACATGTATGCCGTGATCTTGGATCAGACGGCAGGTGTGTTGTATTATAACAATGAGAAGAAACTGATGAAGATGGCAGTGTCCAGTAATGTGAGTACAGAGGTGACCACATTGGACGCCATTCCCTGGAGCATGAGGCTGCACAGAGGCACCATCTACTACGGTAGTTTTAGCCCAAGAGAAGTTAACTCCGGTATTGTTGGTGCTGTTGATGTAACCTTTAACACAGTACCGTATATCCTAAAGTCAATACGCATGGCCAAGATTCGTGGTTTACATATTCAGTTGATTCCCTGAATCCTACAGTATATCTTCATAGCAGGAACATTAATGCTTTCATACCATCTACTACGCTAGTTACAGTTCTGTAAGAGTTAACTCTGGTTCTGTCGGTGCTGTTGATTTAACCTTTAACACCGTACCATATATCCTGAAGTCAGTATGCTTGGACGAGAATCTTGGTGTACGTATTCAATTGATTCCCTAAATATTAAAGTATACCGTCATCACAGGAATATTTAAGCTTTCATACGCCCTGCATATACGATTAATTGTTTCGTTATTATAAGTCTTCAGTGTAGTTTATACAAATATTCTTTCAGACCCCCACCCCACCCCCACCCTTGACTTGAACATCGCAGATTTCCACGTGTACATAGTTTCATGTATTGCTAGTGGTTCCACTATATATGATGCATGGCACTCCTAGAGGATATGAACATCACCGATTTCCACGTGTACATATAGTTTCTTGTATAGCTCGTGCTTTCAAAAGCGTGTCATTGCTATAGGATTTAAGGTTTTGATTTAAACAGGACGTGAAAATTCCATTTAGGTTAAAAAATCAAGGAAACGTTCTGTTAGATTTTATAAATTTTGTATAAGTTTCATTTTCCTATTTATAATATGTATTTGTAACAATAACGTTCAGCGAAATGTGTAAGATATTTGCCACGTATTTCCAGGGGAGTTCTTTGTAAACATTAGTTCTATGTCATATACCAACAGTTTCGTGTGAAAGTATATTCATCTCATTCAACAATATTCAACAATGCCTGAAATCTAAAATGTATGAATCCCGTTTGTATCATAGCATCTTGATGTTATCTCCACTTGTATTCTTGTATCGCTCGAATAGCTGCAAAATTCCTGTTCCGTGATATAACTTACATTTACTCACCGTTTATGTAATTTTTGTAAAAGTACACATTACAAATGTCTTATGCATCCTTCACCGGATATAATGGCTTTTTTAAATTTCATTATTTGTGTTCCATTTATACATAGTTGCACATGTATAGCATGCGCCTATATAAATTAATGGTGAAAAGATGATCAGAATTTAGTGACTTAGTTAAGATGTCCGTACATTTTGCTGTGTATTTCGTAAAGAAACAAATAAATTGTTCGCATACAATTATTAAAAGATTTATTAGTCCACAATTGGGTAGCAGAGAGCCAAGAAGTATATCTTTCTCATTTCTCATAAATCGGCTTTCTGGTTGACCGAGTTTTCAAACTGCGTCCAGATGGAACTCACATGGTTGCAATATCAAAAGAGATGATCAACTGTTTCGCCTTGGTTAATACAATGACCACATACATTGCGTGTCCCATTTAAAAAGTAAAGAGTTTGTTGGTAAGGTATGGTGCTAAATGAAACATTCGATATTGATTGCAAAAATTAAACCGTTGTAAGTACCTTATCCTTATCATAGTCATCAATTACAATCTCTCCCATGAGACAGTGCGGACTTATTTCACCCTAGAATCTATTTCAGAAGATGAATAAGAAGATATAACATGCAAGGCTTGTAGTTTAACCTGATCTCCAAAACCACCTTTTCATTCAGTCAGTACTCAAATAAATGGAGCTATCCGCTGACTAATGCAATTGAATAACTATGCTGTTTAGTGTTAAATATGACTATAGATACCTATATAATAACCCACCTGGCTTGTGTGTTTACGGAAAATACGTCAGGTGTGAATTTAATGTTTAAGTTACGAGGTAAAACTGGGACAACTGGGCTCATTGTTACAACCAGGGCTTTGAGATCAATTTCTCGAAGGCTGAAACACAAGATAAAAAAAAGTTCTTTAACATGCACCATGAACAGTTCATGTATTGAGAATTCATGATTTTAACATAATTTGTTTTCTATACAAAAAGCTGAGGAATCCTTCTAATAGATAGACATCTTACTTTTAATCCTTCATCACAAAGCATAAAGGATGAATGAGTGAGAGAAATCAAAATGATGCTCACATATTGTGTCAATGTTGGAACCAAACCCTCCCGTCTCTCCGTGAGGAGCAAACACTCTTACCACCAGGCCACATCAGAATGGTTTTCAAATGAGAAATTAAACTCAGTCCTTCAGCGTGACCTCTAAGTCCACTCCATCTTGCAAATACCATAGTTCATATATTTTCCTTTTTGTACACAGGGATATAACGATGTCAATGTGCAACAATGCAACGTGTCTGTTAAAATTTCATTTCCTGGCAAAATATGGTATTCTCCTCCATTAAAACTTGTATCAATTATCACACCAAAGGGGGATGAATCACAATGCATATGTTTGTTGTACATTTAGGTGGTCACCTATATGACGGTACTTCAGTGACTGGCATTATGAACAACGGTACAACGGTATAACGGTACAACGGAGCAAGATATCAACCAAGTGGTCGGGGCTGACCACCGTGCCGATCCAATAAGTAGCCTCTCACTACATTGATAGAGAGATCCGGAATACTCACGGACAGTGTTCATCGGTAGATTAGGCATTACGCATTCAGCTTACACATCATACAGGAAGCATACACGTGGATACAATGACATGCAATCCACAAAGTCACCATTGTCAACCACCCAATCCACTTGCTCGCCCCTTACAAGATTAGCTTGCTGGGGATACAATCTTTCTCAGAATCAGCTCGAGTTGAACCCCAATATGTACACGGAAGGTTACATCTAATACACGATACGCTCTTACACAATAACAGAATGTATCTTATGGAAAATAACAGTACATTTAAATATATTAACCACATGCTTCCGAGGTTGAACAACTCAGACACAAATGCACGTTTACAAATGTAAGGTTTTCACACGTCTTGCGTCCTTGCTTCCGTTACATATGTAATACATCTAATGGGGTTAAGAGAAATTCTGATATTTAGGCCAAAAATGTGTAAGAGTTGTAAAAGACCCATCATAAATCAAAATACACCTGGCAGTACATTTGTCCATGCTTGTCGTAAGAGGCGAGTAACGGGATAGGGTGGTCAGGCTCGCTGACATGGTTGACACATGTCATCGTATCCCAATGGCGTCGATCGATGCTCGTGATGTTGATCACTGGATTTTCTGGTCATGAGTCTATTTACAGACTGGCGTCATATAGCTGGCAAAATTGCTGAGTGCGGCGATAAATAGCAAACAAACAAATAATGTTGTCATACAGTGAAATCGTAGTAGTTTATATGACAGGGGCGGTGGGGTAGCATAGTGGTTAAAGCGTTCGCTCGTCACGTCGAAGACTCGGATTCGATTCCCCACATGGGTACAATGTCTGAAGCCCATTTCTGGTGTCCCTCGCCGTGATATTGCTGAAATATTGCTAAAAAGCGGCGTGAAACTAAACTCACTTTCATTTGACATATAATTACGAGACATTAATATTGTTTCAGTTAAGTTAAGTAACAGAGATCAATACGAAACATGTATAATAACTGATCCGCGTACTCTGCATTGCTATTCCTGACGTTACAAATGCATCCACTTTTTTGTTGACTTAATGTGAAATGACATCACAAGTATTATTGATATAGGCATGTGGTTCCGCTATGCTGATAGTAAGTTGCGTCAACATAAATTCGCTAAGTATAACTAACACTGAAATTATAACATCCCTGTGTTTTTAACGAAATCAGTGTGAAATCGATCAATAAACACATACATTTTACATCGTTCCGTAACCCACACTCGTACAATGAACTGTATGTATGTCCTACGCAGTATCTCTCTTTATCCTTATGACGCTCGGCTTATCATACAACGTGTCATGTTGCATGTGAAATATTTTGGCGCTCGGCCACAATATCCCTGGTGAGTGGTATTTTGTTTTCTTGCCACACATATGATGGCCAACATCTGATGATCACGCATGTAAGCTGTGATCTTGATCAGATGGCAAGTGTTTCTTATTATAACGATGATAGAGGCCAGGGCCCCGTTTCTCAAAGCGATCGTAGCGCTACGACAGTCGTAACTCCCATACTTTAACATAGACTTACGACTGTCGTATCGCTACGATCGCTTTGAGGAAACGGGCCCTGACCCTGATCCACAAAGCGTTCGTAGCGCTACGACATTCGTAAGCCTGTGATAAACTATAGAGTTACGACAGGTCGTAACGTTACGAACGCTTTGTGGATCGGCTCCCTGATGAAGACGAGAGTGTCCAGTAATGTGAGGTGACCACATTGGATGGCGTTCCATGGTCATGATGGTGCATGAGACTGTACAGGGGCACCATCTACTACGGACTGTCTGGCAGTGCTACAGTCACAACATGCAACCTGGAGGCACACGTGGTGTACTGTCTCGCCGACATGGACGTCGTTTTGTGTTTCAGCACGACAAAGCAAGAACACACAGACTTGTATTTGCTGTTACTGAGACTATAATCACCCTACCATCCAACGTGCTCGTCTAGACTTATCACCCATCGAGCATGTCTGGGATATTCTTTGACAGCGCGTACATCACCGTCAACAATCCTGAACGAACTTGGCGCTGTTCCGCATGAAGAATGGGATAGAATCAACCAAGTTTAACACACCTTACGTCACTGAGCTATATGATAACTTTATTAACATAAATGCCCTTCTTGCCAGCAGAGCCCTCAATTCAGCAATACAACATATTAGTGGTATACAGCTTCTACAGCCATACCGCCTCCGTGGTGCAGTGGTTAGGGCGTCCACCCGGATAGCGGAAGGTCGCGGGTTCGATCCCCTGCCGCGCGCGTTATACCAAAAGACGTTAAAATATCATCAATGGTACTTGCTGGTCCCTGCCTGGCGCTCGGCATTAATGGATACAAGAAGGACTGGTCGGCTCGGAGTCAGTTTAATGTGTCTGAGTGGGGTAATCATGCTTAACTGCGGTATGGTATCTCAGTGGGCTAGCACTATAAAACCAGCAACTCCGGGCTTACAAGCAGCCACACATACACACGCATGCACGTCGTCATATAAGCGAAATACTCTTAAAGGCCACATGCAACCAAATAACAAAGATAATTAGATCACAAATTATCACTTATTCATGACATATAATATACATTGCTGATTATGAAAAACAAATAAAATAAGCAAAATTATAAGCGTACAATCGCAAATCAAAAGTGCAATATTTTGTACCATGGTTTACTTCCCCCGAGATACCGAATCCAGTCAAATCGGGTGGGTGTGCACTTAAGTGTAACGAAGTCTTCCATTGGCTGGTTCATTTGCCGATACTCTCTTTGTGTGTGTATAGAGATGTTGGGTTTGTAAATACATGCTCATTTTTGGTGTATAACATTTTGCAATCAACACCATAACATCTCATGTGTACAAGTATCTCATCTGCCTGTCTCTGTCTCTGTCTCTGTCTCTCCCTCAGTGTCTATCAGCATCTCACCATGAAGGGTGTGTCATCTGTAGCATACATAGCAAAGCTACAGCAACTCCTTATCGGGTTAGACCATCCTGATAAGATACGGTCATCTACTCTGGACTCTACTACACGGCCCTAGTAAGAGAAGGTGTACGGACTTTCGGTATGGCAGTGGATGAGGAACGAGAGATTGTGTTTTTGACAACAGAAGTCCCACGATATACAATCAGCCGCATGTCTACACAGGGGAAAGACTTCACTGTCATCACTGACTTATCTGGGTATGGGAAGTGGCCAGTCGGAATTACACTCGACAAGAAACAAAAGAAGATATATGCTTGTAATGGAGAGAAAATGTTCACAGTAACATATGATGGTCAAGGTCTTGCAACAATAGCCAGAGGATCACACATGTATGCCGTGATCTTGGATCAGACGGCAGGTGTGCTGTATTATAACAATGAGAAGAAACTGATGAAGATGGCAGTGTCCAGTAATGTGAGTACAGAGGTGACCACATTGGATGCCATTCCTGGAGCATGAGACTGCACAGAGGCACCATCTACTACGGTAGTTTTAGCCCAAGCGAAGTTAACTCTGGTATTGTTGGTGCTGTTGATGTAACCTTTAACACAGTACCGTATATCCCAAAGTCCATACGCATTGCCAAGATTCGTGGTTTACATATTCAGTTAATTCCCTGAATCCTACAGTATATCTTCATCACAGGAACATTGATGCTTTCATACGCCCTGCATATAAGATTGATTGTTTCGTTTATTATATGTCTCCAGTGTAGTTACTGCAAATATTCTCTCAGAACCCCTCTTGAAGTGAACATCGTAGATTTCCACATGAACATAGTTTCATGTAATGCCAGTGTTTCCACTATATATGATGCTTGTCACTCCTATAGAAATCAAATTTTCGATTTAAATACATTAAGGTTCCAAAGTCAAGGACACGTTCTGATTTTATCAGACGATGCGTTCATTGTTTAATTTTCCAAAGATCATTAACCTATTTTTAACGCGTATTGGAAACACTACACGTTGAACAAAATGTGTGATAAATATGATATTTCCTTATTTTTTATTACTTCATATATCAACACTATTGTTATCTGTATGAAAATATATTCTAATCACATGTCTGCGGAAAAAAGGTATTTCGAAATGCATGTCCAGCAAATATGATATATATTAAATTTTTGGGACGTTACTTTTGCACGTGAGTGTATTTCCACAATATATACACTTTTTGTTTCGTCGGATTCGGAGTTACTTCACTTGTATTGTATGTCTAGCAAGCCTCTTATTTTTGTAATGGATATCTATGTTACGAAATCATGATCTTAGCTCTTCATAAACAAAACATCAACTCTTCGAAGCAATGTGCAGTTATTCTAAACGGTAGCGTTAGCGATAAAACGGTATAATTTCCGCTCATTAATTGTCGATTTTTGTTGCCTACAGTAAACATAAGATGTATAAACGACCTGTGATGTATGTTTTCCATGTGTTGCAGCCTAAACGTATACTGAAAGGAAAAAGAAACGTCGTAGTATTGGAGATGACATTTAAGTATCAATTGAATGGCAATCGTTCACTTGTTTTCTGAACACAGGAGCTATGTCTAGGTTAACGAGAGGTGTTGATGGACAATATGACGGTCCTGGCGACGTGTTGTTACACGGCGTCGACCACTACGTGGACGGTCATCACTGCTGTTGGTGGCGTTGTGGCGCTGTTTCTGTTCCTCTCGTTCGTACGCTGCAATTGAAGTCATTAGCATTGACTCGAGCCCATCTTGACGTTCAATGGCTTGTTGTCGTGGACCTCTCACTAACCTGGCCATAGCTGCTGTGTTCAGAAAACAAGTGAACGATTGCCATTCAAGCCGGCAATTTATGCCTGAATGCATACATGTTGCATGTACATGTGCATCTCGATTTCAATGTTGTGTTTGTGCGAACTCTTCCCTTTATGGGTTTATGCCGCCTTTAGCAATATTCCAGCAGTATCACGGCAGGGGAACACCAGAAATAGACCTAGCACATAGTACCCATGTGGGGAATCGATCCCAGGTCTTGTATATGACGTGGTCCCTAGTATGGTGATCTACCTTCAGTTGTTGGCAATATATAGCCTGTTTTTACCTTGTATTGTCATCTATAGTTAAACTGTTTTAGATTTAATTAATAGTTTCAAATTCGAATCTGTGATAATCTAGTTATTTTACTGTCCTTCGTTGACAGGTGTTTATAGTTTACCACTGCTTACTATGCATAAAAATAATTGTTCTCGTCACGATATGGCTGGAAATATTACCGATGTGACGTTAAATTGTAACTCACTCACTCACTCTTAGGCGTGACGAGCGGACACTTACACCAGTCAGGTTACCCCATCGCTTATATATTGCAATTTTGGAAAGTATATCTTCTATCAGCCACTGTTTGTTATCAAAATTCACTGCAATTGTTCTCTTTATAAGAACCTTTGATAGCATCAGAGGGACATTTATATCCCAGTGGTCTGTGAGTGAGTGCGTCTATGTTTTACGCCGCATTCAGCAAATGTTCCAGCTATATGGCGGCGGTCTGTAAATAATCGAGTCTGGACCAGACAATCCATTGATCGACAGCATGAGCATCGATCTACCGATCTGGAACCGATGACATGTGTCAACCAAGTCAGTGAGCCCGAACACCCGATCCCTTTAGTCGCCTCTTACGACAAACATGGGTTACTGAAGATCAATTCTAACCCAGACCTTCATGGGTACCCAGTGCTCTGTAATTCTGCATATATAACCACAACGGTCAACTTGTCCGATGCTGATTGAACAAGACATTATCTGTTTGGTTGGCATTTTAGAAGTTGGTGAGTAATTAGCAAGTAATTAACAGTTAATTCTATTATGCTCTGGTAGGCCACCTCTGTGTTGATTGCTAAATACACACCATGTTTTTTGGCTGATGCAATCTCCTGTGAAATTACAATGTCGGTTTAGAGAGAGTCAATTTCCACTAAAATATGATATTATATATTTCTTATATGATATAATATAGGGACAAATTCGGGTCCACAATTAATATGTTGGTTTACAGGAATGTTGGATTAGGGGTGTGTGGGGTTTAGAGGGAGTCCACTGTAATCCTTCTTCGTTTAGGCTTTCATGGAATTTGTTTCTGAAGCAAAGCAATTCTGTTTATAGAAATTAATTTAAACAATTTTACAAAGTGATCTAAACATTACAATTTCATAGAATATGTTAAATTACACAATTAGTTAAAACCTTTTACAGTTATTTTTTGCCCTCCAACCTAAGGTTGGAGACGAAAAACGCTTAAAATAGGAATGGCCGTACATTGATGTCGTTTCCAAGCGTACACTGAACGCCAAAAGAAACGTTACCCTCCTTCCTTAATGACGCGGGTACCTATCTATAGCTGGCGTTGTGATGCGCGGACGTCAATTTCTTGGTCTGTCTACGGTGACCCCAGTCTGTCTGAAGCCCTGAATAAGTCTTAAAACCGTCATACGGTGGCATCCGAGGGCGTTGGCAGCAGCATTGTCTGTCGACCCCATCTGCACCTTCTCAATGGCTCTTCCTCTCTCTTCAGCTGTCAATCGTGGCATATTTCTCGTACTCGTGTATCATATCATGTATTCTAGTGTCGTAGGCACTTTGATGGGGTATGGGTTTTATCGGGAAAAAATATAGACATGTTTGCATATTCTCTGAGTTAAGTTAAAGTTGTGTTATCTAAATCTAAATCACAGCGCTGACAATATAAAATGAAATATCAGCAGCTTATTATCATGACCATCAGCACAGCCATGTACAGGTCAGCTGCCTGCTTGTAATTAACCCTAATTAACTTTAGAGTGTAGCCGGTTGGCCACGGAATTTTAACATAGTGGATGAGGTGCATGCTGGATACTGCAGGTTGACCATACATGTATCGTAATACGATAGATACAATGCAGCCCTGACAGTCAGTAGTATATAAACAATGAATTCTTAATGTAACGGGACTTGACCCTCGGACAGCGGCTAGGTAGGTGGGCTGACGATCGCCTCTATGATGCTGCCTGGCCATTGCTGCACTATCATGTAATTACATGCTTAGCTAACGAATAAAGTGTTGTGGACCCACTGATGGACTTCAGTATTTGAAGAGACAGATATACCCAAAACACTTTAACCAGCCCGGGATACTAGGCTCTCTTCATACCCTATAGAATCATTCTACATGCGAAATGGATGCAAATACTGCTTGAATAGTGCTGTGTTTTGGCGATTGATATTGCGATGTCTAAACAGAAAATGGAAAAATGTTACTTTGCAAGCACAAATGTTAACAAAGATAATTTTAGATGTTCTTAAACATTTTTTTCACAATATCAAAACACGTATTACTTGTTTTTCACTAATGCAAATTAGCAGAAATTGTTTTAAAAGACTGAAATCATAGGAGTGATTATTTTACAATTTTACACGCTCTACAACATTTTTTCTTGTTGTAATAGATCAAAAATGGTGACTCTAAATGGTTTATCTTTGTCTCAAAGCAGAATTTTATTTCAACCTTTCTTTTGGACATCTAAATCACTGTTATTTGTTATTTCGGCATGGACGAAATTAGGACATTTTTAACTCTTCTGAAAAAAAGATGCATTTTTCCTTAATATGAATGCAGTTGACAATATATTTTCGTGATTTGCATAAAGCTGTGTTGTTAAGTTTTCTTGTAAACTAAAACCTTCTAACATATCTTTGATAGTTGTTCAGTCATTCATAAAGGCAGGAGGGTAACGTTTCTTTTTGCCACTTGGTGTATTTCACGATCACATGTCCCCGTCTGATCAGATTTGATATCGGTGGACGGTAGAGACAATAACACCTGAGTGTTATCTAACCCAGTTGATATAACGACCACGTGAACACAGACAACACTGATTGGATAATGATAACACAATTTTTATACTTGTACTTAACAGTCAGCAATCAGCATCAGTGTACAGATTGTCCTAACACACTGTGGTAACCACACAGACATTGTTCTGTTCCAAACATGACTGACTTCAGAGGCGTTTCTTTGTTGCTGATTGTAACTTCACTGATCTGTTGTTGTGGCTGTGAGGAGACTCAGGAGAGTCTAACGTCTGTCATACGGAAACTGAGCCAGTTCGATAGGAAACTACTTAATAACAAGAAGGAGATCCTTGGTATGGAAGAAAATGTACTGAACTTAATTGAGGCTTCAAAGACAGAATTGAGAGCTGAACTAAAGGAAAACATACGAGAGCAAGTGAGAGAAGCCATGATGGAGATTCTACATGGGGATTCTCTTCAAGACATAGTAAAAAGTGAGGTTGTCTCCGAATTGAAGCACTTGAAGAGGGGCTACCATCAAATGAAGAGACAAATGCATCATTTCTCAAAATCACTTACGGGCTTGCAGGACAAGATGGATGTATTTCATCAACCTATACCCCAGAAGGCAGTTGTTTGGGAAGGAAGGGACTCATGTGATGCCTGTGTTAGAGATAAACATAGACTGGAAATAGAACTACATAAGTGTAATGTTACCGCTGCCGATCTCAAGACTGACATCGATTGGTTGCTGGCAGTGAATGAGACGTGTCAGTTGGAAATATCACAACTGAAACAATCTCTTGGTGTTCCTGCTTCTCCCGGATCAGTTCAGGATGTTAACACTACATCCAGCTCACCTGTGTCGACGTCGGTGACGACACCCAGACCTCCTCAGTTGACAACGTCATTGTCGACAGTGAGGCCGGGGAGAGAAACCTAGGCTCTTGATTTCTCCACTCTGGACATACACTAGGCAACAGTTCCATCAACTCTCAACATCCACAGTAACTCCCTCAGTGTCTATCAACATCTCACCATGAAGCGTGTGGCATCTGTAGCCTACATAGCAAAGACACAAAAACTCCTCATAGGATTAGACTATCCTCACCAGATACTGTCATCTACCCTGGATACAAACGACACAACTGTAGTTAGAAAAGGTGTACAGACATATGGCATGGCAGTGGATGAGGAACGAGACATCGTGTTTATGACAGCGGTAACCCCCACGATTTGCAATCAGCCGCATGTCTACTCAGGGAAAGACTTCACTGACATCACGTATCGGGGTATGCCACGTGGAATTGCGCTCGACAAAAACGAAAGAAGATATATGCTTGTTATCGAGTGAAAGTGTACATTCTGACATATGATGGTCAAGGTCTTGCAACAATAGCCAGAGGATCACACATGTATGCTGTGATCTTGGATCAGACGGCAGGAATGCTGTATTATAACAATGAGAAGAAACTGATGAAGATGGCGGTGTCCAGTAATGTGAGTACAGACGTGACCACATTGGACGCCATTCCCTCGAGTCTGAGTCTATATAGAGGCACCATCTACTACGGTAGTTTTAGCCCTAGAGATGTTAACTCCGGTATTGTTGGTGCTGTTGATGTAACCTTTAACACAGTACCGTATATCCTAAAGTCAATACGCATGGCCAAGATTCGTGGTTTACTTATTCAATTGATTCCCTAAATATTGAAGTATATCTTCATCACAGGAATATTGAAGCTTTCATACGCCCTGAATATACGATTGATTGTTTCGTTTATTATAAGCCTTTAGTATAGTTCATACAAATATTCTCTCACATCCCCCTTGATATGAACATTACAGATTTCCAAGTGTACATATAGTTTCTTGTATAGCTCGTGCTTCCATAAGCGTGTCATTGCTATAGGATTTAAGTTTTGATATAAACTGGACCTGAAAAATTCCATTTAGGTTAAAAAATCAAGGAAACGTTCTGTTAGATTTTATAAATTTTGTATAAGTTTCATTTTCCTATTTATAATATGTATTTGTAACAATAAACGTTCAGCGAAATGTGTAAGATATTGCCACGTATTTCCAGGGGAGTTCTTTGTAAACATTAGTTCTATGTCATATACCAACAGTTTCTGTGTGAAAGTATATTCATCTCATTCAACAATATTCAACAATGCCTGAAATCTAAAATGTATGAATCCCGTTTGTATCATAGCATCTTGGTGTTATCTCCACTTGTATTCTTGTATCGCTCGAATAGCTGCAAAATTCCTGTTCCGTGATATAACTTACATTTACTCACCGTTTTTGTAATTTTGTAAAAGTACACATTACAAATGTCTTATGCATCCTTCACCGGATATAATGGCTTTTTAAATTTCATTATTTGTGTTCTATTTATACATAGTTGCACATGTATAGCATGCGCCTATATAAATTAATGGTGAAAAGTTGACCAGAATTTAGTGACTTAGTTAAGATGTCCGTACATTTTCTGCTGTGTATTTCGTAAAGAAACAAATAAATTGTTCGCATACAATTATTAAAAGATTTATCGGTCCACAATTGGGTAGCAGAGAGCCAAGAAGTATATCTTTCTCATTTCTCATAAATCGGCTTTCTGGTTGACCCATTTTTCAAACTGCGTCCCGATGGAACTCACATGGTTGCAATATCAAAAGAGATGATCAACTGTTTCGCCTTGGTTAATACAGTGACCACATAAATTGCGCATCCCATTTTAAAAAGATATGGTGAAGAATTTGATATTGAAACCATTGCTGTTAGAGATTTGCAGGCATTTAGTTGGAAATGAAACATTCAACTTTGACGTTTCGATGTAGATTGCAAAAAAATAAACTATTGTAAGTACCTTATCCTTATCATAGTCATCGATTACAATCACTCCCATGGGGCAGTGCGGACTTATTTCACCCTAGAATCTATTTCAGAAGATGAATAAGAAGATATAACATGCAAGGCTTGTAGTTTAACCTGATCTCCAAAACCGACTTTTCATTCAGTGAGTACTCCAATAAATGGAGCTATCCGCTGACTAATGACATTAAATAACTATGCTGTTTAGTGTGTAATATGACTAAAGATACCTATATAACAACCCACCTGGCTTGTGTGTTTACGGAAAATACGTCAGGTGTGAATTTAATGTTTTAAGTTACGAGGTATAACTGTTACAACTGGGCTCATTGTTACCACCACCAGGGCTTTGGGATCAATTTCTCGAAGGCTGAAAATGCACCATGAACAGTTCATGCATTGAGAATTAATGATTTTTATTGTATTGTATTGTATCAAAGTTGGAATCAAACTCTCCCGTCTCTCCGTGAGGAGCAGACACTCTTACCACTAGGCCACATCAGAATGGATTTCAAATTAGAAATTAAACTCGGTTAATATATCTTGCAAATACCATATTTCATATCTTTTCCTTTCACACTGGGATGTAACGATGTAAATGTGCAACACTGCAACGTGTGTGTTGAACGTTCGTTTCCTGGCAAACTATGGTATTTTCCCATTTAAAACAATGAATTTTTTTCTTGTATAACGAGATGGTCACCTTTATGACAGCAAACCAGTGAGTGGCATTATGATCAACGATGTCCAAGGAAAGGGTAAAATGACCTGCAATCAACCAAGTGACCGAGGCTGACCACTACAATGATAGAGAGATCCGGAATACTCACGGACAGCGTTCGTCGGTAGATTAGGCATTACCCATTCAGCTTACACATGATACAGCAAGCATACACATGGATACAATGACATGCAATCCACAAAGTCACCATTGTCAACCACCCAATCCACTTGTTCGCCCCTTACAAGAGTAGGTTGCTGGGGATACAATCTGTCTCAGAATCAGCACGGGTTCAACTCCAATACGTACACGAAAGGTTAAATCTTATACGTGATACACTTTTATACAGTGAGAGAATATGAATCTTATGGAAAAAAATACACAAAAAGATATATTAACTACATGCTTCCGACTTGAACGGTTCAGACAAAAAAGCACGTTTACTAATGTAAGGAGTGAGTGAGTTTAGTTTTACGCCACACTCAACAATATTCCAGCTATATGGCGGCGGTCTGTAAAAATCGAGACTGGACCAGACAATCCAGTGTTCAACAGCATAAGAATCGATCTGCGCAATTAAGAACCGATGACATGTGTCAACCAAGTCAGCGATCCTGACCACCCGATCCGTTAGTCGCCTCTTACGACAAGCATAAGTTACTGAAGACCAATATTCTAACCCGTATCTTCACGGGTACTAATGTAAGGATTTCACACATCCCGTATGGTTGCTTCCGTTACATAGGTACAGTCTATTAATATATCTGACGAGATTATGTGAAATCCTGATATTTAGGCCCAAAATAGGTAAGCGTCAAAATACACCTTGCAGTACATCTTATGTCCCAGCTAGTCGTAAGAGGCGACTAACGGGATTGACTAAATATGAAATGACATCACAATTATTATTGATATAGGCCTGTGGTTCCTGTGCTGGCCGTAAGTCGCTATGCTGACAGTAAGTCGCTATGCTGACAGTAAGTAAATTCGCTAACACTGAAATTATAACATCCCTGTGTTTTACAAAATCAGTGTGAAATCGATCAATAAACACACACATTTGACATCGTTCCGTAATCGGGACAATGAACTGCATGTATCTCCTGCGCAGTATATCTCTTCATCCTCATGACGCTCGGCTTATCATACAACGTGTCACGTTGCATGTGACATATTTTGGCGCTCGGCCACAATATCCCTGGTGTCTTGTTTTGTTTACACACATATGATGGCCAAGGTCTTGCGACATCTGATGATCACGCATGAAAGCTGTGATCTGGGATCAGAAGGCAGGGTTTTCTTATTAGAACAATGATAAGAGACTAATGACTGACTGACTGAGTTTGGTTTTACGCCGCTTTTAGCAATATTCCAGCAACATCACGGCGGGGGACACTAGAAATGGGCTTCACACATTGTGCCCATGTGGGGATTCGAACCCGGGTCTTCGGCGTGACGAGCCAATGCTTTAACCATTAGGCTACCCACCACCCTAGAGACTAATGAAGACAGACAGTGTCCAGTAATGTGAATACAGAGGGGACCACATTGGACGTCGTTCCATGAGACTGTACAGAGGCACCATCTTCTAGGTATTGTCTGGTACAGGCTCAATTATTTACAGAGCCACTGCCAAATAGGTGTAATAAAGCTGAGTGTGGCGTTAAACAACAAACAAACACATTATACAATCGTAGCTTTGGTTTTCCCCGAATATTATTTAGAAAAAGCTTTCTTTATCATTATACTATTATAGTACTGAATATTCCATTTTGGGTTGATATTATTTGTGAACCACGTTGTATAATAATATATGGATTTAGAAAACGAGTGTTCAGTTCACGTAATAGGAATCACGTGCAAACACGCCAATCTCGTGCAACATTTCTTAAGATGTGCACATGAACATGATGGGGTAACATTGAAAGTTTACAGAATAACGCGACAGTGTGCTGCTGTACATTCACTGATAAATACCATACAGAAAGTTGTTTTAATCTTCAGTTGAACGTTGTTCTTACATGCAGCTTCGTACAGCTGGGATGTTGGAAGTTGAAACAAGGCAGAGCATTATGGCACGAGTTCTTAAGTTTCATAGTCAATAAGTAGCAGATTTCAGACTGACAGACAACTAACGTTGATCACGGATGTGGATCTGGTGGACCAAGGGGACAACTGGCGTTTATCAGAACTACTCTGTCATGAAACAGGCGGTCAAAGTACCTCTCATATTGGAGATGGGCTTCACAGACATGTGGAGGAAATTTCCAAATTTGATGCATCAGTGACAAAATGATGTCTGAGGCAATTCCCTATTTTAACTTATACCATAGGTTCCCCAAATAATGTCATGTGCACAAATGACTAGACTTAGCATATATTTATGACAGGTGCCGCAAGTGGGGCAGGATACGCTCCCTTTTCACGAATCCCTGCTATCATCGCTATTTCATAGTGATTCATAAACACATGCTCTGTCATCGTATCACATCGTGACAATCACTGATTTGTCTAGTTCAGACTCGAATTGTTTACAAACATCATACATCTGTATAACTGCTGAAAACAAATATCTGCTCATGATATAGTCACACTTGTACAATTGACTCTGCTTTTGGCAGATTTGGCAAGATTTCTTGTGAACGTGGAAAGGGTTTTGTCGCTTCTATTTACAGGTGAGCGGACGAGACAATACCTAATCAACTAGACAGATGGAACATGCATATCCGACGTCCACGTGTTAGCCCACATAGACGGACCGTCACGTTACTGCAAGACGTCGTTGGTGTCAAGAGCGGCCAACGCTGAACCGAACGTCTTTGGGCAAACCTTAGCGTTGGAATGAATCACGGGTTACGTCGGACCCCTGGACAGGCGCCTCTCAGAGAGTGGCGTAGACGGAATGAGCGTTTTTCATCATGGCGTTAACGTCAGACAGAACGCCGTTTTGGGGATGGCGCTGGTTTGGTGTGGGGTGGATTCACTGTAAATGGTAGAACACCTTTGGCCCCTGCGTGTTCTATATTTTACATGTTGATCAGGAAGTGTGACTTGGTAGTGCTCCAGTGACAACAACCTGGAGGCACACGTGGTGTACTGTCTCGCCAACATGGACGTCGTCTTGTGTTTCCAGCACGACAAAGCAAGAACACACAGGCCTCTTACTTGCTGTTACTGGTCACCTCCAACTGGAGACTATAATCACCCTACCATGCAATGTGCGCGTCTAGACTTACCACCCATTGAACATGTCTGGGATATTCTTTCACAGCGCGTACATCACGGTCAACAATCCTGAACGAAGTTTCAAAGTTCAACGGTGCCGCCATTTTCATGCTTCGAAATGCTATTTAATACGCGCGATTTGATTGGTTTGCCACGATTCTTGGCAATAATGGCGTACGATAGGGTTACAAGTCTTCTTGTAGGTCAAGAAAGAGGCGAGTAGTTACGAATGGTGACTACAGTTGACATTGAACGTTTGATCAGGAGGGAGCCTCTTTTAAAGCGGGATTTCCTTGCGAGTAGAGGCGGACACAAGCGATATTGTTTTTTATGGGTTAATGACGTGATAGCAGTAGGGTGCATTGACCAATCATCATAACAAAATCAATGTTCATCTGACACTCAACAACTAATTCAAATCTCAGGTAAATGTCACTGTTATACTGTTTAAGCAGTCTAATTAAAGATATCACATTAAACTCTGCCTGTTCTTCAGTAAAGATAAAACATATCAATTTGTTTCCCATATTTGAATATCCCCTACTTTTTAATAGAATAATTGCTGTAAGTTGTGTTTAGTTTTACGCCGCTTTAGCAATATTTTAGCAACATCACGACAGGGGATACCGGGAATGGACTTCAGACATTGTATCTATGTGGGGAATCGAACCCGGATCTTTTTGCGTAACGAGCAGACGCTTAAACCAGTAGGTTATCCACCACCCCTTTACTTTTATAGAGAAATTATAAATAGTATATCTTTCTATCATCCACTGTTTGTTATCAGCATTCACCGGAATTGTCCTGTTGTACTAATCTTTTATAGTGCTGTATCCCAGGGACATTGATAATTGAGTTTCTGAAACCCTGCATATACATCCGCTACATGAACCTCGTCCAACGCTTATCAGCTAATGATAAGAGTTGTGTACACCTGTACCCAGATTGTTTTGTAGTTGTTCTGTATTGCCCATTTCTCACCATTCTGAATTTTAAATCCAACGCGAAATAATTTCAAGTTTTTGTAACTGAATTTTCATGCAGAACTTTATGTTCAGATGCGATGCAAAGTTATTCCTTTCCCTTACATACCAGACCAGGTCAGTTTCTTCTTTCTTCGTCTACATGTACATTCAATTTGCTTCCGCAGCAAAACGGCTCTGATTCACATTAGAAATTAATTTAAAGACTATTACCAAGTGATATATCTGTTCAAATGCCATTGAGGAAGTTACACAATTAGTTAAAGCAATTGTTTTCTTGCCCGCTCGCTCATACAGGTGGAGTTTGAAGACGAGGAACACATACAAAATACGAATGGCCTGACCTGAAAGTTGTTTCCAAACGCAGTTTACCCGTGTCGAGTGACACTTAATAGTGCTTCACCATATAGGCAATGATAACTCCCCGCCTCTAACCCAGTTTATATAACACAAAACTAATTACGTAGTGATAAAGAGGTTGTCATACTTGTACTTAACAATAAGCAATCAGCATCAGTGTACAGATTGTCCTAACACACTGTAGTAAATCACACAAACATTGTTCAGTTCCAAAGATGACTGACTTCAGAGGCATTTCTTTGTTGCTGATTGTAACTTCACTGATCTGTTGTTGTGGTTGTGAGGAGACTCAGGAGAGTATCGCGTCTGTCATACAGAGATTGAGCCAGTTCGATAGGAAACTACTTAATAACAAGAAGGAGATCCTTGGCATGGAAGAAAATGTACTGAACTTAATTGAGGTTTCAAAGACAGAATTGAGAGCTGAACTAAAGGAAAACATACGAGAGCAAGTGAGAGAAGCCATGATGGAGATTCTAAAAGGCGATGCTCTTCAAGACATGGTGTCAAGTGAGGTTGTCTCTGAATTGAGGCAACTGCAACAGGGTTACCGTGAGATTGAGAGACAGTCGCATAATTTCTCCACATTACTCAAGGACTTGCAGGACAAGATGGTAGTATTTCAACAACCCAAGAATACAAATGTTTGGAATGGAAGGGTCTCATGTGAGGAGGAGAACCGTAGGATCCTGATTGCTCCACTTTGGTCATACTCTAACCAACAGTTCCGTCAACTCAGCATCCACAGTAACTCCCTCAGTGTCTATCAGCATCTCACCATGAAGGGTGTGTCATCTGTAGCATACATAGCAAAGCTACAGCAACTCATTATCGGGTTAGACCATCCTGATAAGATACTGTCATCTACTCTGGACGCAGGCTACAGGGCCGTAGTAAGAGAGAAGGTGTACGGACTTTGGCATGGCAGTGGATGAGGAACGAGAGATTGTGTTTATGACAACAGAAGTCCCACGACATACAATCAGCCGCATGTCTACACTGGGAAAGACTTCACTGTCATCACTGACTTATCCGGGTATGGGAACTGGCCAGTCGGAATTACACTCGACAAGAAACAAAAGAAGATATATGCTTGTAATGGAGAGAAAATGTTCACAATAACATATTATGGTCAAGGTCTTGCAACAATAGCCAGAGGATCACGCATGTATGCCGTGATCTTGGATCAAACGGCAGGGGTGCTGTGTTATAATAATGAGAAGAAACTGATGAAGATGGCAGTGTCCAGTAATGTGAGTACAGAGGTGACCACATTGGACGCCATTCCTGGAGCATGAGGCTGCACAGAGGCACCATCTACTACGGTAGTTTTATCCCAAGAGAAGTTAACTCCGGTATTGTTGGTGCTGTTGATGTAACCTTTAACACAGTACCGTATATCCTAAAGTCAATACGCATGGCCAAGATTCGTGGTTTACATATTCAGTTGATTCCTGAATCCTACAGTATATCTTCATAGCAGGAACATTAATGCTTTCATACCATCTACTACGCTAGTTACAGTTCTGTAAGAGTTAACTCTGGTTCTGTCGGTGCTGTTGATTTAACCTTTAACACCGTACCATATATCCTGAAGTCAGTATGCTTGGACGAGAATCTTGGTGTACGTATTCAATTGATTCCCTAAATATTAAAGTATACCGTCATCACAGGAATATTTAAGCTTTCATACGCCCTGCATATACGATTAATTGTTTCGTTATTATAAGTCTTCAGTGTAGTTTATACAAATATTCTTTCAGATGATCAGAATTTAGTGACTTAGTTAAGATGTCCGTACATTTTTGCTGTGTATTTCGTAAAGAAACAAATAAATTGTTCGCATACAATTATTAAAAGATTTATTTGTCCACAATTGGGTAGCAGAGAGCCAAGAAGTATATCTTTCTCATTTCTCATAAATCGGCTTTCTGGTTGACCCAGTTTTCAAACTGCGTCCAGATGGAACTCACATGGTTGCATTATCAAAAGAGATGATCAACTGTTTCGCCTTGGTTAATACAATGACCACATACATTGCGTGTCCCATTTTAAAAGTAAAGAGTTTGTTGGTAAGATATGGTGCTAAATGAAACATTCGATATTGATTGCAAAAATTAAACCGTTGTAAGTACCTTATCCTTATCATAGTCATCGATTACAATCACTCCCATGAGGCAGTGCGGACTTATTTCACCCTAGAATCTATTTCAGAAGATGAATAAGAAGATATAACATGCAAGGCTTGTAGTTTAACCTGATCTCCAAAACCACCTTTTTATTCAGTGAGTAATCCAATAAATGGAGCTATCCGCTGACTAATGACATTGAATAACTATGCTGTTTAGTGTGTAATATGACTAAAGATACCTCTATAATAACCCACCTGGCTTGTGTGTTTACGGAAAATACGTCAGGTGTGAATTTAATGTTTTAAGTTACGAGGTAAAACTGGGGCAACTTGGCTCATTGGGGCTACCACCAGGGCTTTGAGATCAAATTCTCGAAGGCTGAAACACAAGATAAAAAAATAGTTCTTTAAAATACACCATGAACAGTTCATGCATTGAGAATTCATGATTTTAACATAATTTGTTTTCTATACAAAAGCTGAGGAATCCTTCTAATAGATAGACATCTTATTTTTAATCCTTCATCACAAAGCATAAAGGGTGAATGAGTGAGAGAAATCAAAATGATGTTCACATATTGTGTCAATGTTGGAATCAAACCCTCCCGTCTCTCCGTGAGGAGCAAACACTCTTACCACCAGGCCACATCAGAATGGTTTTCAAATGAGAAATTAAACTCAGTCCTTCTGCGTGACCTCTAGTCAACTCCATCGTGCAAATACCATATTTCATATATTTTCCTTTTGTACACAGGGATATAACGATGTCAATGTGCAACACTGCAACGTGTGTGTTGAAATTTCATTTCCTGGCAAAATATGGTATTCTCCTCCATTAAAACTTGTATAAATTATCCTACCAAAGGGGATGAATCACGATGCATCTGTTTGTTGTACATTTAGGTGGTCACCTATATGGCGGTACATCAGTGACTGGCATTATGAACAACGGTACAACGGTACAACGGTATAACGCAAGATATCAACCAAGTGGTCGAGGGCTGACCACCGTGCCGATCAATAACGGTAGCCTCTCAACGGTACATTGTTATAACGGTACAACGGTAATGCTCACGGACAGCGTTCATCGGTAGGTATTACGCATTCAGCTATACACATGATACAGGAAGCATACACACGGATACAATGACATGCAATCCACAAAGTCACCGGTATAACGGTCAACCACCCAATCCACTTAACGGTTCGCCCCTTTACAAGATTAGCTTGCTGGGGATACAATCTTTCAACGAATCAGCACGGAAGGTTACATCTAATACATGATACGCTCTTACACAGTGACAGAATGTATCTTATGGAAAATAACAGTACATGAAAATATATTAACAACATGCTTCCGAGTTGAACAACTCAGACACAAATGAACGTTTACAAATGTCAGGTTTTCACACATCTTGCGTCCTTGCTTCCGTTACATATGTAATATATCTAATGGGGTTATGAGAAATTTTGATATTTAGGCCAAAAATGGGTAAGAGTTGTAAAAGACCCATCATAAATCAAAATACACCTGGCAGTACATTTGTCCATGCTTGTCGTAAGAGGCGACTAACGGGATAGGGTGGTCAGGCTCGCTGACATGGTTGACACATGTCATCGTATCCCAATGGCGTCGATCGATGCTCGTGATGTTGATCACTGGATTTTCTGGTCACGAGTCGTCTATTTACTGACTGGCGTCATATAGCTGGCAAAATTGCTGAGTGCGGCGGTAAACAGCAAACAAACAAATAATGTTGTCATACAGTGAAATCATGTAGTTCATATGACATGGGGCGGTGGGTAGCATAGTGGTTAAAGTGTTCGCTCGTCACGCCGAAGACCAGGGTTCGATTCCCCACATGGGTACAATGTGTGAAGCCCATTTCTGGTGTCCTCCGCCGTGATATTGCTGAAATATTGCTAAAAGCGGCGTGAAACTAAACTCACTCATTTGACATATAATTACGAGATATTAATATTGTTTCAGTTAAGTTAGGTCGCAGAGATCAATACGAAACATGTATAATAACTGAACCGCGTACTCTGCATTGCTATTCCTGACGAACAAATGCATCCACTTTTGTTGACTTAATGTGAAATGACATCACAAGTATTATTGATATAGGCATGTGGTTCCGCTAAGCTGACAGTAAGTTCCGTCAACATAAATTCGCTAAGTATAACTAACACTGAAATTATAACATCCCTGTTTTTTTAACGAAATCAGCGCGAAATCGATCAATAAACACACACATTTTACATCGTTCCGTAACCCATAATCGTACAATGAACTGTATGTATGTCCTACGCAGTATCTCTCTATCCTTATGACGCTAGGCTTATCATACAACGTGTCAAGTTGCATGTGACATATTTTGGCGCTCGGCCACAATATCCCTGGTGAGTGGTATTTTGTTTTCTTGTCACACATATGATGGCCAACATCTGATGATCACGCATGTAAGCTGTGATCTTGATCAGATGGCAGGTGTTTCTTATTATAACGATGATAGAGGCCTGGGCCCCGTTCCACAAAGCGATCGTAGAGCTACGGCCGTCGTAAGCTCCCATGTTAAAGTATGGGAGTTACGATCACCTTAACACTACACTCGCTTTGTGGAACGGGACCCTGATCCCTGATCCACAAAGCGTTCGTAGCGCTACGACATTCGTAAGCCTGTGATAAACTATAGAGTTACGTCATGTCGTAACGTTACGAACGCTTTGTGGATCGGCTCCCCGATGAAGACGAGAGTGTCCAGTAATGTGAGGTGACCACATTGGATGGCGTTCCATGGTCATGATGGTGCATGAGACTGTACAGGGCACCATCTACTACGGACTGTCTGGCAGTGCTACAGTCACAGCAACCTGGAGGCACACGTGGTGTACTGTCTCGCCGACATGGACGTCGTTTTGTGTTTCAGGACGACAAAGCAAGAAAACACAGGCTTGTATTTGCTGTTACTGAGACTATAATCACCCTACCATCCAAAGTGCTCGTCTAGACTTATCACCCATCGAGCATGTCTGGGTTATTCTTTGACAGCGAGTACATCACCGTCAACAATCCTGAACGAACTTGGCGCTGTTCCGCATGAAGAATGGGATAGAATCAACCAAGTTTAACACGCCTTACGTCACTGAGCTATATGATAACTTTATTAACATAAATGCTCTTCTTTGTCAACGAGGCCCCTCAATTCAGCAATACAACATATTAGTGGTATACAGCTTCTACAGCCATACCGCCTCCGTGGTGCAGTGGTTAGAGCGTCCACCCGGATAGCGGAAGGTCGCGGGTTCGATCCCAGGCCACGCGTGTTATACCAAAAGACGTTAAAATATCATCAGTGGTACTTGTTGGTCCCTGCCTGCCGCTCGGCATCAATGGGTACAACAAGGACTGGTCGGCTCGGAGTCAGTATAATGCGTCTGAGTGGGGTAATCATGCTTAACTGCGGTATGGTATCTCAGTGGGCTAGCACTATAAAACCATCTTAAGTCCGGGCTTACAAGCAGCCACACATACACCCGCATGAACGTCGTCATATAAGCGAAATACTCTTAAAGGTCACATGCAACCAAAATAACAAAGATAATTAAAACACAATTATCACGTATTCATGACATATAACATACATTGCTGATTATGAAAAAACAAATAAGCAAAATTATAAGTGTACAATCGCAAATCAAAAGTGCAATATTTTGTACCAGGGTTTACTTCCCCGAGATACCGAATCCAGTCAAATCGGGTGGGCGTGCACTTAAGTGTAACGAAGTCTTTCATTGGCTGGTTCATTGGCCGATGCTCTCTTTGTGTGTGTATAGAGATGTTGGGTTTGTAAATACATGCTCATTTTGGTGTATAACATTTTGCAATCAACACCATAACATCTCATGTGTACAAGTATCTCATCTGCCTGTCTCTGTCTCTGTCTCTCCCTCAGTGTCTATCAGCATCTCACCATGAAGGGTGTGTCATCTGTAGCATACATAGCAAAGCTACAGCAACTCATTATCGGGTTAGACCATCCTGATAAGATACGGTCATCTACTCTGGACGCAGGCTACAGGGCCGTAGTAAGAGAAGGTGTACGGACTTTCGGTATGGCAGTGGATGAGGAACGAGAGATTGTGTTTATGACAACAGAAGTCCCACGACATACAATCAGCCGCATGTCTACACTGGGGAAAGACTTCACTGTCATCACTGACTTATCCGGGTATGGGAGCTGGCCAGTCGGAATTACACTCGACAAGAAACAAAAGAAGATATATGCTTGTAATGGAGAGAAAATGTTCACAGTAACATATGATGGTCAAGGTCTTGCAACAATAGCCAGAGGATCACACATGTATGCCGTGATCTTGGATCAGACGGCAGGTGTGCTGTATTATAACAATGAGAAGAAACTGATGAAGATGGCGGTGTCCAGTAATGTGAGTACAGAGGTGACCACATTGGACACCATTCCCTGGAGTATGAGATTGTATAGAGGCACCATCTACTACGGTAGTTTTAGCCCAAGAGAAGTTAACTCTGGTATTGTTGGTGCTGTTGATGTAACCTTTAACACAGTATCGAATAACCTCAAGTCAATACGCATGGCCAAGATTCGTGGTTTACATATTCAGTTGATTCCCTGAATCCTACAGTATATCTTCATCACAGGAACATTGATGCGTTCATACGCCCTGCATATACGATTGTTTGTTTCGTTTATTATATGTCTCCAGTGTAGTTACTGCAAATTATTCTCTCAGAACCCCTCTTGACGTGAACATCGCAGATTTCCACGTGTACATAGTGTCACGTTCTGCTAATGTTTCTACTATATGTCACTCCTATAGGATTAAAGTTTTCGATTTAAATAAATTAAGGTTCCAAAGTCAAGGACACGTTCTGATTTATCAGACGATGAGTTCATTTTTTAATTTTCCAAAGATCATTTTCCTATTTTTAACGCGTATTGGAACCACTAAACGTGGAACCAAATTCGTGATAAATATGATATTTTCACAAAACGTTGAACAAAATGTGTGGAAAATAAGATATCTGTCACATTTACATTTATATTTACGTATATATATCAACAGCCTGGAAAAAGGTTTTGATATCTGTATTCTGTTTGAAAATATTTTGCATTTTGTATTGATAAAAGTCTCATCGTAAAGCAACATTTTTCATATTCATTCACCATGTGGGCTGATGGTTTACACACTGGGGCTGAAGACTTGCAGCTTCTTTCTTGACAGGAATTCATCCATATGATTCAGTTGGTCATGTAGGAGAAATGCACAGATGCGAGATGTGGCACAGATTACTTCCGGTAACAGATTGCCGATGACAAGCGTATATTCAAGAACCAGTTTTGGTTCAAAATTGCGCCACCGCCAAATATGACTTTACTTGACTGGACCAAGTTTAAAACCATGCTTGGCCGTCACATTTGTTAACAGTCGTAATAGTATAGCCAAATTTGGGATGTTTAGATCGGAGATTTGTTACTCCTGCTAGGATTATCGGATCCTTAATGTCAACTGACAACCATGAGATCATTTGAAAAGATATGAAACGTTGTTTGTCAGCGGAAGTACTTTAGGTCCCGCGAAATGAGACTTTATTGGTGACCAAGTTCGGTAACTCATGACATAACGGATATACGTTGGTGTACCAAAAATAGTATAAAAGTTTGTCCCTGCACATTCTTTGTTTAGGAACACAGTTGTCGGAACTTAAAGATTTAGAGATTGAAATGCAATTAATCACCCATTAAGAGCATGTGCTCATATAACACTATCTCATAGGGATGATACCATGAGTTCAAGAAAAGATAAGCATATCCTAACTCGTCGTTGGCACGGATCACAAACAAAGACACATACAAAGTCAAGGCAGTGTTCACTTGTGCAAAATACCAGAACGCAAGCCGTTTTGAATAGGATTTTAATTTTGTATTCAAATGCAGTGGGCGATGACTAATTTGTTCAATCAACCAGCGTATTCTGGTTGAACCAAAGCTTTCCTGTCTACGGTATATCGGTCTATGCGCAATTGGGATACGATGACATATGTCAACCAAGTCAGCGAACCTGATCCACCCGATCCCATTAGTCACCTCTTACGACAAGCATGGGTTACTGTAGACAATTCTATCCCGGATCTTCACGGCTCCAAAGCCAAAGGAAAAAAACACGCATGATAGATCTGACAAATACCGATCTTCTTTGGAATATCTACAATGTTATGTCCACGGCTTAGTTTTCTCCGGCATGGACGATTGTTATAACTCTCACCCTCCAATCTTCATGTAGCAGATCACTCTGGTAAATCTTCACGCGCCTACCAGATCAAGTCATTTGCTAGATCCTACAACACGAAGAGTTCTCAAAACTCTGAATCAAAGAGTTGCACTTCCTAACATCGGAACAGACAAACCATTCGGGAAGGTGAAACATCTAAAGTTATGCTCATGAACGGCATGTGTGTGTTACCTCTACACGCTTGAAGAATTGTACCCACTACGACAATCAGAGACACATACAGATATATGCACAGCTGAAATCAATATGGCATGTGACCATTATGACTATGCCATCAATGACAAAAGGTTTTGTCCTGAAGATTTACAGTGTCATGACTACATTCCTCGCTTCAGGAATTAAGAACAGCACGGTCAGTACAATGATTGCATTGAAAACACTGGTGTCTGACTTAGTATATTGTATAACTCCTTATTCAGCGGACATACTGGCCATCCAGGAACATTTGCTTCAGCTTTATTGTGAGTATAAACTTATACCTTGTCAGGGTTTTCTGTTATTACCTATTTCTTTGAGGGGCATTTTAGAAGTTGAGTTGATGAAGGATGATGACATTTTTTATGAATATACAACTTCTTTATATTCTGTGAAGGGCGACGTTTCGACATAGATTCTAACAGAGCTCCAGATAAGATTTAGCTCATGTGGGTACCGTACCCACTGTAATCTTTAAGGTGGGTATTATAAATGTTGAGTGCCTGGGTATTTCATTTTCCGTTACCCACTGCTTTCAAATATGTGCGTATTTCAGTCATTTTACTCACCTAAGTATATATGTCATTGAGTAAGTTTACTGAGCAGGTATGTCCTGCCTTATATCATACCTAATCAAAACCAACTTAAATATATGTGGAAATGATTTCATAAAAACCTCACTTATCCAATACTGACAGTACAACACTAGTCCTATACTAACAGTACAACTTGATAGCAATCGATGTCTTTTCATTAAGCAAGCGATTTTTATAAATATATTCCGTACGCATTTGTTTTAAACTTTTTGTGTATCAACATTTTAAATGCATTTGGTACGCAACAATTATGTTTAATGCGTAATTGGAAATTTTCTATGCGTATTTTACCCGGATACGCAGCTTATCTTGGCTTGATTCTAATGTCGAGTCAAGCAACGACATTAGAATCTGTCGAAATGCGCCCCTTCACAGAATATAAAAGAAGTTGTATATCCATAAAACATTGTCAGCATTCTTCACCTATTCATGTAGTTCATTGGATGAAGGCTCTGGTATTCTATAATATGTAATGGTAATTCCACACCACGCTATTTCACAGTTCTTTGTAGCTAGTGTTATTAATGCTAAAGATTTATAATGATGTTGCCGTCGTCCTTCAGCTAAAGATTTACACTCAACACATGCTTATGCGTCAGATGAACTTATTGATATGTATGATACTTTATGTGTCAAAGGTGATACTATCACTTGAATTCTGACATCCGACGATTAAAATTGTCTCCGCGTGATAGATTACTCCAAAACATAATAGATCATAGATACCCTGTTAGTGTAACAAACGACTTATGCAATACAGGTCCTGGGTACACACTCAGAAACAAAGATAATCACTCACTGACTATGCTCTCGTACCACCCCCCTTGAGTAACTACACCACCTACTGTAGCATACTTGACCAATGCCGCTATAATACTTCGGCTCACCAGGGGCCTACCTATTCGATTATGCTAAACCGGTTTTGGTTTCTGGAAAACCATGCACTCGATTATGTTGAAACTTAAAACTGGGTTCTGAAACTTCGAAACCATATCCTAGGCAGGTTTCGCAGTTTCGGTGTGGCGTTATCTCACAACAAACATGGCGGAAACGAAAGGAAAGGACAGGTAAGCAAACATTCATTGTTTTGAGAACTAGGAAAAAGGTTATTTAAAGCCCCAGTCTATTGAACATGACTATTTTATGTAACTTGTATACATATAATTCCTTGTAACAGTATAATTACATATACGCAAATATTTACCTCCAAAAGCATCTCATCACTTTATTATGTGTTAATACACTGATAAAATGACAAAAATATTGCCTTCGGCAATGCTGTCATCCAATTCGTTCTACATATATAGTAGTTGAGACATTTTGGGGGTATCCATTTTGAAACCGGAAGGTGAAACCATCCACTCGTTTTATAAAACTAGAAACTAGTTTCACTTTGAAACCATGTATCTGAAACTAGACACCCGTTTATAACAGGAGAAACCAGTTTCAGAAACCAAAACCAGTTTCACAATAGTCGAAGAGGACCTTTCCGTGCTTGTGTGTACAATAGGGCTGGCTATCGATGATCATCGAGAACGATAATCGTTAACTGAATATAGATCGATTATCGACAAATAACCGAGACGTACCTTTGAGCAAGAGGCCAAATGAATATGAGAATGGTGATATGTTTTTTGCATGGATTATTAATCAAACAGCGTCATAAACATAATTTAGAAGCAGACCAAGAATAAAGTCCTAAAATTGCATGTTGTGTGAGAAAATATTACAACGTTTTTCTATCGCAAAAGTTAATGTACGATATAATTGATAACACAATGTTCATATCGATAATCATTAATAGTTTTTCCTATGGACGCTATTTCCGAATATCGATCATTTTATCCAGCCCTAGTCAGTAGTGTATGCAATGAAACTCAAACTCCACACAATGAAGATACAACACATCTCAACAGTCGAAATACACAGAAAAGTAGGTATACAGATAATCGCATTTACCGATACAACTTACGATAACGTTGTTATTGTGAGCTTGAGTATATCATTTAGTTTGACGAAGGAATAGTGAAAAATTGTACAATGGATGACCAGTTGCAAATAAGGTATATGTGGCATGCGAGTGATTTGTCCAAAGTGGAATACAAACAGACGTAGTGACAGATCAATGTATTGCACCTTGGTTCCGTTAACTTAAGAAATACTGGTTCCGGATTTTACCTTATATTTGTTAAACTTTGTCCCTCACCTCCATGTTAATATAACGAAAATCAAAATGAAAAGAGTGTAAAGAAACATGTACAGAACCAGAAGAACGTGACGTGATACATACGTTCTATAAACATGTTTGTAAGCTGAGGTGGAACAGTTTAGTCATTGCAAAACTGGTTTACAATGGATGGCTGCTGCCTATTTAGTTGTTGTATCTGTTACAGGGAATGTGTGAAACCAGGGATTTCACGTAATCCCTCAAACAGTCAGTGATTTCATGAAATCCCCGTGACCCCCAGGATTTCACGTATACCCTAAAATCTCAAGGTATTTCATGAAATTACTGATTTTCATGCTGTTCCATTACACACATTCCCTGTTAGGATATCAGTGAATGTATGAAATTAATGTTTGTAGCTTAAATGGACACTGATCCAAAGCCATTCCCGGGGAATAGTTGTTGCTGTTGTTATTGGTTTCTCCCCTGCAACTACCCAGATGATATCCCAGAATTCTTGATTGGATGGGATCTCTGTTGCGCAACACGCAAGCGCAATTGATAGTATAAGTATAATATGTATGTCCTTACATTGATCAACAAAGATGAAATCTGTTTTACTCATTGATATTTTCATCTTCATTATTATGGTAACAAATGAACACAATTCGACGTTTAACTTCATATGCCAGTGATACAAAATATTAGGGCTGAAAAAAGACGAAATCAATGAATGTCTTTAAAGTTTTGTCTTATAATCCTAATGTATTTATCATTATACTTTTAGGCATTTTTCAAACTTCATAAAAAGTACACAATCTGTTTTAGTGAATATAAAAGGACTGTAAATATCTAGACATTTTATACATTGCCAACGTGGATCATGATTCACATACACGCACTAAGTGCGACCTAGTGTATGTTGTCAGTCTCATCGAAACAAAACAGCTAATTATAAAACACTGAAGTGGAATGATTCTGCTGAATGCTACAAAATATTGATAATAACAAAATACATATATTTGAAGGAAGGACGTTGTTTTTACACAGGCACGACAGAATACAGTAATCAATCAGTGTGGTATCGGTTAATCCTTTTGATCGATTTTTTTTGTAAACCCAACTGATGATTCCTCTTGTTGCACTTCCAAGCGCATATTACATACCATGTGTCATATCAGACCTTAATTTATGATGTTGGGTACTTACTCCAGACACGAGAAATGCAAAACGTGGACAGAGGAAGAGGTGACCCTAGGAACATTCTTGGTATAGTTATGCCTCACGATCAAGCTAATGAACAGTTATAGAAAGGTGTGAAATCCGGTATCCTCAAAGGTTTGTTCACTCTCCACGAATGATGTGACAAGGGATGAGAACAGGAGAATTTGTCTGTTATGTAAATCCGCAGTTGAGAATGAAATCCTGTTTATGCTAGTCTGTCCATCCTGGTCAAAATCACCGGACAAAGAAATGTACTGTTAAACAACTTAAAACGCAAGAACGAATTTTTGCAATAGCCTGTCATTTTGTTCTCTCCATTAAATATATTGTATACTGTATATTGTATATTATTTACAAATGTATATTTGTAGGTGGGCCGGAGGCCTTAAATACAATAACTTCTTTTGACTTTGACTTTGACTTGAAAGGCGTGAAATCCGGTATCCTCAAAGGTTTGTTCACTCTCCACGAATGATGTGACAATGGACAAAAAAGAATCTCTGCGGACTGATGTGAATTCCGAGTCGAATTGTGGTGGTCAGGGTTTCCAGAAATGTAACTGTTGTCCAAACCAGTGTTAATCGAGACGTTGTAAATGTTTTAAAATGGGACTGAAGTTTATTAGCCTCTGTCATAACAGTCTATCTTGTCCAAATAAATTAAGCTTATCAGCATATACTCTTTACTTGCATCATATATTTGGTGTTCTCTATTTCAATAAAGACTGCCAGGGGGTTTATGCAATCCGTAAGCCAATATTTCAGTAAATTCATGAAATCCCTTGAAATTTTAGGGAATACATGAAATCTCTGGGGGTCACGGGGATTTCACGAAATCACTGACTCTTTGAGGGATTACGTGAAATCCCTGGTTTCACACATTCCCTGTAACATATCTAAATTGTGGGGTGACTAGTATTCACAATTAGCAAAAACCGACTTACCTGAGAAATTTGACAAACAATTTAAATGTACCGTTGTTCAAAACTTCATTTTATTTTTTTAAGAAAATGGATGTCAACACGATCAACTAGATGATATCCTATGTACAGAAATCAACGACTCGGAAATCAGCACATAATATTTTGAGGAGGGGCACTTGTAACACGCCTGATCAACCATATTCTTGCATGCCAGTACTATTTACGTGCATTCAGACGAGGTATTATGATACCCGGTAACTTTAGAGGCATACCTCGTACATCGTGTCTGTCTAAACTCCTAGAATAAAACATCTAAGCAGAAAAGAAAAATACACAATGCCTTTCAATTTGGTTTCAGAAAAGAACATGGAGCAATCATGTTTACATTTTTAGAACGTGTTAATGTCTACCTAGAAAGAGAATCGCAAGTGTTTGCTGTATTTTGAGGTAATGGAAAAGATTTCTATTGTGTTTGATATGGGGGTCTCTTTGTCAAATAACATGACCTCGGTGTCAAAGACAAGTTATGGAATCTACCCTACCACAGCTATACGCTGTTATATATCATACGGCGGAGACAGATCTGATGAAGTAGGGTCTTGGGCAAGGTAGTGTTATGTCAGCCTGTTCTTTTCTTATTTTCATAAATGACATTATCTGTGGTTTAAGGAAAGGAAGCAATGACCTCTCTATTCATGGAATATACCCTGTTTCTGATTAATATTATAATCATAGGTGAGTCAAGTTAGTGGTTTTAACCTTAGTAGCATAAACCAAGCCCAACCTCTAGAAGCGTCACACACTTGCTCTTGAAATTTCTTCAGAATGAAGTAACAAGACCCACACGTACTGAAGATCCACGCGTGTCATCCAAATGTCGAAAATACATTCAGTCTTATAAAAGACTTAGAAATATTGATTTCTGTTTCTGTGCAACTTCACTATCATAATTTGAAAGTTATAATGACAACCGACAAAAGCTAAAACACGTGTAATTGTATTGTGTTCAGCATTGTGCAGAGTTGCGTCCCTTGAGCGCATTTGATTGTGAGTTCGAATCTCGTTTCGCTCCGATATATATCCAGCTTCTTCAGGTACAAAACATGTCTTTTAGTTCTCCCTGTGCTAAATGCGGGCATGGGGTAGCCTAATATGTTCCCTTCGTAGCCCCAAGGCCCGATTGTGTGAAGCCCATTGCTGGCCCCAATTCCAAGTGTTTTCTGTGTATAGCTAATAGATTCTGTGAGGATCTGTTATCTGAGGCCTGAGAGCTCCGTATTTTCTTGCTTTTTTTACGAAGTGGGAAATGGTGGAACGTGTGTTTGCTATATCACTTTCTTAGTAAAAATTCCAGTATTTTTCGGGGATGGGCAGCGTCCTGGATTTGAACTCACACTCTCAGAGTGTGGCACCTAATCAACATACAGATAGCAATCTAACCCACAAAATGGAGTCTGACAACTGGTAATCCAGATCACATACTTTGTGTATCCTTCTGTCAAGGTTAAATTGGCCCGGATCACATGACCGAAAGCAATGTATAAATGATAATATGTGTACTTACACTGAGCCACTTCAATTTTCAAGGTTTATGCTCAAAACTCTAACAGTATTTCAACAAAGTCACTTTCCTTAGGTGAGACCATATGTGTTACATGTGCTTCGTTGTGGGGCAGAACTGAAGTTTTCTAGAGATTCTAAGGAGTCAAGCTGCCAAACATTGTCAACTCTCCGCAACCATCGTTGTTTAACTTCTGCTGATTAATTACCTTTGCTCTTTGCACAGGACCACACACCAACACCAAGTGTGCTATATACAGTTGATACTGTTCCCTGAGGTAACCTTGACAGTAACCGTGTGGGGAGTGCCATGGCGGGTCGAAGACGTTGTCGTCTGCCCACTACAATGGAGTTTATACCTGCTTCACCTGATGGAAGGTACTTTCCTTGAACAACGTCTGTGAGTGAGCTAAAATTTAAAGTAACATCGGCAATATTTCAGCCATACCGTGATTACAAAACTGACATAGTAATTATAAAAACAAACGTGAACGATATATAAATACCTGTCAACAAAGGACAGTAAAATATCTAGAATATCTTACATTTACATATAAAACTAGAAATACACGACACAGTATAAATATGGCGTAAATATCTAAAGCGATTATAGACAAATAATTTTCACAGGTAGTGTTTGATTGTTATAATTATGATTATATAACCATGCTGGTTTGTGTACATGGAATGAATGCACACAGCGCAGAAAAACATCTCCGGAAATTTTAATGCACGTTTACGTTTACTTAAATGAATATGTCATGGACAAACAGTGGTTCGGAATATGTGCGTGCAGTTCTGAGGAATCGTGAGCAGGGATGTAACGTCGTTTTGATTTTAGACGGCAATTGGCATCTTTTAGTTAATTGAAAGAATATCGTTGTGCTGCGACTTATTGCTGTAAATCGTATGGCTTGTTTTCGTCACGATATGGCTGCAATATTGCCGATGTGACGTTAAATATTAACTCACTCACTAACCCATTGCTGTAAATCGAAACATTGCCAATGGGCGTCTGGAGGCTGGGGAGTCTCTACCGTTACACGTCACCTCAACGGTCACCAGAGTACCATCAGTCGTTTTATGGGACCGATATCCAAACCAATTCTACGCAAGGTCGGCAATCGAAGTGGTAGACCTCTTATTACCACTGAAGCTGATGATAGGAACATCCAGGTTCTTCATTTGTGGAATCGAACACTCACAGCAACTGCAACTGTAAGTGCAGCGTCTAGTTAGAGGGAAGTGTCGGTGCAAACCATTCGCATAGTCCGTTTGGCTCAAAAGTGGACCAATGAATTGCAATCTAACCCGAAAACTAGTAAACATATAATACTCAATGAAACACTGATCACAATTAAAACATCAGATCAACTCTGTGATTTTTTGAAGAATTTATGTCCTAAAAATAGAAAAGTTATTTAACCTTAAAATTTTGCTGCAGTTCATTTTTTGTTACAAGGGAGGAGTGCAAAGAGAGGAACAGCCAGGTGTAGGTGTAGCACGTGCACAAGTGCTATCAAAATTATTGATTTATTTTCCTGTTCTGTCTCGATCCTTTCTCGCACACCTGGCTGTCCCTTTCTTAAAGATATTTTAATCGAGAAATGACTGAATGTACCTGCTTTCCTGGACAAGAGGTGAGTGCTGTGGGTAGCTTGATAAAGGACTACCCACTGATCACATCCACAAGAGTTTAGTGATACCTGTACTGGAAAGTGTGAAACCATCGGGGCTATTCCTGCTTCCCTGGAGTAGTGGTGAGTGGACAACTTGATGAATAATTGTTCTCGGAACACCTTCAGAACAGTTCACTTACATTGTATAGAATAACTCTAACTGGAGAGCTCATCAACGGTATTGTGGACAGCTTGATAAACGATTACCTGCAGATAACCTTCAGAACACAACATACAACTTGTACAGGAAAGTGTACAACGGAGGCTGTACTGCTGTTCTGGATCAGAGTTGAGTGTGTTAGTTCACGAGCCATAGTTTAACATGTTTAGTGCTTGAGATTTCATTCATATTTTGCAGTGTTCGAATAAACAGCTTCTGGAGTGAACAGGAGGATGGAGAACTGAGTGAATTTGAAGAGTAAGTGACATATACACCCCTCTTTTTCTAGCTTGATATTGGGTCCTCTTTTGTCTTTTCAATAAAAAATAACAGATGCAAAACGTAACCACAATTAGAAAGAAACTCTGTCGACAGCCGAGTCCGCTTTACAATTTATTTACACCTCACCAGGTGTTCTCAAAAATGACGTGCTTGTATAGCCTCATCCTTGACATCCGTTACCGACCTCCTCCGTGGTGTAGTGGTTGAGCGTCCGCCCGGAGAGCGGAAGGTTGAAGGTTCGATCTTCGCCTGTGTCATACCATGTTAGAATATGAGTAGTATATACAATGGGGGTACGGGCCCAAGTCTGGCATAAGCTTCTTTTATCCAGTAAAGCCTTTGTCAGACCCTTTTTCCTACACTCCATTTCACCGAAATAAGCTTCTTTTATCCAGTAAAGCCTTTGTGAGACCCTTTTTCGTACCCTCCATTTCAATGTGGGTACGGGCTCAAGTCTGGCATAAGCTTCTTTATCCAGTAAAGCCTTTGTCAGACTTTTACGGGTAATGGGCTCAAGTCTGGCATAAGCTTCTTTTATCCAGTAAAGCCTTTGTCAGCCCCTTTCTCCTACCCTCCATTTCACGTTTGAACCCCAAATTTACTGGCGACGTGGTCCTATCATGTCGTTGGGGTATGGCTTCCTAGTTACTCAGTTATGATGATCTCAGTGAAGTATATACAATGTCGACTTTTGAGATCCTCATCGTGGTGTAACCTAAACTTCATCTCACTATGTTTTGCGGTACCGGTATTAAAATTGCTTGATACACTATAGGATGGAGTGCAATGAACTGTTCGAATAACTGATATCCGAGGGTGAAGATACATCCTCCCAGGGTTGATGATAAGCATGAAAGGCTAGTGGCTCTCGTCGTGGTGGAAGGGGAAGCAATACTTTGGTGTGGACTATACCCCGATAAAATCCAGAAACTGCCCGCCGATGAGGTTGACAAGCTGTAATGCGAGATACGAGTCCAGGCTCGGGGCTGAGATGACGGCAACTATAGGGTCGACCATGCCGCGGAGCAACTGCAGACCGCAGAAGCTGAGTATGCAAAGAAACGTATGCAGAAACTCGATTTCATTAACGACCAACTCAAGCATGAAAACCATGACGTTTCAATGACATGCCGATGCCGCGAAGAATACTACCTGCTGACCGGCAAACAGCTCGAACCCCTCGGTAAACCCACATTGTCTCAGTACTACGCACTCCTCCCAAGGGCAAAAGGACCGAACTGACCTTCATTGTGCTGGGCTTAGCAGTGACTGTGTTAATCACAAAACAATTAAACTAGGTACCCATATGAGTATACCAAAGAGGAGACCATCCCCTTATCGGGTGCCAGTAATGCGCTTTATGGGGAAAACCGAGACCTGTGGTAGGAGATGTAGGACTGAGGGGTACTTCTGTTTTTTATATGAGGAGCATCAGAAATGGTTTCATGAACTACACGTGCTCTGTGTGCGATATCAGAGTGAAAGGCCACTAATGCCTATGTAAAGCCCACAGGGCAAACGTAGTCCGGCGCCAGCTTATCTACGAGAAGAAAAAGGACTACATAAACGAATGTAGGCGCCTCCTTAGGATGGAGACCTAATTAGAAATTGTGTACACCTAGGTATAATGATGATAACCCCCGAGAGCCTGCGTTCGTGCGAACTACTGTAACCCCGAAAGGTTACCTGAAAATCTGGCAGATGAAAAAAGCTGAAAGCATACCCATCACTGGCATCAAACCTCTTATCACAGGTATACTCGAAGAGGAACTGAATGACCTGGGACGCTTCCAATTTCGGTTCACACTGAGAATGGTATGGGATGAGGTATGGGTTAAGGGGGGCGCCAGATCTACTTCCCCTATCACAGGTGGGCGAAAAATCGTGACCCAAAATGAGCTGGATAAGTACCTCAACACCTCATTACGAAGTATACAAGAACACCTGGAATGCTTCCCCCAGGTTGAGTACAGAATGAAAACGATCTACCTAAGTATAGCCGATTACGACACTGAAGTGGATCTACTGGTACCAGCCCTCAATCTGCTCAAGGTGAAATACTATTAAGGATTTTATGGACGCCTCCTTTATTTTTTTAACCTAGATAAGGCTGGAGGAGTTACCTCCCTTCCCTAACAGTGACCCATTTAGAGATTGTATACACCTGAGTATACACCTGAATATAACAATGTCTACTGTCCCGGATCTACGGTTCGTGCCGACTGAACACGCTGTAGGTAACTACCTGAGGGGTTGGCGGATGAATGTAGACCAAAACATAGATATCGACGACGTCAAACCCCTGATCGCTGGCAAAGTCAACGAGGAACTGATCGACCTGGGGAGCCTCAAATTCCAGATCACGGTAAAAATGTGGCTGGATAAACAGCAGGGTAAACAAGAAGTCACGACTCAACCCGAGACGGTAGATGAGTCCATCGACACCTCGCTTCACCAAATACAAGAATACCTGGAACACTACACGCACAGGGGTTCTGGGTGGGCCGTGGACAAAATCAATAACGTCTACCTGGACATAGCTAACTACATGTCGTTCAGAGGTGGATCGTACCTGGACTTACCCCATTACTACAAGAAAAAACAAGCCATGGTCAAAGTCAAAAACAAAGGAGACGATTGCATCAGGATAGCAATCAGATCCGCCTTGTTTCCGGCCAACATTAATTCAGACAGACTTTCCAGCTATCCCGAAGACGATGGGCTCAACTGGGACGGTATAGACGAACCCACCCCCATATCTCAGGTCACCAAAATCGAAAAACAGAACACCGACATAGCCATCGATGTCTTCGGGCACAAAGGAAACAAAACAATTGTGCACAGGAACAGCCCGGTGACCGTGGGCCACAAGACGATCAATATATTCATGGTCCAGCGAGGTGACAAGTACCCCTACATGTGGATAAAACACTTTAGCAGGTTGCTGCACAACCAGTCAGCACACACAGAAAAGAAACACTTCTGGGAACGATGCCTGCACGGCTTCACCCGGGCCAACCTGCTGGAATCACACCGGGAGGATTGCCTAGGCGTGGGGTAGACGGCCATACGAATCGACATGCCCAAGGAAGGTGACAACACCCTAAAATTCGACAACCACAAGAACCAGATGCCCGTACCTTACATCATCTACGCTAACTTCGAAGCCCTCGTCCAACACGTTGACATCACTATCGAGCCATCCACAGACAAAAGCTTCACTCATAAAACGCAGGAGCACGAGGCCTGTGGGTTCGGCTACGTGGTCGATTCAGCCCAAGTAGCCCGCAGATTCGAGCGCATATACAAGCGCAGTCCGCTGACATGGCCCACAGAGCTGCAAGTAGACCCCAGACGGGAGTTCATGGGTGCCATGTCACAACTGCTAGCCAAGCATGGCATCCAGGTCAGACGTGGCGTGGCTGGGGCTTATCGCAGCCAAGCCATCATCAAGAGATTCAATAGGACTTTGGCCGAGCACTTATTCGGGCACCAGTATGCGAGAGAGATGGTCAACCCAGGGAGACGATCGACGGAATTGGTAGCGCAGCTACCCCAAGTGGTGTCGGCTATCAACCACGAAACCACTCGTCTCACCGGCAAGAAACTGGCTGACGCTATCAAACTGAAATCAGTGACGGCCGAACCGGCTGCACTTTTGTGCAGGAAGAAAAAACAGATACCCGACCCGGTCATTGTGAGGTACCTCTACCAGCCGGGGGAACACGAGGAAACGAGCCACGAACACGACATGGTCGGTCAAGACTTACAGCATAGATAAAGTGGCCATCAAAGCCAACGAGCCAAACTTGTATTACTTGAAAGACGGGCCACCGAGGGGGTTCGTCAGGGAGGAGTTGCTGATCATACCCTACGGCACCATGTTGCCACCCAAACAATAAAGCATTGCTAACCATTGCTAACCATTGCTAAGCACCTGGTAAGCCACGGTTGGTTGGTTTTCAGCACGAGCTTAGCATGCTTGCTTCGCTAGCTGCCTCTTCACCCATTCTCGTTCTAGTTTGCTAGGAATCACGTCATTCTCTCTCGCAACTCCTCGAACGAATGCCTGTGTGTCCTTGCAGGAATAAGGCTACCCATCGCGTCTGTTCCCTGATGTCTTTCAGGACCGAGTTGAATTTCTGCGTCAGCACCCAGACGCTGTGCTTTGCGGAGAAGGCCAGGTATGATAGCATGTCTCTGTTTTTTGTTATGTCTTTGTTGGCGCTGCAGTCGTCCAGGATGAACAGCGTAGGCTCCCCCTAGAATTTCTTGTGATAAGCCTTCAACCAGTCCAACCAAGGACGTACGAGGACATGAAGGAACAAATGCACCTGTACGACACCAGCGACTACCCCAAGGACCACCCCATGCACAGCCAAGTCAACCAAAAGGTCCTCGGCAAGATGAAGGACTTTTGTGCTGGCACGCCGATCGCCGAGTACATATTCTTGAGGCCAAAGATTTACTCCATCCTGAAGGCCGCATTAAATCGACGAGATCCGAAAGGCGAAGGGGGGTCAAGAAATACGTGGTGAAACAACACATCACGCCAGGTTCAAGGAAACCCTGTTCAGGACCCGCACCTTCAAGCATCAGATGAACATGCTTAGAAGTTACGGCACAGGATATACGGGACTGACGATAAACAAGACGTCCCTGTCGCCGATGGACACGAAGCATTGGATAGCCATCGACGGGATCAACACGTATGCATATGAGAAAATTGAACCAAATACATAGATGTATATATACAATGTCACGACGCCATTTACTACAGCCTGCATGGGTACTGGAAAGGAGCTAGCGCCATACATAAGCTTGTCAAAATGGCGAGAGTATCACAAGACGAGACCAAAGCATGGCTTAAAAAACAAGCCCTGTGGCAGATCTACCTACCGGCACCATGCTACGTGCCTAGAAGAAAGTTCGGTGTGCCTACGCCCAATAGCGTCCACCAGGCAGACCTCCTGTTCCTACCCCACGACAGGAGGTACAATTATGCCCCAACCGTCGCTGACGTAAGCCAGCCGCTACAAAGAAGCCAAGCCCTGCTTAAGCCGAGAAAGATTCAGCCCAAGTAGCCCGCAGATTCGAGCGCATATACAAGCGCAGTTCGCTGACATGGCCCACAGAGCTGCAAGTAGACCCCAGACGGGAGTTCATGGGTGCCATGTCACAACTGCTAGCCAAGCATGGCATCCAGGTCAGACGTGGCGTGCTGGGGCTTATCGCAGCCGCTTATCATCAGAGATTCAATAGGACTTTGGCCGAGCACTTATTCGGCACCAGTATGGTGAGAGATGGTCAACCCAGGAGACGATCGACGGAATTGGTAGCGCAGCTACCCCAAGCGGTGTCGGCTATCAACCACGAAAACCACTCGTCTCACCGGCAAGAAACTGGCTGACGCTATCAAACTGAAATCAGTGACGGCCGAACCGGCTGCACTTTTGTGCAGGAAGAAAAACAGATACCCGACCGGGTCATTGTGAGGTACCTCTACCAGCCGGGGAACACGAGGAAACGAGCCACGAGCCAACACCTACATGGTCGGTCAAGACTTTACAGCATAGATAAAGTGGCCATCAAAGCCAACGAGCCAAACTTGTATTACTTGAAAGACGGGCCACCGAGGGGTTCGCCAGGGGAGGAGTTGTTGATCATACCCCTACGGCACCATGTTGCCACCCAAACAATAAAGCATTGCTAACCATTGCTAACCATTGCTAAGCACCTGGTAAGCCACGGGTTGGTTGGTTTTCAGCACGAGCTTAGCATGCTTCGTTTCGGCTAGCTGCCTCTTCACCCATTCTCGTTCTAGTTTGCTAGGAATCACGTCATTCTCTCTCAAGCACTCCTCGAACGAATGCCTGTGTGTCCTTGCAGTGGAATAAGGCTACCCATCGCGTCTGTTCCCTGATGTCTTTCAGGACCGAAGTTGAATTTCTGCTTCAGCACCCAGACGCTGTGCTTTGGCGGAGAAGGCCAGGTATGATAGCATGCCCCTGTTTTTGTTATGTCTTTGTTGGCGCTGCAGTCGTCCAGGATGAACAGCGTAGGCTCCCCTAGAATTTCTTGTGATAAGCCTTCAACCAGTCCTGTAGGCGTGTTCCCGGATCGACTTTGTGTACGTCATCACCCAAGACCTCTGTGTACGTCCTGTTTATGGGCACATGATAACAATGTTATCGAACATCCCGGGTAGTACCCCTCAAGCATATCCAGCATGAAAACGGTCTTCCCACAGGCCATCTGCCCGCACACCATGGCCCCAGTGTGGGTCATGGGGTAGATCAATAGATTGCCTGCACCTAATCTCCCATTATCTATATTAAGCCGCGCGCCCATAATCACTTCACATATAATTTCAACTTGCCTGCGGGTTGAGCCTTCTTAGCAATCTTGATGGTTATCCCTCGCTGTTGTTACGATCGCGCGCTTTGCTGCCATTGTCAATGCGCAATGTCCACATGTCCAACCACAGCTGCGACTTGGTGGTCAGGTATTCCCCGATCTGCACAGAGGATAGATCCAGTTCTTTGGCAACGTATGGGTGCCGGGTCGGTAGCTTTCTTATCTCGTCCCACTGCTGGTGTGCCCTCATACCATGGCTGAATACCGTGCTGGTTGGGCACGCCATCGATGGTCACTTCCACCTTCATAATCTCGGGGTTGAAAAACTTCTCGCTGTCCCTTCGGAACGGCTCGTACTCCTCCACAGGGACGATCAGGATGCCATTCATCAATCACCCCGGCACGTTCAGGTTGATGTTCCATACCGTGTCGCTTCTTGTCCCATACTACCGTTCTATGTCACTGGACCCAGCCAGATTGCAGGATGGCCACCTTCCCCTGGGTACTGGTTTCGAACCTGCAGGGCCAGCTCCGGGCTAGTGACCATGTCGAACTCCAGAGAGATGTTGTTGATGGTGTAACTGGCCTTGGGGCGGTGGGGTAGTCTAGTGGTTAAAGCGTTGGCTTGTCACGCTGAAGAACCGGGTTCGAATCCCCACATGGGTACAATGTGTGCAGCCCATTTCTGGTGTCCCCCGCCATGATGCTGCTGGAATATTGCTAAAAGCGGCATAAAAACCAAACTCAATCAATCAATGTAACTGGCCTCAACGGCGTTCGGCGTACGTACATGCTGTAGTCATTGAACGTGAGCGCGGCCTGGTAAAATGGTGCCTTTTCATCCACCCCAACCTTGTCGAGCTGGTGTTACGTGAAGCCGTACCCCACGTGCAACCGAGTCTATTTACTGATGCCTTGGTACACGTCGTTGACGCATTCGCCTCGCTTTTCCAGAGTTCCCCGTAGCAGTGAAACACGTCGCTGTCATCGATGCTCTTAATCTCCGGAAAGGGTCTAGCTTCCTCACGTATGACATTGTTATATATACAAACTATATAAGTTTAATAATTTAATATGGCTGAAGGTGGTGGCTACGATGACATCCAGCTGGACGAAATGTGGTATAGTAGTACCCACTCGTTCGGAGAGGAGGAAACCTCATTCTCGCAAAGCAACATACTCGTGGAGCAGACTGTCGACGAATACTACAACGCGTAGAGACGTAGACACCAGCGGTTGGGACAAGACTATTCCAAGCTTACCATCGACAAGAATGGCAGGCTCCAATTAAGGGCTCACCCAGGGGTCTCATGAACGCTCGCACGAGAAACCCGCTTGCCTTATGGACACTCACCATGGTGAGCAACTGATCCGCGATGAACTAAACCTGATAGATTATTGACCTAAGCTTCCACCGAAGGTCATCCAAGATCTGCAAACTACCAGGGCCAAACTCAGTGATGACGGGGACGTGCCCCAACGTGCCATCGAAAAACTGTTGGATACATAAGATAACAAACCCTTACCTGGGTTCGAATTTACCGTTCGGGAACTGCGACGGCTGAACAAGGCCAGCAAAACATATGTGGGTCACTCGTGGACAACATGGCCAAACTGGATGTGAACAACGCTCACATAGCCCGTGAAAGAACCAAACTCGGCGAAGCGGGGGACCAGTTCAGCCGGAGTCGTATCACGGAATGAATACGCAACCTGGAAGAGGAAAGGTCGACCCGACTGGAAGCAGCATCCTCCTTTAGATAACAGCTTCGCGGGTAAGGCCGCCGAAGCCCTGCCCAGCATCCTAGGTAGCATCGTCTTGTGGTTACTGAACACTCTGACTCTCACGTGGCTCGGCCCAAACCTATGGGCATTCATCATTGCCATGGTCGGGCTTGTGTGTATAGCCGCTAAGGAATTTTAACCAGATGAGACCTGCCGACTGACCGCGCATCCCCCGACCACCAGTGCTGTTTTACCATCTAGGTGTACCTTTGTTTTCAGCCACCTTGTGTGGTGTAAGGGGTTGTACAGGTGCGGGTTGAACTCTGGGCTCCGGGGATGGATGTACGACTATGCCCGTTTCACCGGTCGTGGGAGGTGGGACGTGACTCACGTTGATGCCCAGGTTGATACCCGACTTCTGGTCGGCCGTGGCTATGACTATTTCGTTGTTGTAGCCCACCACTGTGTGGACTCTCAGTTGCATGTTGCTTGGAGCCATGTACAATCCCACTCCTAACAATTAGTCAACTTTAGACCAGGCGTATTCCAACACGTCTTGGTAGCGTCGGATGGCACTCGGCAGATCGTTGGACATGAACTGTTTCTGTGCGTCGTAAGCAGTCCCTTTACCGAGGATGTTGGAACGCATTTGTGCCTGCGCACTCACCAGTGCCCACACGTACGTTCGAATCGAGTCGTTCAAGCGTTTGGTGCCGGCACGAGTGAACCCTCTCGACGTGTCCAGCATGAACTTTTTCCAATCGTCCACAGAGTCTTTGGGTTGCTCCACTTTTTGGACGGTGAAAGCAACACCACCTTTAAAGTTCATATGATCATCTCTCCATTCATTACTGGTGTCCCACAAGGTAGTATTTTGTCTGTGACTTTATTTAGTGTCAAAATCAACAGTTTGTCAAAGGTTTTAAATGATTCAATTGATGGATCTCTTTTTGTGGATGATTTTAATATTTCTTGTCGTGGCAAAATATGCATACTATTGAACGGCAAATGCAGTTATGTCTAAACAAAATAAATAACTGGTGTCTAGAGAATGGTTTTAAATTTTCTAAGTCCAAAACTAATTGCATACATTTTTGCCGTAAATACAAACCACATAAAGACCCTGAACTATTTCTAAACGGCACACCTATCAAAGTTGTAAAGGAGGCTAAGTTTCTGGGTCTTATTTTTGATTCCCACTTGACGTTTTTGCCGCATATTAAATCACTAAAGGCTAAATGTCTGAAGGCCCTCGACTTGTTAAAAGTTGTTTCCAATTCAAAATGGGGAGGGGATCAAACTACCCTACTTCACTTATACAGATCACTCATATCTGCTCCAAACTTGATTATGGCTCCATTGTATATGGAGGAGCCTGTAAAAGCAACCTTAAAATATTAGATTCTATCCATCACCAAGGTCTCAGACTTTGGGATCTTTTAGAACTTCTCCTGTTGACAGTCTCTACGTCGAAGCAGATGAGCCATCTCTTACACAACGACGCATAAAATTATCTTTACAATATACTACAAAACTATACTCTCAACAAATCTAACCCTGCATTTACTTGTGTCTTCGATCCCTCTATGAGGATCTATACAATAGGAAACCTTCTCTTGTTCCGCCTCTTGGGCACAAAATTCAACCGCTTATTTTTGCTGCCGGCATTGATCTTGAAACTATATCTCCTTCCCGTCTTCTTTCTTTCTCCACCTTGGCAATTGGTTAGGCCACAGGTTGACCTAACATTAACTACATTTAAAAAATCAGAAACAAATGAATTACAGTATAAACAAGAATTTAGTCAATTAAGAAATAAATATAATACATACAAATCCTTATTTACAGACGGGTCCAAGGACGGTGGCGCAGTGGCATGTGCCACTGTCATTGATCCCTAACAATATCTTCTAGAATACCAGATAACAGCTCCATTTTTACAGCAGAAGCAAACGCCATATTAACGGCTCTTAAATATATTCAACGATATCCTAAACATAAACAGTACATAATCTTTTCCGATTCCCTTTCATGTCTTCAGGCTATTAAAAATCTTTCTTGTAAACATCCACTTTTATTAGAAATTATTGAATTGTATAATGAGCTTGCAACTGGCCAGTGCGACATCGTCCTCTGTTGGTTACCCAGCCACGTTGGCATTTCTGGGAATACCATGGCTGATCTTGCTGCCAAGGCAGCACTCAACAAATCTGTGCCACCACTTCTCATTCCATACTCTGATTATAAAGCTAGCATTAATACTTACATCCGCTGTCTGATGCAGAAGAAGTGGGACAACCAAGTAGGTATCAATAAATTACATGCAATTAAACCAAGCATCGGTTATACCTACTTGGGCTTGCCAATCCAGATTTCAAGAGGTCATTATATGACGATGTCGCATTGGCCATACGCGTTATACTCATAAATACTTGCTAAAAGGTGAGGATCCTCCGTTTTGTATCCCTTTGTGATGAGAGATACGGTCAAGCATATCCTGCTTGACTGTGTTGAATTCTCCATCATAAGGGATAAATATTTCAGTGTGCAAACACTTAAGGATCTTTTTACTACTGTTAATTCTCATTTAATTATTGGTTTTTTAAAAGAAATTGACTTCATTGATGAATTCTGATTAACATGTTCTGTAGATAGATGTATTTTAATGATTGGTAGTTTAGATTAGCAACTGAGATTGTTAGTGGCTGTATCCTCAAAGGGGGTTGAAGTAGTGTAAAATTATTGTCCTCCTGAGAGGGTACGTAAGTCCCAAAACTTTCAAAGTAGAATTTTCACATACCAAGTTTTTAAACGTAGTATTTTTGTTCATTTAGATTTCGGCTAAATTATCCTACAATCACCAGCGGCTGAAGGGATAGTGTAAATCCAACTAGGGTCCATGCAGGTAGCAAAGGTACTGTAAGTCCCCATGGACCCTAGTATGGTGACCTACTTTCAGTTGTTGGTGATCTATAGCCTAGGTTTATATTGTGTTGTCCCCTCTGGTTAAAATGTTTTAGACTCTATTACTAGTTTTATCTGTAGATGTGATATTCTAGTTGTTTTACTGCCCTTCGTTGGCAGGTTTTTATAATATACATATATTTCACTTCAATATCATATGTTCTCGTCACGATATGGCTGAAATATTGCCGATGTGACGTTAAATATTAACTCACTCACTCCATTCATTACTCGGCAAAGCAAAGTCCTGACGTAGTAAATCTCGTTTCAGTAAATCATCACTGACTTCTTTCACGATCGCATGCCATCATATAGAATAACCAACCAATGGTTCGTGCCTGCAAACGCTAATCCGTCTTCGGGTCTATTTCGAATTTTTTGCAAACGCATTCATAGGCCAGTCGATCGTATGGGTTGTTTACTGCGTCCCACGCCTTATCCTGTGAGAACGGGGTGCTGATTTCATTGAGGATACGCCTGACCTGGTAGTACACGTGGAACGTGAACACAGACCTACTCAACGAATCACGCTGAGTGTCAGTCAACACCAAGCCACACCCAGTCGTCAGAATGCAACCCAGCCACGTCGACCACGATCTTCATGTGTGTGAAATCGGAGGCACTTACATTGACGCTTTTTGGGGTAGAAATATTATATAATGTATGATATACTTCTTGATATGTATGTGACGCTCCCAGGAATAACGAGTGGTGAGGCCGTTCAGCTGCTGCATGCGATCGATAACACATTGGATCAACTCGAAGTCGCACTCTGTGATATCACCTACCTACCGTGATGGACTAACATCAATGACATCAACAACAAGCTGTTCGTCAGTGACGTCCGCAACCACATAACCAATGGCTACTACGGTGTGTGCTCGCTCAGCAACGAAGTCTTCAAGCCCATGGGAGCCGAGCTCAGAATGAACGACTCAAACGGCACAGTGGTGTTAACCAACAATGGAATAAACATCTTGAGGCGAGGATTGGCGAGGATATTCGGGGTGCCGCCGGACGAGATAAAACCTCTACCACTGTCACGGGTACGAAGTTACCAGACCTAGTCCCGTACTGCCAGCTGTGCATTCATCTCGACCAGCTGACCACGAAGGACAACATTCAAGCCAAAGGCCTTTTCACGCTGCTGAGGGCTGTACTGCTGAAAACGGAGAAGTACAACGACGGCAGAACCGAGTCGTTTTCATCGCGGCAGTACAAGAGGTTAATGCGGGGTTCCATCCCGGAGTTGGCAATATCAATTTTAGATATAGAACATAATCCTGTGAATATAGGATACCTCAGCATGATGCTGCACATGCGATAATGACTAGCGCACAAGGACCCAGGACGGCTTTGAGGTTGAAAAAATGCGTCAATGTTGGGATCTCCGACCTCGGGGACACACGCGGGTTTGACGACCCCGGAGTAGAAGGTAAACTATACGCCTTGCTGCTTAAAAACAGCGTTTACAAACGCGTCGAAGTCCCCTCCAGCGGTAGTAACATAGGTGATATATTCGATACCTCAGGAGCGGCCCTCAACACTCATTTCGACCTAGTCCGCATCGGTGATAATAGATGGTCGGTATACCCATCGTTCGGTGGCAAACTGTTCGACCTAGAAGATGTCCAGAGCACGACCGTTGCTCGAAACAAGCAGTAAGCCCTCGTCTTCACCGACGACGACAAGTGGGTGTTGTTACCCTCTCAAGTCGACTGGTTTCTCAACATCATGCTCGGCTCCCCCTACATGTTCGCGGAGACAAGTACCTAAACAAAGTCATGAACAACAGAACCCTGCTCGCGGCTTACGTCCCGACACAGAGGCGTAGTGTAGTCATCAGCCCACTCTCGAGTATGGCAGCCCACATGCTATCGAGTAAACCCGGGGTGCAAAACGTGGCGTTGCAGGTGGTGTATGAATTCGATGGCGTGGCCAACATCCTGGAAAGTCTACCAGCGAATTCCACGCTGGTCATCCAAGTCTACTTTGGTGAACCATCACAGTACAAAGTCGAAGTCATGAAAGGAATCAAACTCCGGTGGGTCAAACATCAGTTTCACATTTGCACTGTTCACGCAGTGGGTGGGTGTCGACTCCCCACACCAGCCTGCAGGGGGTCACTGTGACCGTGGAAAACACGATATTACTCACCAAGATATTCCTACCCGACAACATACACCTCATGGGGTTGAAGTGCTCCCCTGAGAAGTTATCAGAAAACAGTTGGAAACTATGTTGTGATAGTAGTATAGCAATGGCCAGTCATCGTCCCAACATCACGCTTAACGATCTAGGAGACACAGAGGGGTTCGATCTGCCTGATGAGAAAGACCCCTTGTACGTCCTACACTTGAAAGACAATGTGTACGAGCGGATGTCGCTGGCAGACTTTAAGGAGCACGAATGGTTGATCAACATGACCCTCACCACACCTTAAGTCTCTTTGACCAAGGATGGTCATATCACCGAAATTAAGAACAACGGAATCTTCCTCACATCTTACCTTCCAGATTCTGATGATATAACTATTTCACGGGTGGGCTTTTCAACGCACTAACTCCACAAAGGATGCAAGTTTAAGGTTCAACTTACCCGATGATCTATCGAGCCTTGTAGATGTATATCCAGAGCAAGAATCCATGATCATCATAACAGTCTTTTTGTGTCCGCCATAACGTTAGTAAAGGAATGCAAATCTTACATGGGTTGACAGTGTACTGGCAAAACAAAGACGAGTTCGCTGTACAATCGATCGTCGTACAGCTGGGATCGGAACCCTTTGGTAAGTAACTATGATGTAAGAATAAACCCACCTGTTAAGATCTCACCTATCTTCATGCACGAAAATCTGCCTCAAGTATATCAACCGAAAGTTAACGAAGACCCAATTAAAATATATCTCATAATATATATTATACGCACAGGATGGGGCTATACCCAGTCGTGGGAAGAAGTAGCGAAAACACTGGAAACCGTAGACGGATTCTGGTTGAAACAGTTATATGACATAAAGCGCCAGCTAGATCAAGAAAGTGATGCGATAGAGTATTGTATAAAAAATATCACAGGGTCGTCAATTATGTGGACGGCATCGACACTGCCCTGGTAGCAACCAGTATGGGGTTAGGCGTGGCAGGTGTTGGGTTGTTGACCACCATCGTGGCCTCACCTGTGCGTGCTGTGTATTGAAAATAATGGCAGGTAGGGTTAGCGGATTGACGCTTTAAGTACGTATCTCGCAGACTGCAATGTAAAGCATTGAAACACGATCAAATTAGAGTTCTAGCCGAAGCGAAGTTGAACACAACAGCCAATCATATTTCCACCGCACTCATGGACAGTAAAATCTCAGAGGATGAGTTTCGTTTGGTGATGTCGGAAAATTGCCAAATACCACCGCATGAAACAGGAGATCCGGTCCAATTCTTGTAAAAGCACCACCATCAGTGGAGAAGACGAGAAAAAGTACATAGAACAAGGCCGACAACAAATCACAAGGAAGACGAGAGAAACTCATAGGAGATACACATTAAACTGTTTTGCAGATATCATCATAACCGAGTAACCAGGAAGCCATACCCCATGACATGATAGGACCACGTGGCCAGAAAATTTGGGGTGCAAACGAATGAAATGGAGGGTAGCAGAATGGGTCTGACAAAGGATTTACTGATAAAAGAAGCTTATGCCAGACTTGAGCTCCATACCCCATTGAAATGGAGGGTAGGAAAAAGAAGTCTGACAAAGGCTTTACTGGATAAAAGAAGCTTATGCCAGACTTGAGCCCATACCCCATTGAAATGGAGGGTAGGAGAAAGGGTCTGACAAAGGCTCTACTGGATAAAAAGAAGCTTATTTCAAAATGGAGGGTAGGAAAAGGGTCTGACAAAGGCTTTACTGGATAAAAGAAGCTTATGCCAGACTTGAGCCCGTACCCCATTGTATATACTACTCTATGGTACTTGTTGGTCCCTGCTTGGTGCTCGGTATTAATGGGTACAACAAGGACTGGCCGGCTCGGAGTCAGTATAATGTGTCTGAGTGGGTGTATTCATGCTTCACGTCGGCATGGTATCTCAGTGGGCTAGCACTATAAAACCAGCTTCAGTCTGGGCTAGTACAAGCAGCTACACATACACATACACACGCATGCATCGTCGTCATATGAGCGAAATATTCTCAAGCACGACGTTAAACCCAGTTTCACCTCACCTCACCTCCGTTACCAATAAAGGCAAAGGGAAGTCACTTTTCTTCCGACTTACACAACCCCACCACCCCCACCCCACACACCCCACCCCCACCCCCAACACCACCAATAAATAAATAAACAAATTATCAAATGAATGAATAATTAAATAAACAAATTATTACATAAATAAATAAATAAATACAACAGCAGGGTTTTGATTTTTTAGATGACAGATGTAGGTGCTTGCCCATTTCCTTTAGTACAATTATGTTCCTTAACAAGTGGGCAGTGGGTAGCCTAATGGTTAAAGTGTTAGCTCGGTGTCATCCGTCGTGATATTGCTGGAATATTGCTAAACCCATACTCACTCACTCCATAACAAGGTGGATTAATCTATTGCTGTTCTAAAAGATTCCAGAATACACTTGACTCAAACAGTAGCAACATATAGTTTCTTCAACAACACAGTTTACGAGAGATAGTAATACATTCTTGACAACTAATTATTGGCAAAACACAATGCTATGGACTTTCATCAATCATAACAGAAACAATGCTATCGAATTACAACATTGTGAAACAATACATTACGGAACCATGTCCAAATGAAAAATCAAAGAAAAAAGAGCTGAGGACAATCCGGAATGTTTACTTTTCGACTAAAATGTCCTATCTTAACCTATGGGATTTCTACCCGTAGATCCGGGTTAGAATTGGTCCTCAGTAACCCATGCTTATCGTAAGAGGCCACTAGCGGGATATCGTATCCAAATTGTATAGAACTATGCTCATGCTGTTCATCACTTGGATTGTCTGGTGCAGACTCGATTATTTACAGATCACCGCTATATAGCTGGAATATTGTTGAGTGCAACTCACTCACTCTGGGATTTCTATGTGTTTTCATGTGGTCAGACACCTTTACATATTGTATCTATTGCATGTCATATGTGATACGCTAGATTGCCATATGTCTAGATACACATTTCTATGTTGTGATGGCTCTGCTGTTCACTGAAATAAACATAAACTATGGTAATAACTAACTGAAAGTGACCACTAATCGTAGTTCGTTAAAACTGTTGTTTCGTATACTTCGTTTCGACTAAAATATACAGAAATTGGCCGAAATTAAACACTTCGTTACACCTGTCTTTCGTTACAAGCGCATTCGTTCTAAACGTACTTTTACCTACCCTGAAGGTTCTGTATCCAGTGGTTACACTGACGACTTTGAAGACAGCACGGGTGACGAGTTGGTGGAGGAAGAGGTTGATGAGGAGATCGAGGAGAACAGTGAGGAAGGGCGAACCATGGTCCAAAACAACAACGATAACTCTAGCATCAGAGATGGGGGTAGAACAGAAAACACGACTTCGATCTTAGCTACCACACAGTAGCAGATCGCGGAGAAGAAGATGAAGAAGAAAACAAGGAGAAGAAGAAAACAAGGAGGAGAAGAAAACAAGAAGCCATGCTACATCATTACAGGTAATACCTGGAATTACCACTCTTACATTTATCTTGATCAGGATACCGAGCATGCAGTTTCCCAACCCATGGAATATTTGTTTGTTGCTTAAAGCCGCCTGGGCAATATCCAGCTATGTGGACGGTGGTCTGTAAATCTGAACCAGACAATACAGCAATTAACAAACATAAGTACCGATCTGCGTAACTGAGTGATACGATGACACATGTCAGTCAAGTCAGCGTTCCTGACCACCTGATTCCGTTAGCCACCACTTACAATAAGCAATATTTACAGACCAACGCCATATAATCTGTAATATTGCTGAGTGCGTACGTGAAAACTAAACTCTTCCACTTACTCACCCTTCAGGATCAGGATCTGGGGAAGGAATAGTTCTGAAAGTACCCACAGGAGCTGCTGACGTCACCCGCCATGTTGAGCCCGTATGTGCAGAAGAAAGGACAGAGATGCTTGATGAGTTGGTCCTGACCGATAGTCACATGATGGTCAGTGACCTGTACAGGGTGTTGGGGAACGGTTTTCCTCCGGTAGACAACACACCATACAAGATACAATTGCCCCTACACCTTCCACCCACAAATGCTAGATAAAAGAGATCTGTTGTAATTTCTGGTCTTCTCCAAAGTGGGAAACGTGGACATCCCAATGAATCTGGTTATGAGGTAAAACAACGCATATACAATACGAAGACAACCAGAAATTATTGAGAATTTAAAGATTGTAAAAAAAATATTTTTTCTACTCCATTACTCATGTATTAAATGTGAATATTAGCAGAACATAACTCCAGATTCAAAGACAGGTGAACAGTTAGTATTTTGTCAAGTCACCATGGGCAGCAATGCAGGCTTCAATGCGGCGGGGCATACTACTGATCAAAGAAGTTAGAAGAAGATGCTCTCCCAATATAGGACCACCTCTTCTTTCATTTCAGCAATATTTGTCAGAGGTTTCTTATTGACACGTTCCTTCATAAGTTCCCAAACATTTTCTATTGGATTAAGGTCAGGGTTATAGCTTGGCCAATCTAATAATGTCATTTTTTGGGTCCGAAACCAGGCATGTGAATGCTTTGAACGATGTTTTGGGTCGTTGTCCTGCTGGAACATCCAAAACATTTCCATAGAACACGTGAGCAGATGGAAGTAATGTCCTCGAGAATATCTGTGTACCACTCACTGTTCATATTCCCTTCAATACAGAGGGGCGTTGCCCCTAACACAGATAGGACACCCCACACGTTAAATTTCGACTGTACTTTCGGCGCTGATACAAAGGTTTTTCAGTTTGTTTGGTCCAGAATTTCAGTGTATTAGGAATCAGCCACACACAACTTTCATCTGAGAAAATCACATTGTCCCAGTTAAAATTTCTATGCTGTAAGCATTCAGTTCAACCTTCGCCCTTTCGTTCAGGTTTCCATGATCGGTGATGGAATGCCTCGACTTTTCTGCCAACTCCATTGCATGCAGCCAGTTCTAATTTGTCTCTCAATCAATCATATCATATCCAGCCATTAAGTTTCTAAACTCCTTCTGTTTGTTTTAGAAACAAGAATAATTGCCGCCTCCTGTCACCGACAGTCAATTTTCTGGGCCTTCCTGCCTCCCTTGGTGGCTCATATATATCCATTTGCAATATTTTTCAAAACATGATAAACAGTGGACAAAGGGATGCCTGTTCTACTTGAAATAACTTTAGCTGATCTGATGTCCTTGTTATAATACTCTAAAATCAACTTCCTCTTCTAAATCATCCATACTGAGGATCACTGAAAATGTCGTCTGCTAGCAAGTAAAAGAAAGGGGGATAACTCTTCACAAACTAATGGATTAACGGAGTTGTTTCTTGAATGAAACCAAGCACTTGATAGCTGGTCAAGGTTGTTTAAACTAGAAATCCAATTAAACATATTCCTAAAATTCTCAATAATTTCTGGTCATACTATATAAATAATCTGATGATAATTGCAAACAGATGCCTTTCATAAAACTTTATTGGTTTTAAAATATTGATACATGATGTAAAGAAATGTAATCAAATTTGTTTGGTACACATATTTCATACCTGTTCTGATTCTGTTTTCTTTTCCTGCAGGATGATCTTGTAAGCTTTCAAGGAGAATTTACATTACTTTGTGGTATATGCTGAGAAGCGGGCAGAGGTGATCAATATCACACCAAGAGGATACACATTCGTATCAAGCAAAGATCAAAGAATTCGTGGAAGTACCAGATGGGCAGTGGACACAGAAAATGACAATTTCCTCCAGGTACCAACATAAACAAAATCAGTGAATGGCTATAACTATATTATATATTAATAAAACTTAAACCTACTGGAACATTAAGACCACATTTAATGAAAAGATAAAGTTTCTTTGTGCAGCACTCCAGCAATAGTCCAGCAATATTGCAGCGTAAATAATCGAGCATGTTTCCGACAATCCAGTGACTGACATCGTGAGCCATCTTTGCAATTGGGACATCATGACATGCATTAGACAAGTCAGCGACCTGGACCACCCGAACGCGTTAGTCGCCTCTTACGACAATCGTGGGTTGTTGATGACCAATTTCTAAACTCCAGGTGCGGGAAAGTGTGGACAAAGGTGAATCGTAAAATTATGTGCTATGTGGTTATGAAGATGGACATAATAAATGCCCTTCCTTCTCGGGTATTATAGTACATTGTGTGAAGCCCATTTGGTGTCCACCGCCCTGATATTGCTGGAATATTGCTAAAAGAACATAGACCTCAAACTCAATCAGGTATTATAACGTATGGATACTTTCTCCAGATTCAGCCACAAGCATGAACCGATTGGAATGTAGGTACAGGCCGCAGTGATCCGGGAAGTTTTGAGGGAATATACGCTCTATCTGATATCCTGTCCGTCCGATATGCAGTTGATTAGAGCTCCCAACAAACCCACAATAGTTCAACTGCCCATAGAGGGCAAGGAATCGGACGGTGCGGGAAGTTAAATGGCTGAACGCTGAAAATGGGCCCAAGGTGTGTCGGCGGGTGACCATGGTAAAGAATGCATCTGTGACAATGTCTATAGAACTACCGGTAAAACCAGGTGTATGTGATAAGGAAAACCCTACAGAGCACCAAATGCTTCGAAGAATTTTATGTTGTTTCTTTGCATTTGTTCCTTTAATTTATCGGGTTAATTTTAGAATTTCCTTTCTTGTTATTTTTGTCAACCTGAGATAGGAAATATAATTTAAAATGAGAAATATTAGAAAATCTCTGCATTTCAGCATCTAGTTGTCTAAGGCATTTCTAAAGTCTTCATTCCGAAATCCATCATTGTACTAGTAAGTTTCCCTGAATATGGGTGGATATGGAGTAGCCTAGTGGATAAAGCATTTGCCCGTCACGCCGAAGACCCTTCGTCTGATTCGGGCCACATGAGCACAATGTGAAACAAATTTCTGGTGTCCCCCTGCCGTGATATTGCTGGAATATTACTTTAAGTGGAGTGTAAAACTCAGTCACTACCACTCTACTAAAATATGATAGCAATGCAAATAAACATATACATGGAACATATCTATTTTATCTTTGCAGTTGCTAAAGCTACACTTTGTCCGCCCAGGGTGAGTGAGATGAGAGATTAATACGATGTGTAATGTTGCAAAGAAATGAACTCAACAAATGCAAGATTTTGATATTTCATCGAGAGCTGCAGGATTCCATTGTAAGTGTATGGACTGTTGAAGTGGTGGAATCGCCCAATGTTAGCTCTCTAGTCAGAAGCAGACGTAAAAAAAGGATTCCAAGGAGATCAAACAAAGTAGATCGCCCGACATCGACGTGTTTACGGGACGAGCGCATCAGGATATCATTTTCTTGGTAACATACAACAGGTTGATAAACGGGAAATGAAAAAATCTTACATTTCAATTCTCAGCAACATCTGAAGAAAAACTCGTGTGGAGACGAAAATAAAGAGAATGGGTTTTATGACGGGCGTGCCATATGGCATACTGGATTAAAATTGGTTCTGATAAGCACCATGAGGTTCACTTTATGCAGATTACCAATTGGATGACACAACAAACCCCAATAAGCAGACTCAGAGCCAGGAGAGAGACGATATCAACCCTAGTGTTAAAGATCAAAAATAATCAAGAAGAACCGAATGTCAGATCTGATTCAAATTATCCCACTTCTACCGACAGACTCTGCTGCTGGGGAGACTTCTGCACGATGGGTATCGTTGTGATATCACACAGATGAAGACGATGCAGCAGTCAACAATACAAACATGTGACTGCAGCTTTGGTCGCACATACTTCTGCCCCTTGATAAACCCCTGCACATAGTGTAGAGTGTCAGCTGAACAAGGGGGTCCCCTTCATGTGTATCTTTGACGCCGAGTTCCAGCGATAAAAGCCGTGGTCGTGAAACCGTCTCTACAAAAAGAAGTAACTATGTCTCCCATGTCCAGTAACACAGGGGATGCTAATGGCAGCAGCAGCCCTATAGCTAGTAGTAGTGATGGGCGCACACCATCGAAAAAAGAAAACTTACAGAGAGGTACAAGTACAGCGGGAAGGTACTGCACCAGTTCTTCCTGACATCTGCCTCCCCGCCCTCGGTCCCATACGGCGACGCCAAACTGATCTCAGGAAGGCTTAACGTCAAAACAACCGATAGAATATTGCAAATAATGTGCCTCAGGCTTACCCAGAATAAGGATTTCAAACCGCAAGAGGAAAACGATAATCGTTGGCAGCTTCTGTCAGTGAGACACAAAACACAACCCTCTACAGCCAAAGGTATCACACAGGCCACCTAGTGACAAATTGCCTCCACTGTCAGTCAAAAGAACCAAGAGGACCTTCCAAAATATCGTCCTCAGAAACCAATGGTGAGCGTTAATCATTGGTTATGTTGTTTTGTGGCCCATAGTGCCAAAAAAAGTAATAAGTTGAGTTACATGAACGTTTACTAAGTAAACTTGTAGCGGCCATAAAATGTCCTTTTTGCAGGGATTCGAACCACGGATCTTCTGATCCAAAGTCAGACGCCTTGTTCACATGGGATGATTCCACGCCCTGCTACATACTCCCCCGTCAACACAAGGCATGCCCCTTAGGGTACTAAGGGCACTTTTACTAAAGACTTCCTTTGACTTATTTTGTTCAAATTTAATATGAACGTGCTCAGTTCCAATGCAGCGACCATAGATTTCCGGAGTCCCGTGTTTGGATTCGAACAACGGACCTTCGGGTTCTGTCCACATGACTAAAGAGGTCACGCGGTCAGCAAGTTGTTATCTATGAGAACTGAGCAAAGTCCATGCCCTGCTACAGAATTATCCTTCGATATATTATAAAACGTTCTTCTGATCTATTTCATATTTTCATACATGTGACAAGTTAACTTCTTTCCAGCCAATCAACTCCCTGAGTGAGAGCAGTCTCCAAGTTCTGAGCTATGCACTGGCGACACCAGAATGGCAACGGGTCATGGTTGACTTAGGAAATGGGAGCCGACAACATCACAGTAATTGCTGAAAGAGCTGTAAGAGAAAGCTGGGACCCTCGCTTCAAGTTTTTAATGGCGTGGCATCAAAAGCACTCGGGTAAACCTAATCTAATGAGTGACATGGAGGAGCCACAGAGACGTATTGATCGATGTGATATAGCAGAGACGATCAGACGGTGTGCCGTAAAGATAGGATCGACCATTTAGAAAGGACGATTTCACTCCCCAATAACATATATTCAGTGTTTCCTTTTCTAAACATTGTCTTTTCATGTTTCATATACCCATCACGTCACGCAAACACTTGTCTTTCCATACAGACGATTCCTATAGCTTTCATATCATTTGGCAAAGCCGGTATTCGCACAGTAAATAGGTAGTGATCATTGGATATTGTAGGGGAAACAAACCTGTGTTTTTTGTCTCTGTTTGATGGGGATTGTCAATGGAGCTTGAAAATTGTTTGGAAAATTAATTATACCGGTTTGTGGAAATAGTTAGGAAAGACAACCACAAAATTGACACAATAGGTATTCTTCTTTGACAGTAATTATTTAAATCCTTAGTTACAATAGCATAGTACATAACAATCTTAGTGCCCCCATTCCCTCATTCCTACCTCCGAATATTGAATGATAGGTCCCTTTTGATGTTGCTGAATGACAAATTTCACATTTCACAGTTCTGAAGACTGAAACTGGGATACTCGTGGGTCAAACTGGATGAGTACATGAAATCATTCATAATCATTTATAATCATTTAGCTGATGCACGCCAAGTGCATATAGATTCCATTAGAATGTATTGTCCAAAATCTTGGTAGCAATATTTTCAAAATTATAGTTCTTGGTGGTACCCGTGAAGAATTGATCTTCAGTAACCCGTGGTTATTGTAAGAGGCGACTAAAGGATCGGGTGGTCTGGCTCGCTGACTTGGTTGACGTATGTCATCGTATCCCAATAGCGTAGATAGATGTCCATGCTGTTGATCACTGGATTGTCTGGTCCATACCACCGCCATATAGCTGGAATATTTCTGAGTGAGGTGTAAAATTAAACTCACTCACCCACCTTTAGTTCGCGGTGGCCTGAAGTTCTCCAAGTTTACTTTTAAGTGAAAATAGCATTCCATGTTCATTGTATTGGTAAGGTTTCACAAACTGTTTTAGCATCTTTGATTGGCTCACGTTCAATTGCCTTTGATATTTGCAATGACCGACATCTTGACGTCGGTGAAACTAAAGAGACTGGCGCGGAGAACCATTGAAACATATAACATGGGATTATACCACACAATCATAAAGTATCTGAAAAAGTTTGGAAAGTCGATGGATTTCTCGTTTACACCGAATATGTGAAATATAACAGCAACTAGAAAAGGGACGTGATTCACGACTCTAGAGTATCATATAGAGCTGTGAATGCTCTTGACGACGTTGATCATACGCTTATAGTAACTAGCATTAGTGGTGCAGCTTGTATTAGTTCTATTATCAACTACAATCGCTGCACCTATCGTAATTTGGTAAGGGCGGTAGCGGCAGGAATATCTGAAACAGTAGGGTTAATTCTTAAGTTAATTTTATCCCCGAATGCAAAGATATAATAAAACACGATATTCGTGTTTTCACCGAGACAAATCTGAAATAGCATAGAAGGTCATGTCTCGACAGTGCTTTGCCGATGGAACGTGGTCCAAGGAGTTTCGTTTAGTGATGTCGGAAGTAACTAAATACAACATAATGGAACAAGAGATTCGAACAAAGTCTCGTAAGGCCAGTCATTGATTTGATAAGGCTTTTCTGCGCAAGCGTGACTGATGCCGTTTTGACAAAGCACTCGGCGAACGAAGTAAAGCTCTGACAGTTGAAAGTTTGATAAAGTGATACATCCAGGTATCGTCTTGAAAGGAGATGGTGGGTCCAGATGCATCCGCAACAGGTAGAATCACAGGCAGATATTTCATGATATTAAAGCGACGATAGAATGATTTATAGCAGCTTAGCATATGTGTGAAACGCTTGTCCGACTTCTGCTCTTCCATTCTTCAACAATGACCCGTGAAGATCCGGATTAGAAACCAGAAACCGATGCTTGTTGCAGGTGTGGGAAGATAACCCGTCCCAACGTCCGAGACGGGTGAATTTTGTGTAGGACGGGTTAAAAATATCTAGTCCGTCCTCATGTCGGGTCAATTTTAGCAAACCAATGACATATATATAATGATTATAACCTTTTGGAATATTTACTGCCGAAGGTCTTTATTTTATATTTGGAGGACAGGCTAGATTTTGGCAGACTGGTAACAATTTGACCTGCCAGTCCTGGAGGACAGGCTATAGATTTTCTACATCTTCCTACACGGCTTGTTGTAAGAGGCGACTAAAGGGATCGGGTGGTAAAGCTCGCTGACTTGGCTGACACATGTCATTGTATCCCAATTGCGTAGATTGATGCTTTGTTGTTGATCACTGGATTGTCTGGTCCAGACTCGATTATTTTACAGACCGCTGCCATATGGCTGGAATATTGCTGAGTGCGGTGTAAAGCTAAACTCACTCACCACTCGCTCTTCAGCAATGATTGCCACCTCACATTATGAGTCTGTAATATTAAAAGGAACAGAAAAACTTCTGTTGTGGTCTTCAAGAATGAACTAGACTCCGTCTTCTCAACGTCATTCATGATCACAGAATACACCAAGAATGGGCAATCATTCAAAAGGTGTCTTCCACAGATTTCTGGTACCCGTGGTGAATACACAAGAAGTCTTTAAATCCTTCTGCTCCCTTTAAAGAAGGACTCAGCTGCCAACGTCACCATCGGATGTGACCACAATGTGCGTTAATGCAGAGTCAGTAATAACCTTCTGGATGCTGAACCAAATGTCAACAGATTCTGGTTCCATCCAGACAGGTTCTGTGTAGGACAGGTCTTTAGGAACAACCGGCCACAACAGTACAGCCATTATGTTTCATAAAAATTATTATTACCCTATACCCCACCCCTGTCGACTTTTGAACGAACAAATCAGTGAGTGTCACAATCTGCCCACTGTGATGAGTATAAATCTTCATTATTGTCTGTCTCAAAAGATATGTAGCTACCGAGCTATCGAAACCATGTGATTCAGAACTTTGTAATCGTGCGTAAGGTCTTTTATTGCAACGATATAGGTGGATGTCACATAAATATTGATTTGCATTATATTTCGTGTTTCAAACCAGTGGATAAAACGCCTATTGCAGCATGTACCCCGGCATTTTACGCCTCTGCATTTGCACGAAGGGAAGGGAAATGGTCTCTGCCTCTACGTCATTCAAGATATAATTAACAAAGATGAGGTGTGCTGTCTCATGATGCGTGATGTCATTCTCGTACCATTACACTTCCAACCTTAACATTGAAGACGTTTAGTAAAAAACGGACGTCGTTGAAAACAGTTATTGTAATATACACGTTGACTTGTTTCGTAAGCCAAAACGATGATACAGCCAAAGTCGATACCTGTAATAGTTACCGAATCCTTATCAACCTATTCTTGGTGGTTTACTCCCATAAGAACTCCATCCCATTTGAACTATACATCCCAAATTAACTACAGGGATTAATTAGGATTATGTATGATGATATCAATGTTATTACCTAATCAATGTAACGAATGATAACAAACATCCACGCGAAAATTTTAAAACCTTTATAAGTAACATTGTAATTAAACAAAAGAAAGTCAACAGCAGGAAAACAATTACAAAATAACTCAAAATACAACATTTGGCATTCCATAAAGCTTTATGCTGTTTGTTTTATAATACTTTGATAAAGCTTTAAATCAAGATTTTACGCACACATAATTTTCGACTGTCGTGAATAAAACAACCTACCTGCATTCTCCTCCACTGTTCTATTGGGCTACTTTCACAGGTCGGGTGATTTGTTTCCTTTGAGCAAACTCTGCAGTGTTTGTTGAACCTTTCGTCACCAAACCGAACCCAAGTCTCGTCAAAAGTGGGGCTCTATAGGCACGTACCTGCGTACGAATCTGCAAAATTAAATGCTTGGATTATTTGCCGTCAAAGTGGGACATTGCCTGTATAGCTATTTATGGTTCACAAATGTGAAACACGATCATATGTTTGTATAACGACATAGGCTATGTGGGTGCCTGAAGCACAACCACAGAGAACACATACTTAATCATTCACCGCGGGCAAACACATGCACGCACTTATTTAGAAAACACCAGTGCAGTCTCTCATATACCCAGCGAGACATACTGGCATACAGAATAAAAGCAACATGAGCATTCAATCAAATAACTAAATACCAAGATCACGCAGTCAAATACCTAAGTTACAAATGTAATCATGACATCATACACACAGACTCACTCATACACATTCTCACATCACGCAGTCAAATACCTAAGTTACAAATGTAATCATGACATCATACACACAGACTCACTCATACACATTCTCACATCACGCAGTCAAATATCTAAGTTACAAATGTAATCATGACATCATACACACAGACTCACTTCTCATACACATTTTCACATCACGCAGTCAAATACTTTCATGCACACAGACTCAACTCCATACATTTCACATCACGCAGTTACTAAGTGTAATCATGACATCATACACACAGACTCAATACACATTTTCACATCACGCAGTCAAATACTTTCATGGAGCCCTACAAATGTAACCATGAAATCATAAAGGAAAACCAAGTTCTATGAGATCACACACACGCAGACTCAAACAAAGGAAGAGAACTTGCAGCCATGCAGGAAGCATTTGCAATTATGGTTATTATTTTGTAAATTTACAAAACGTCTATCGGTGCTCCTTAGGCGGGCGTGCCAGCGGATGTTTACGTCCAACGAAAGTGTGTGAGTGAGTTTAGTTTTACGCCGCACTCAGCAATATTCCAGCTATATGGCGTCGGTCTGTAATCCAGTGATCAACAGCATCAACATCGATCTACGCAATTGGGACACAATAACATGTGTCAACCAAGTCAGCCAGCCTGACCACCCGACAAGCAAGAATTTCTGAAGATCAATTCTAACCTGGATCTTCGCGGGTTCTAACGAAAGCTATGGCCCCAATGACAACAAAGAGACAACAAGGTTGTAACAAGAGTCCTGGAAGGATAAATGTCATGACTGACTGAGTTTAGTTTTACGCCGCTTTTAGCAATATTCCAGCAATATCACGGCGGGGGACACCAGAAATGGGCTTAACACATTGTGCCCATGTGGGGAATCGAACCCGGGTCTTCGGCGTGACGAGCGAACGCTTTAACCACTGGGCTACCCCACCGCCCCTATAAATGTCATGACGAAACTGTTCTATATGTACACATAACACATAACGTCTATACCTATTGGCTCTGAGCCGTCACGTGATTTTTATTTGTTTTTTGTTTCATGGTACTCTTACCAGTAGTCTAGCTTATATTACGACTGCTTGAAAATATTTTAACAAATGGTAACAATGTAATCTTGTGATTGATATTTGCAATAAAAAGGAATTTGTTATCCATAAAGTCGTCTGTTTCATTATAGACATTACTGACGTATCAAACACGTATTTATGAACACACGCACAAACGCACCCACGTACGCACACGCACGCATAGATACAAGCACACATACACACCCACAAGCACGCGCACTCACACAATCAGGTACCGATGTATGTTTGTTTTACGTATTTTATATCTTCCGACACTTGAAAGTCACAGAATATTTCAAAATATTCTTTACTTAAATGAAACATTAAACTTTATGAATGACAACTTTTGTTATTGCACAGAGCGACGTTTCGGCGTAGATTCTTTCAGAATGTCGGTCAAACAATACAGTTTGGTTGCGAGTTACCCGATAGTTGTCCTCACCAGACAAGTTTTTAAAAGCAGTTTGAAAAACCTGCATACCCTCCACGGTACCCTCAGTTGAGTAAACGCCTTTCATTTACTACAAACTGGGACGCTGCACAGTCGAGGACGGATCTGTAAACGTAAGCCGGAGGAGTCAAACAGGTTCGTTCTTTTTCGTTTTTGAACTCATTGCTTTATCTTCACGTGTGTGTGTGTGCGTGCGTTCGTGTGTGCGTGCGTGCGTGCGTGCGTGTGTGTGTGTGTGTGTGTGTGTGATATTTGACACAGGCGACTTTATGGACAACAACTTCTTGTTTATTGCATAGAGCAACGTAGATTTTTAACACTATTATCAAGCAGAGGGTGACGACAATCAAGTGACGAGAAGTATATATACATAGCAAGTTGTGACAAACACCAGATTAACATAAACAACAGCATGCAATTGAATAACAAGTGGCACATAATTGGATGAGGCCGGGTGGGGAGTAAGTACAACAACCCATAGCCCGGGGCCAGGCAGCAGCAGGAGGAGCTGAGTAGTTAAACCAAGCTGATATGGTGCAAATAGATACATTTTAAGGCCTTATTAGGACTTTGTAGACAGATGGTATGTAATAATAATATGCGTTTATAATGCGCTAAACTCCGTTCATTTGTAAAATGCTCATAGCACTAACAATCTGAGGTGCTAGAAGGTTAATAGTCTTAAATGACTTATCCCACCGGGTACCCATTTTCTGCTTGGTGAACAGAGGCAACTTTGAACAAACTCACATGTATCACATGTGCTTCGTTGTGGGGCAGGAGTGATGTCCCAGAAACTCTTAGGAGCCAAGCTGCCAAACATGGTCATCCATCCAAGTACTGACCGCTCTCAACGTTGCTTTACTTCAACATATTTTTTTTACCTGAGCTCTATGCACAGGATCACACACCACCACTAGTACCCTTCTGTCTTGTTGATCAAAGGTTTGTACTAATTCCGATGGCTTCCAAACAATTTCTTTTCGTGAAATCCTGATTCATGGTGGCTAGGATTTCAACTTTGTCGAACTCGATTAAGTGACTGAGGGATCTTGTTTGGTGATCGCGCTCATTTGCTGTCTACCAAGGCTGTTGAGGTGTTGTGCTCTTTACTGCGGGTATTTACTTGACGGTTGTAGTATGGTGATCTAACTTCAGTTGTTGGTGATCTATAGCCTATTTTTATATTGTGTTGTCCCCTATAGTTAAAATGTTTTAGATTCAATTACTAGTTTTACTTACATATCTGTGATACTCTAGTTGGTTTACTGTCCTTTGTCGGCAGGTTTTATAATCTCTATATATATTCTATTTCAATGTCAAGTGTTCTCGTCACGATATGGCTGAAATATTGCCGATATGACGTTAAATAATAACTCACTCACTCACTTCTTGACGGTTGGGTTAACACCATTGGCTCTGAGGGATGGAAAGCAAGTTAAAATGGTGCCTGCTTGGTGCTTTAGTTGGGTTTTTTTGTCTGTTGCTTAACGTCGCACTCTGCAATATTCCAGCTATATGGCGGCGGTCTGTAGATAATTGAGTCTGGACCAGACAATCAAGTGATCAACATCTTGACCATCGATCTACACGGTTGGAATACAATGACATGTGTCAAACCAAGTCAGGAACCTGACCACCCGATCCCGATAGTCCCCTCTTACAACAAGCATGTGTTGCTGAAGACCAATTCTAACCTGGATCTTTATGTTGTTCATCTTTGGACAAAAGACCTACATATATACACGTAATTTGATTAGACTTAATTATTACGTATAAGATTTTGTCCAAGAGATTAATGCATTTTGATTGTTGAAATGCGATTAATGATCCTTTAACTGTTGGTTGAGCCCGTTTATATAACTTCATTTTTTAACTTACGATTGAAAACATTGGGGATATATCGGAGAAATCAATGTTGACATGATAATAATGAAATGTTTTGAGAGGGAATCACCACCTGACCATAGTTGTTTGTACAGTACTCGCTCTTGAAAGATGATTGGTTTATGGCGTGAAATTTGCATGTGTACGATTTTCATTTTTTCAATAAAACAAATCGGCTAGAAACAAACACTAACAACTGTGTGATGCAAGATGATTGTCAAAATTAATGATCTACAGTGATTTATCGACCTTCACAATCAAGAATGACACCCCATGCACGTGAATGGGACTACTGCGTTGTGCATATGTATCCTATGTTTCTTAACGCTTATGTTTCCTGTCCAAATTGAAATTTCAGGTTCCCCTACTTTTTTAAGGAATATACGTTAAGTGGGGATACTGCTTGTTAATATTTTTTAATTGATGTAGTAAGGTTTTATGCTGTTTTTTTTTCACACATTTGACTGACCATGCTCTATAGGATTCAAATAGCGTTCTCATTCCAACCTATAGTGTGGCAACATCAAAAATATATTAGAATGTAAATAATTATAAAAAAATAAATCTGTCTAACATCCCGTGGGTAAGTAGCTTCATAGGATTCGCCAGTGTTTGACAATACGAAGGTTTATGAAACGTCTGCTCCAGTGTTTTTACAGATTCGTCTTATCGACCACTACTTTGCTGCATGTCGCATGCGCAGTAACACATATTCGCAGATCGTGACAAATGATTACAAATTGGTAGGTCATGACATCACTCAGTCTGGTTTGTTTGCAGGATGATTGCTCTCCAACTCACCGTGTTCACCCTCCTCATCTGTGGGACCTGCGGTTTTTCTGGGTATGACAAGATATTTGTCCAAGCCGTACAATCTGATATGTGAAAACTTCTGATTAAGATCTTATCATGCTTCTAGCATCGCTACACCAGACATCCCAGGGTCGGGGGTTAGAACAGGCCCAAGACATATGGTTACTGCAATCGGGTAGTAAAAGAGGCTAAGCCGATCGGGTGGTCTGGATTGTCTGTCTTCAATCTTTGCTCATAATATCAGTCACTGGGTTGGCTGGTCAGTAAAGCTGGACTCCTGTTGAGAACGATCACTCACTCACTCACTCCTCCTCACTCAACCCACCCACCTACTCACCCACCCACTCACTCAAATTCACTCACTGACTCAACCAACCAACCCACCCACCCTTCACTCTCACTCACTCACTCACTCACCAACCAACCCACCCACCCATCCACCTCACTCACTCACTCACTCAATGAATCCACCCACTCACTCACTCACCACTCAATGAATCCATCCACCCACCCACTCACCACTCACTCACTCACCTCACCTCACCCACTCACCCACTCACTCACTCCAAGCCACCCACCTACTCACCCACCCACTCACTCAAATTCACTCACTGACTCAACCAACCAACCCACCCACCCTTCCACTCACTCACTCACTCACTCAACCAACCCACTCACCCATCCACTCACTCACTCAATGAATCCACCCACTCACTCACTCACTCACTCAATGAATCCACCCACTCACTCACTCAATGAATCCACCCACCAACCCACCCACTCACTCACTCACTCACTCACTCACTCACCCACTCACCCACTCACCCACTCACCCACTCACCCACTCACCCACTGTTGAAGGTACTGGTTCAACATGTTTAACCACTGCAACCCTCCTGAACAGATGTTAGGGAAGTTCTGTGCTGCTTTGCTGGACAACGACGTCAACGGCGACGGCAGAGTGGACGGCAAAGACATCGGCTTTGATATGCTCTACTACAACTATGACGGTGAGTTTTTTAGCGATCGACTGCTTGATAACCAGTAAAGGGGCTAAGATCGCTATACAATTAAGTCTACTCAGAAAAAATGGCGAAAATATATAGCCCATTTCTGGTGTTTCCCGCCGTGATATTGTTGGAATCAGATTGATGATGATCATGATGACGACGACGATGATGGTGGCGAAAATGATGGTAATGATGACGATGGGGGGATGATGATGATGATGATGATGATGATGACGACGACGACGACGACGGTGGTGGTGGTGATAAGGATTGTGATGATGATGGGGGGGCGATGGGGATGATGACGACGATAACGACGATGGTGATGACGACGAAGAAGAAGACGAAGAAAAGGAAGAGGAAGACAACGTAGACAAAGAAGTTGACGACTATTTTGGTGGTGGTGGTGGTGGTAGAGATGATGATGATGTATCAATTGTTTCAATTTAACCTACAGATGACCTTTGCACCACACAAAAGTGGGAGTTCTTAACACGGTGGACGTGCAGGTACGGTTACTCCGGGGAGTACGCTCGCTTCGTCAGCGCCTTGTTCAGCAGCGGCGGAGCAGGAGACTTCAGTAGCTTCAGTAAGATATAGCGTTTTTAATTTGTGGTTCAGTGGTTTTAACTGGTGGTAACTGGTGTACAGTCTGAGAATCACGGAGTCATTTGTAACTAGATGGGTCACAGTATAACTGAACTCATGAAGTTCTTTTTGTTTGTTTAAGCTATTTTTTGTTTCACGTTTAGACTAAAGACCCGTGAAGATCTGGGTTAGAATGGGTCTTCAGTGACTGTTGTAAAGGAGACTTACTTGAAACATGTCATCGAATCCAAATTGCGTAGATCGATGTCCCTAATGTCAATCACAAGATTGTCTGGTCCAAACTATTTACAAATCGCCGTCATATAGCTGGAATATTGCTGAGAACAAACACGGTATAATTAGGCTCGGATGGAAACAATTCTCTGGATCTGTCTGAGTGTCTATCATCTCGCCCCGACGCCATCAGTCGCTCCTTATGGTTTTAATACCCTGTTTATGATGAGGAGGATTAAAGCAAGTGGTTTAATTTGCAATTCGAAACAACATTCACTTTCTTTCTTTTCTCTGTTTCAGATATGTCCAGTGACGCCTTCCTGTCAATGCAATACGTGGTAAGTCTATGAACAGTCAAGTCCGGATATATCGAAGGTTGATATTGAGAATACATCTCTAACGAAGATATTATGTACTATTCGCGAACACCTTACCATAATTCGTCAGAATGAACTGATATTGCCATAATTAAGTTAAAGTCTGAAAGAACTAATATTGGCGTATTGAAGTTTGTAAGTTAGAAGAACTCAGAAAGAAGTAATATTGGCATATTGCTGTTAGAAAGAACCATTCAAGTTGTTGTTAGAAAGAAGTAATATTGGCATATTCAAGTTGTTGAAAGAAAATATTGGCGTAATCAGAGTTGTTGTTAGAAAGAAGTATTGCCGTATTCAAGTTGTTGTTAGAAAATTCAAGAAGTATTGGCGTAAGTAAGTTGTTGTTAGAAAAGTAATATTGGCGTATTCAATTTGTTGTTAGAAAGAAGTAATAATATTGGCGTAATTCAAGTTGTTGTTAGAAAGAAGTAATATTGGCGTATTCAAGTTGTTGTTAGAAAGAAGTAATATTGGCGTATTCAAGTTGTTGTTAGAAAGAAGTAATATTGGCGTATTCAAGTTGTTGTTAGAAAGAAGTAATATTGGCGTATTCAAGTTGTTGTTATGACCTATCCTACCGTTGTAGAAAGAAGTAATATTGGCTGCTGGTGAGCACTTGTGGGTTGTTAGAGCGATATTGTTCACATGACCTATCCTACATTTATACTTCCCAATGGCAATTGATGTCCATTTCCCTCATTCTCCTGTTTACAGCGTTTCAAGAACGGCTACTGTGGTGACCCGAAAAACAGGGAGAACCCCATTGACCGCGTCCAGTGTGCCGAGGTGGACGAACTTCAGCCACAAGACGTCAAGTGTGCATGATGAGACATTTCCCCTGTAATGAATAAACATCTATAAAGCTGTTTGTAATAACAAGTGTTTGTGCTACATGAGGAAAGGGAGGTGGGTAGCCTAGTGGTTAAAGTGTTCGCTCGTCACGCGAAAGACCGGGTTCGATTCCCGACATGGGTACAATATATGAAGCCCATTTCTGGTGTCCCCCGCCGTGATATTGTTGGAATATTGCCCAAAGCGGCGTTAAACTGAACTCACTCACTCACTTACTGATTAAACCAACTTGGCTAACGTCCTACACCTTTGATACTGATGCAGTTCATGGAGAATACTAACGCAAACGTTTGGGGTTTTTTCATAGGAGTAAAGACATTCTAAAGTCACCTTCCATGATTGAAATTGAACAAAATGTTTGTAAAATAGCAATAAACACCTAAAAAACGCTCTTGTATTCCGCTATTACGGAAACACCCGTCAAACACCAATTTTCTTTCAAACCGCCTCCATGGTGTAGTGGTTAGAGCGTCCGCCCGGAGAGCGGAAGCTCGTGGGTTGGATCCCCGACCGCGTCATACCAAAAGACGCCTGGCGCTCGGCATTAATGGGTACAACAAGGACTGGTCGGCTCGGAGTCAGTATAATGTGTATGAGTGGGGTATTCATGCTTCACTGCGGCATGGTATCTCAGTGGGCTAGCACTATAAAACCAGCTGAAGTCTGGGCTAGTACAAGCAGCCGCACATACACATACACACGCATGCACGTCGTCATATGAGCGAAATATTCTCAAATACGACGTTAAACCCAATTTCACCTCACCTCACCAATCATCTTTCAAGAGCAATTACTGTACAAACAACTATGGTCGGTAAGGAAGTGCAAGTGGTGATGCACTCTCAAAACATTCATTATTATCATATCAACATTGACTGACTCCGATATATCTCCCAGTTTTTTCAGTCGTAGATTACAAATGAAGTTCCTCTATTCTTCTAAAGAGTATAATAAAAACTGACATCCATCAATTTTTCACCTTCATTTGTGTCACTTCTGTATGCCCCTCTCAAATGGAATCGTCTTTGGATCTCTAAACGGTTCCACACATCCGTAAAAACACGGTAGATGTGTATTTGATTGTGTTAGACCGGAATGCATTTTACATTCATTTGGATTATGTATGAGAAGGTTCATCACTTTTCGTTATTTGCATCAGCAGCGATAGTCCAGTCAAATTCAACATGACATGTCAAAAACGCCGGATCCTCATTTTCACCAAATCTTAAGCCAAAACCATAACGAGGCATTGAAGACTTTTCGTCATATCATTGTTTTGTTTTGTTGGGTTTTTTGGTTCAACGCTGCACTCAGCAATATTCCAGCTATGTAACAGCGGTCTGTACATAATCGAGTCTGAACCATACAATCCACTGATCAACAGCATGAGCATCGATCTTTGCATATTGAGATACGATGACAGGTGTCAACCAAGTCATCGAGTCTGACTACCTGATCCCATCAATCGCTTCTTACGAAAAGCATGGGTCGCTGAATACAAATTGTAACCAGGATCTTCGATTCGAACCCACACCCGCAGAGTCAGACACCTAGTCGCCAGCACACAAAGTTTGGTTTTACGCCACTTTTAGCAATATTCCAGCAATATCACGGCGTGGACACACCAGAAATGGGCTTCACATATTGTACCCATGTGGGGAATCGAACCCGGGTCTTCGGCGTGACGAGCGAAAGCTTTAACCACTAGGCTACTCCACCGCCCCCAACGAGCTCAGGGAACATAAACAAACACAAAGGGAAATCAGCCCATGCCCCCCTCGTGAACAACTTATAATGAAAAATATCATATTCGAACGTGATTTGGTTTTGAAGAACAAATAGTGTTTTATTGTTGATGTGTTCCGTTTATGTACATGGCGATTAGGGTATTGACGTGGAGACTTCAAGGTGCTCGATTGATAACACGAACGAGAAAGAACTAATCAGCCAACATATTTATGTAGATGCGGAGGGTATTGACGTGAGGACTTCAAGGTGCTCCTTATTGACCAGAAACAACCCTTTAAATTTTCTAACATTGAAAGCGGTTTCAAAATGATAATCGTATTTTGTGTCTTCAGAGACAAGTTCTGGAAAACCTTTTTTCTGTTTACAAAGCGGGTCGAAAAGTTTCTGTCGCCAGTGCATGCAGCTAAACAAAAACGACGGCAAGAAATTCAACACATGCCTGTTATTCAGCACTATTCGTGTCAACAAAAATATCGCTGCAAGAGGGTGTATGAATACAGTCGGTTCTAAGTGTTTATTTACCCTTGCGTCTCAACAAATGAAAATCCGTCAAGATCGTGACGCCCAGTCAGCAGATGTTCTCGCGTTGAGGTATACATGTACTCTAAACTGTATTAGCAGGGGGTAAGCTGTCAAAATGTGGAACAGTCCCTATGGGGACAGTTGTCGATGCTCGTGAGCTGATACTCACGAAACAGTACTTGAAGATGTAACGCGAATCATGATTATATGTCACGTTTTCTACCAAACTGCGCACGACACACTGCTAATTTGCATGTGGCGTGACCAGACGCTTATTCTGAAACCTTAACATACTGACCTAGTGCCTTTCAGATTGATTTGCATATTGTTTTTGCGTCGTAATAGAGAAATGGTAGTATAACTGTATCCGTGAAAATGCGTTAGAATTGATCTTAGCAACCCACGACTGTCGTGAGAGGCGACTTGCGCGAGAGGCGACGACTAGCTTGCTGGCTTCATTGACACATGTCATCGTATCTCATTTGCATAGGTCGATGTTCATGCATTGATCACTGGATTGTCTGGTCTAGACTGGGCTATTGCCGCCGTCATATAGTTATAATATTGCTGAGTGCCGCGTAAAACTAAACTCACTCACTCACTCACATTCGTCTACGAAATACATGGCCAGTGGATAAGCGTTCGCCCGTCACGCCGAAGACCTGAGTTCGATTCCCCACATGGGTATAGTTTATGAAGCTCATATCTGGAGTTCCCTGTCGTGATATTGCTGGAATATTGCTTAAAGCGGCGTAAAACCATACTCACTCGCTCTACGAAATACGCTTGTTAATGTTTCTCTTGCGGCAAACGCCGGATGTCCTGCCAAGAATTTCAGAGATCAATAATGTCACTTATTGACGATTGGTTGGTGGGTTGCTTAAGACCAATTCATCTATGTTCGAGTTATGTATTCTTAAATATGTTTACGTATATAGCGCGAAAATAAAACCTTATATTTTACAGCCTGTTTCGTTTTGGCCTGTGCGTTTTTTCTGAAGAGTTTAAATTCTAACGTATAACGTATTCTAACTTATCACGTATAATACTTCAGGACTAATGTCGTCTAATACACAGCAAATGTTTCCAGCTCTCTTGTGGATCGGGTGGTCAGGTTCCAGGTCATGGCTAAACTAAATCCCTTTCCTTTGTGGATCGGGTGGTCTGGTTCCAGTACGTGGGTGAACTAAGCCCTTTCCATTGTGGCTCGGGTGATGAGCCTCGAGGACGTGGTTGAATTACACCCCTTTCCTTTGTGGCTCGGGTGATGAGCCTCGAGGACGTGGTTGAATTACACCCCTTTCCTTTGTGGCTCGGGTGATGAGCCTCGAGGACGTGGTTGAATTACACCCTTTCCTTTGTGGCTCGGGTGATGAGCCTCGAGGACGTGGTTGAATTACACCCCTTTCCTTTGTGGCTCGGGTGATGAGCCTCGAGGACGTGGTTGAATTACACCCTTTCCTTTGTGGATCGGGTGATGAGCCTCGAGGACGTGGTTGAATTACACCCCTTTCCTTTGTGGCTCGGGTGATGAGCCTCGAGGACGTGGTTGAATTACACCCCTTTCTTTTGTGGATCGGTTGGTCTGGTTCGAAAGCGGGTCTGATCGTTTAGCACCAAAGTAATATCTTGTTGGATGTCGTTCAAGATAACTTGTTTAAGTGGCATTTAGAAGGTGGTATGATGAACAACAAGGAGAGTTCTATGGATATTCTCCCTGTTAGAATCAAAGAACATCAAGCCTCTGTGAAGAAGAAAGACTCTAAATCCGCCATCTCTGACCACACCCAAGCTCACCCAGACCACAACATCCTATGGAACAGCATCAATGTACTCACCAGCAATCACACCCACTTCAAGATCAGAAGCCATTCACATCAAGAGACTCCAACCGGCCATGAACAGAGACCAAGGATATTACATCCCCACTGCCTACAACCAACTCATCACCAAGCAATCTTAATCCTATTGTTCTCCTGTCTGTCACATCACTGGCTTCCCCCCCACCCACCCTAATCCCCTATAGCTTACTATGTTTGTGTAACTATTGGCCCCTTGTGTAAACATCCACCAGCCTGTACATCTACCTCATTAATTGTGTAAATATCATCACTTACTGTTCAACTTTACCATGCATATAAATATACCTTGCATCTAGTATTGTACATCATTTGCTTGATAACGGTGTTAGTAGCTACACCGAAACGTCGCTCATATCATATTAAAGAAGGTGTATATCTATAGAACTCTCCTTGTTGTTCGTCGTTCAAGATTACAAAGGTAACAACTAAACTCATTTTGCATCTTGTGAAAATACAAAATTTTCAACACATTCGAGGATTTCTTAAAAGAAGACGTTCAGGGCTCACATATCTATGAAACTGTTTGCAAAAGAAGATCATGTCGATGACAATATCATATTTCCGCAATATTTCTCGTGGCACATTACACATATCAAGAGGACTTTGGCTTAATACAGGACATAGTGAGACCCGTGTTTGAAGCGTTAATAAAATGACTGACATGTAAAATCGCGAGACGACAAGAGTAAGGATTAAGAGGTCCCAACAAGTTTATTCAACAACATATCAATAAATAACCAAAATAAGACTGAAACATTATTATAAAATCTGACTATGTGAGTTAGAATTACTGTCAAAAACAGCAATATTAATTTGAAAACATAAAAATACAAATAAACAATTGTGAATTAGTTGTGCCCTATAACATAACCACAGTTTGTATATTTTATAACGTACAGCGTATCGCCGTTGAGTTGTCTCCCTTGCCAAGTTCCTCTTGAGACTCCTGTGCCTGCTTGAAGATGCAATCACAGGTTTCTTTACCTGACAAGCAATATTACCTGTCTACGCAAAATGAGGAAAACTGTTCCACAAATCAATCCTATCGGAATAATAACTTTTATAGCTATTGTTGTTGAACATGCTCTCGTGATTTTCTTAACTGACGAAAAAGAAAATGGTGGTTGAAGAAGTACTTTGAGATAAGTATCTTGCTCTCGCGTGAATTCAATACCTTCTTCAACAAGCACTGGCGAGACATTATTTGTTCTGTAATAACTTCAACCTTGGAAGCCGTATAAATCATGTAAACGGATCCTGTTTAGATTCTCGTAGCACAGTCTCTTGCCTCGTGCCTCCACACACCTAGCTATCACAGCATTAGAGGATTGATGGTCTCCTAGCACTTTGTAACACAAGGCGAGCAACTTATAAGCCTCAACCAGCTTGATATCCAGCTGTAGTGCTTTCTGAAAGCGAGGTATTGCTACGTCAAACTGTCGAAATCTCATCAACCAGTCGCCCTCGTAGGTCAGTATTGTGGCATTGCTACCGAGGGGGATGGTTGCAGCTATCCGCTCCAGTTGACTTTCTGCCTCTGCGTCAAGATTCCGTTTTAGGACCCTCCTTTTTCCCGATCTGAACACTTCACGAAAACCAATCTTAACGAACTTCCTGTCCGTGTTCATCACTAGGTAATTGTAATGTTTCTTGGCCACCAAGACTTTCAAAAGGTACGGGGTATTGTACACAGACACAAATTCTGATGTTTCGCTGAAAGTACTCACAGTCACGTTTGTCTTCCTTCCGAAGAAATTCGCAGAGTTTAGATTCTTCCTTGTGCCGTAACTAAATTCATAAAACTCATAATGGAGGAGTCCAATTATTGGAACATTTTGATGCAACACGGTATAACCTCCGCTCATGTGAACCATTTGATCCGTGAAGACACCTGTGACGTCATTTTGTTTACTTACGTAATCAAAACATGTGATGACGTCATGAGATTGTGTGTTCCCCGTGTAAGTCCATGTCTTGTTTGATTGGTCGAGAGACGAGGGGAACACATACCACTGACTTAGAATATACAGGACAACCGCCATTAATGTAAACAAGTGACCGTTTGGGCCATATTTTATGGTTTTCAGGTATTTGGCACTGATATAAAAACAATGAGAACAACCAATAAAAGCTAGGACTAGATAATTATGCATAAAGCGAAGTTCTTTGTGTTCATTAGCAGAGTATATCAACATGAGTATGACAAGAGACACAGCAAGTTTGCTGATGACTCGGCATCTGTGTCGATCTGAATGGGAAAGGGACTTATATACGACTAAATTAACGCATATTATTGAGAAGAAATAGGTTGTCAATAGCATCAAACACGAACTTTGTCCAATCAAGTTCTTCAAATACCAGGTAAACTGCATCCTCCCGAAAACAACCGCAGCATGGTCCTGAAGGACGTTGAACTGAAACCAGCTGTAAGGGGAGATCACTCCCACTCCATATGAATTGAAATCATCACAAACACAAAATGCAAGGCCGATAACTGCACCAACAATGCACGGAACTAGTCTGGTTTTCTGTAGGCATTTCCGGTTAATATGAGGAAGTGACGTCGCGGCTACAAACAGAGATGCATCTACGCGTATGTAGCAGCATATAACTAGAATGAAAGATGCAAGAGTTAGCTCCCTTTTGTCATGGTCACGTTCACAATCTTCAAGCTGTTGTCGCTGATACGTTGTAATGACATTCATGTTTGAATCATTTAACGCAGACATTTCACTGTCAGGGCTTAGCTCATGTTTACTATAAACACGTTCAGCAACACCGTCTTCTTTCTGAGTCACTGGTTCATTTGGCCGAGAACAATCGTTTATTAAAGATATCCCGTTTGTCATACTTTGGATTATAGCTGCAATGATGATTCCCGGACAGTTGGCAAACCCTTTCGTGATGCCAGTGATTCCTCCGTCACCGTGTTCGAAGCCGTGATACAAACCCTTGCTTCTCTCACAACTGCACATGTTCTTAGATCCCGAGCTTTCTCGACTTTTCTCGTGGTCAGGCACATACTTTGACACGTAATTCAGATTCCGAGTGGAATCTGAAGACGACTTGACTTTTTTATCTTTGTTGGGGTTTGTCGAAACACAAAGTAAGTTTTTAAACAGAAAGTATAACCCACAAAATAGCGGTGTACCACAGAAGCTGTTGATGAGCGTATGTGTGCCAAACACGGAAAGATGAGTACTTCCTGCCGTCAGTATGGCCGCCAGAACACCACAGTCATGTGACCGGAAGAGGATTCGGGTGAACTTGTAGACAGCCAATGGGAGACAAGATGACACGACAGCGTGAACTACCTTCCATAGCTGCAATATAAAGTAAGCAAATAGGTGCATGTGTCCATGTTTATTTGGTATTTGCATCAAACATTATATTTCACTGAAGGAAATTAAAATTGAATAGTATTCCGAAACGATATTCTACCCACCCAGTTTATGATAACTCCTGTTATGTAGTTTTGTAATATTCTGACAACTTTCGACAGCTGCTTCGCTATACATGTGGTCTTACCGCCATTACCGCATTGATCTACCCAACTGCGATATGATTACATGTGCCAACCTAGTCAAGTCTGACTACCCGATCCCGTTAGTCGACGCTTACGAGTCCCTACATTGGTACAATGTGTGAAGAAACATTTGTCCCCCGCCGTGATAATCCGGTAATATTACTATAAGCGGAGCAAGACCATTCTGATTCATTCACGCGAAACAAGTCCATGGGTTAACAAAACATTTGTGTTCTCTTAAATAAAATTGAATAGTCTTACACAATATTTTTAAAAAACTACAAACAAGATTAAACATGCGAAATAAAACAACAGTTGTGTACTCACCAAGAACGGCGTCCCCGTGTACCCCAGCCACTCCATCAGCACAGCCACCAGCATGAAGAACCGCGGCAGCAGGAACGACCTCATGCTATGCATCCCCATCTGAATCTCACTGTAGCGCACCTGGGTGACGTTCGGGTCCCCGTAGATGGCAGGTACTCGTGGGTGCGGAATCCATACCCGTACACCTCGGAGTGGGCAACTGTAAATATACAACAACATGACATCATGCACTTACCGTTAAAGTGAGATTCGTCATCATTCGCAAAACCCGTTAGATCAGGGTTAGAATTGGTCTTCAGCAACCCATGGTAAGAGGGGACTAACGGGATAGGGTTGTCAGGCTTCTGACATGGTTGACATGGCGATTGAGTTTTGTTTTACGCCGCTTTAAGCAATATTCAAGAAATATGGTGGGACACCAGAAATGGGCTTCACACATTGAGAATCAATCCCGGATCTTCGGCGTGACGAGCGAACGCTTTAACTACTAGGCTATCCCACCGTCCCCACTACCGAAGACATTTAGAATACATATATTAGAAGTTATGATCTGAAGAAGGCTAAGAGGAACTGGACAATTATCAGAGAAATCGGTCAATTGTTAGGACATAGCTATGTCCGGGCAAGTTGGTGCATGTACATGCAATATATTTTCTAGAGTGTTTGGTATAAATTATATATACACATGGAAAAAAGTATCGCAACACTTATGACTTTCACTCCCATTTATGTTCATATCGTAATTATGTTTGTTTGTTTGTTTGTTTGTTTGATATGTTAGACTATAAATTGATGTCAGATATACACGTGCTACGATCAACAACTACGTGCAAGTCGTGTACCCGTCATTAAGCAAATATCAAGTTTCAGTAAAATGTTCTTACATGTTGATAACTTGGAAAATTAATTCATTTCGTTGTTGATAAGCAACTGACAACTGCCCAAAGATGGCAAGATATTGACAATATTGCCATGTCACTGGGGGCTATAGCAACAGGTTATGGCTGTCATCACCCGATTGGTCATCCCCGATTGGTCATCCCCGATTGGTCATCCCCGATTGGTCATACCCGATTGGTCATCCCCGATTGGTCATACCCGATTGGTCATACCCGATTGGTCATCCCCGATTGGTCATCCCCGATTGGTCATACCCGATTGGTCATCCCCGATTGGTCATACCCGATTGGTCATACCCGATTGGTCTTCCCCGATAAGGAGCTGTAAGGTAACAACACCAGAAGCTGTGTATGCGACAATACCAACATCACAAGTTTCAGATCTGAACTGAAAACTCTCATGTTCAAGAGAGCATAGACTAAGCGCCTTAGAGCAGTTTTCTGGATTAAGGCGCTATAAAAATGCCTAACTTATTATTTATCATTATTATCCCATTTTGTCAAGGATGACTGCATGTTAGCTGAGGTAAGGATTAGCTAACATCTTTGTCAAACTTCAGTTTTTATAAAAACACGTATTTATATTTATGGAAGCTGCCATTCAACGTCAAACAGCTGGTCGTATGAAATGATTTAAAGAGCATGTCCTTACCTCCCGAGGGCACCCATCATACGATTTACATCTTAATGTCTGTATATGATCGTTATAACCTACTGCGGTATTTCATTTATGCGGATATGCCTTGTTTTATAGATACACCAACCACGGAATGCCTTGCGGCAGGTTAAGGCGGTGTCAAATGGCTTTTAAATAGCCGAATGAATTGCAGATTGCCCACGTATGAATTTTATTACCGTTAGAGCAATAACAGAATTCTCCTAATTGTAGATGCAGCTGGGAGGACCTACATCGTGACAAGTTGTGCCCCTTTGGCAATTATGTGTAAAAATGTTTTCAGAAAATAAATTCTTAAACGCTTTTGGTTGCAAAAAAGTCCTTGTTCGGTTGCCAGTATTTTATATCTGTACACTGCTGCCGGTCATGAAGGGGTCTTCCGTTATAGGCATATCTACGTACACTTTAAAACTGAAATTTGAAATTTGAAATAAGATGTTTTCATTGCTAAAGATTTCGATCGGAAATTACCGGCTATTGAGCCTGAATGATGACACAGAGTACACATGTTGTTCCCCATCATTTAGTTATAAACATTCTGTCATTAGTAATTGATACTAAATAGATTATATTTGTACGCGTATTAAACTGGATCCCTATCCACAAAGAGTTCGTAGCGCTACGACATTCGTACGCCTTTGGTAACTGTCGAGTTACAACTGGTCGTAACATTACGAATGCTTTGATGATCGGGAAACTGATTTCACAAAGTTGAGTCAGGATTTGGGAATTACGCACGTTCCTACTCAGCCTGCTCAGGAAAGTCGTAAAATCCTCATGACAAACTCATGTAAAACTCATGACAATATGCCATGTATGATTAATGTAATTGAATGCCTCTAATAATCATATTTTTTTTCGTTTCGCTTAAGCAACGACTCTAAGCGGGACCTACCCGTGCAATGTGCGTGAGTATATCTATACAGTTTGTTCACAAATATATTACAAATTTCGCTAAGACTTGACACTAATTTCCACATACGGACAATAACAAAGCACCTTTCCACCTGTCCACCTCAGATATAATCTTCAGATAAGAAAGTTGCTATTTGTCCTTTCAAGAGGCACAAGTGAACCTTGTCAGATACCACCGATTATACGACAGTCACGCATCGGGTCACGACAGTATGTACGTGACGTCAACTGAGATCACATTCCCCATCTAACGCTACTCAGGTGTCAGGCTCCTGACAAAGGTCCCGCCCTATCTGTCTGTGAAGGTTGTGAATCTCTTCATCTGACACGCAGGGTACAGAGATCAGATGAAGAGGGCGATCACGAGTGTACAAGCCTGGTTGGTTGGTTTGGTTGTTGTGAGTATGAGTGAGTGAGTGAGTTTAGTTTTACGCCGCTCTCAGCAATATCCCAGCTATATGGCGGCAGTCTGTAAATAATCGAATCTGGACCAGACAATTCAGTGATCAACAGCATGGACAGCGATCTACGCGATTGGGATACGATGACATGTGTCAACCAAGTCAGCGAGCCTGTCCACCCGATCCCGTTAGTCGGCTCATACGATAAGCATGGGTTACTGAAGACCAATTCAGGGGTACATGATTCTGGACACGTGATGGGACGGTGGGGTAGCCTACTTGATAAAGCGTTCGCTCGTCACGCCGATAGCCCGGGTTCGATTCCTGCATGGGTACAATGTGTGAAGACATTTTGCTGATGTCCCCCGCCGATTTATTGCTGGAATATTGCTAAAGCAGCGTAAAACTAAACTCACACACTGGACACGGGATAGTTGGCAGAGAGGGGATTTTGGAAAGACAACTTTAGGAAAATGATGTTAGAATAATGTGGCTCAGTTATATCGGGATCGAGCCCACCTGTGACCGGGTGTAAAAACCTTGGAGTCAACTGTGTGTGCAGACTCTTTCAGTGTTGTCACAACCCCTAGTGTACAGTACACAACCCTGTGCACTTAAAAGAACCCATGAATCCGTTGGTATAGATGGTGGCCACATGAATACGTGCAAACAACTAGTTGCGGGTACAGCAACGTGCAGTGAACTTGGACAAAATACTGTGACTATGTGGCCCAGTCCATCCGGCTGTGAATGAGTACCTCGTTAGGATGAGAAAAGTCACAATAACCCGGAGCGCCTAGTGGCTGCAAGAGTTCTATACTCCCCAGGGAGTTGAGATTGCTAATACGATGTGCTATTGAGATTGACATCCAGCAATCGAGGGAAAAACAAATCGTCTTTGAGCAGCTGATATCGGCGCTATACAAATAGTGAGGTGGGGTAGCCTAGTGGCTAAAGCGTTTGCTCGTCACGTCGAAGACCCGGGTTCGATTCCCCACATGGGTACAATATGTGAAACCCATTTCTGGTGTCCCCCGCCGTGATATTGCTGGAAGTTGCTACAAATTGAACTCCGCCTCCGTCGCACAATCACTCCCTCGCAGAGCGGAAGGTGGTCCCCCGACCGCGGCATACCAAAAGACGTTAAAATATGGTACTTGCCTGGCGCTCGGTATTAATGGGTACAACAAGGACTGGTCGGCTCGGAGTCAGTATAATGTGTATGAGTGGGGTATTATTCATGCTTCACTGCGGCATGGTATCTCAGTGGGCTAGCACTATAAAACCAGCTTCAGTCTGGGCTAGTACAAGCAGCCGCACATACACATACACTTGCATGAACGTCGTCGTATGAGCGAAATATTCTCAAGCACGACGTTCAACCCAATTCACCTCACCTCACTCACTCGCACACATACAGAAATATGCTCTCACACACACAAACACGCACGCACGCACGCACACTCGCACTCTACTTTCCCCTAACCCCACCTGTTGACACCCACCCACGAAGAAAGGTGACTAATATCCATTAGAAATTGAAGCCTTGACCGGTAGAATATTAACAACATCACCTCTCTGGAAAATTAAATGGTAGGTTGGTCCCCAACACAACGTACACCAAGGAGGCCCAATATAAGTATCGTATTTCACTGAGATATACCTACAATGTAAATGGGCTGAAGTTTACGACACAGATAATCATCTATACCCCAGTAGTTTTAGTGTTCCTGGGATTGATTCCTACAAGGCAGTACTCTTTGAAACCCATTCTCAGATCTACGGAATCCTAAGTGGGACATTGTCGCTAGTCGCTATGTCGCATTATAAATATTATTGCAATCGCGACAACGCGATAATGTCCCTTCTAGGATTCCATACATATCAACCGCTGTGATATTGCTTCCTGTGAAGCCCAATTCAGGTTAACTAAAGCTTGATGTCGCAATTTGCTAGTTTTCGTAAGGGCGACAACGCGAATGTCCCTTCTAGGATTCCATACAATTCAACCGCTGTGATATTGCTTCCCGTGAAGCCCAATTCAGGTGAACTAAAGCTTGATGTGCGCTATAATAGTGTCATTATCCAGTTTGGGACACACTTCTCATAAACGACAGGTGCTTTCAATGGTAGCTGTGCTTGTATTTTCATCTTTTCACCGTACAATGAACCTGTCAGGGGTTTTAGGTGCTTGCGTATCAGTTGCATCATTTGAGAGTTCCACTCATCTAAATCATATCTTTGTTAGCTAACTTTGAGTGAGGGACAGTTCAAGCATCCCCACAAACACGTCAGTGAGAAACGTCATTCTAGGTCAGCGACCCCACTACTGAATTTTCACATTACATTTGGCAAACATTCTTGTATTGTATACAAGGTGAGGTTTGTATAGAACGATTACTCAGCAGTTGATAGTCTTGTATACAAGTATATGATTAAAGATGCTCTATAATTTAACAGCACAATGGACATTTCATCCCGCTGTCAACAAGCATTCCTTAACCAGAAACAGAGGTATTAGGAACATATTAGGCCGTTTCTATTCATCACTTTCTGTAGACAGAACAACAAGGTAGGAACGCCCTTTAGAGATATTTAGTTTACATACAAGTCAGTTAAGCCCCATAACATTCAGTACCACATCATTGTATGGATGCTGACCCTGACAACGACTTCTACCCCCTGTCAAGTACAGTGAATGGACATGATTGGAGGATGTGTTATGTGTTGGCAGACACGCTGCGGGCCCAGCATGACACTATAGTTCCCTACGTGGAGATGTCAAATTCCTTCACGGGTGGACACTCTAATGATGGCGTTCGTTACAATACGAAATTCCTCGAATGGCTACTATGGTGCCTTCAGGAAGGAGGGAGACAGTATGACCTTATATCAGGTCAGGCTCAACTGTTTGGGGGAATAAGGGTCACGATTATCATATCATTTCCTCATCTACATACAACTGGAAAAGGGGAGGTGGTGTAGCCTAGTGGTTAAAGCGTCCGGTCGTCACGCCGACGACGCGGGTTCGATTCCCCACATGGGTACAATTTGTTTAGCCCATTTCTTCTCTCTCTCTCTCTCTCTCTCTCTCTCTCTCTCTCTCTCTCTCTCTCTCTCTCTCTCTCTCTCTCTCTCTCTCTCTCTCTCTCTCTCTCTCTCTCTCTCTCTCTCTCTCTCTCTCTCTCACACACCCAGTGTGTGTGTGCGTGCGTGCGCTGGCTCTGGCGGGCAGGTGCGGGCGTGTGCATAACGTCAGGACTTACATACATAAAGAATACACCCGTACGTGCCTAGGGGCCGTTCATAATTTGTGGGTAGGGGGTGATGATGATTTATTATTTATTTTGACCCCCTACATGCCATGTACAAAATCAATGACACCCCCACCCCATCTCCCTATAATTGTTCAGCATATTATTTCAATATTATTATGTACATAATTGATGTCCCCCCCAACCCCCCAACCCCCCGATCATATGTACAAAATATATGTAAGGAATACATGCGAAATATTTATGTAAGGAATAAATGCGTACTGTTTATGTAAAGAGCCCATCAGTATTTTCATTATAAGTGACTAACATGCATCAGTCTGAAACTCCGTACGACATTTAGCAGCAATGGAACGATGTAGCTACCATACGACTTGAACCAACACATTCACCGCTGAGAATACCCTTTGTACTTGCTTGTGCCCACTCGGTTTGTTTACAAAAAGGACAACTTGATAATGCAACTTTCAGATTCGGGACGAAAACGCAATATTGACTGTAGGATAAATTAAAGTCGTCAGATTCCAATAGATCTGAATACAAAAGACACATTCAAACATAGTTACCAAACACTAGCATAGTTAAAAAAAGAAGACATGTCTTAAATGACTGGGCATCACATACTCAAATGAACTTTTTGAAACACTGAAGCGTTCAGAGTGATCAGGAAGATAAAAACTTTTCAAGAGATAAAGGGTTAATTCCACATATTCGGGATTCCAAGATTAATTAGGCGAACTCAGATTCAACTCAAGTCATGACCTACGGCTTATCACAGACACATAAACGTAATGTGGAGTTCACACAACAAACATTAACATAGTTTAAATAACGAATATAATAATGTTCATTTATAAAGCATTTATAAAGTTTCCACGCACTTGTGTATGTTCAAGGTGCTAAAACACGAATAAACCAAGCTGCCTGTGAGGCGCTGGAAGGTTAACAGTCATACGACTTATCCCACCGGGTACCCATTCACTGCTGGGTGAACAAAGGCACTTTATGAACAAACTCACTTGCCTAGGATGAGACCAGATGTGTCACGTGGGGCAGGACTGAAGTCCTAGACACTGTCAGGAGACAAGCTGCCAAACACGGTCACCCATCCAAGAACTCTCCGCGCCCAACGTTGCTTAACTTCAACTGATTTGTGACCTGAGCTCTATGCACAGGACCACACATCTCAATGTATTAGATGAGATGAGCATCACATACTCAAATTAACTTCTTAAAACACTGTAATGTTTAGCGTGATCAGGAAGATGATAGTATTTCAACGGATAAAGGGTTAATTCCACATTTTCAGGATTCCAAGGTTAATTAGGCGAACTCAGATTCATCTCAAGTCATGACCCGCCGCTTATCACAAACACACAAAGATATTGTGGAGTTCCTCCCAAGCTGACATCAATGATGGCATTGAAATATCCCCATCTATAGAATTCCCTTAATAGTTTGTCAACCCTCAGCCACGATGGGCGTGGCGGCGACAATAGGGTTAAAGTAGTACGGAAAGGCTAGATCGTGACTCTGCGACAAGAGAGCGGTCCAATACACATTGATCGAGTTTTATATTGTCGTGTCAAATATTTGATGGCTCGTGTATTTGCATTATCGGTTGGTTTGTTGGAGAGTACTCTTGAGAGTTTATGATGTTTCGATGATGACAGCTGATTTATTGTTTAATGATCTATATGGCAGTTTTAGGGGATCAGTGATCTTCAATTGTGTATTTTTGGAAACAATAATAAAGTTATTTGACATGTCAGCTTGATGCAAGGTTTTTGAAAGTGATATACTTGGTTAAGCGTAATCAACGATCAAGAATATGGAGCTGAATATAATAACATAATCAGTGGGTATACTGGATCTGAACCCACGATCATAGGTTCCAAGTCCGTCTAAGGGACGCAACTCTGCGCAGCAAATTGCGGTGACATAAGCTACAAATAGTAGAGTGGGTGAGTGAGTTTAGTTTTACGCTGCGTTTAGCAATATTCCAGCAATATTACGGCGGGGGACACCAGAAATGGGCTTACCCCCCATTTGGGGAATCGAACCCGGGTATGACGAGCGAACGCTTTAACCATTAAGCTATCCCACCGTCCCAGTAGTAGTAGTAGTAGTAGTAGTAGTAGTAGTAGTGGTAGTAGTAGTAGTAGTAGTAGTAGTAGTAGTAGTAGTAGTAGTAGTAGTAGTAGTAGTAGTAGTAGTAGTAGTAGTAGTAGTAGTAGTAGTAAAAAGAGGTAAAGAAGGAGGAGAAGGAGAACCTACCTTCCAGAGATTGGAATATCTCATCCGGATGAAGTATCCACCAATTCCTTGGCTGACTGACATAATTCACCCTGACGGCCATTGTCAAGGCGCAGACGACCCATGGTGAAAACCGCGGGAAAATATCCTCTTCCCCTGTAAAGTCGCCTACATCAGACGAGGAAGTGTTCAAACTGACATCCAATTTGGGCGTCGTTTGGCTTGTCAGTCCACCATGTTTTCCATTCGACTGCAATCGGTTCCTCTCGCGTCGATGTGTCCGTTGTTTCATCGTGTCTTCATCAGATACCTCCGTTTTTCATCGTGTCTTCATCAGTTACCTCAGTTTTACTATGTATCCCCTGGGTTAACATCCTTCCCAGCACGCGTGTATCTGTAGAATATAAAACGAAAACAGGTTACTATGACATGTACACAAGACTCCGCTCTCGATGCACGACAGGAAGTACTTGCTAAATACACACTGTTAGAGTATTACCTTTCAATTCAGACAAGTGTTAAGCGGTAATGTTGTAGGTCGCACAGGTGTCCTTTCTACAGGGACACACCGACCCGCTTAACAAAGGCTTCATTATGGTAGCATGAGGGCCCCATCATTCTGAGGATACCAGTGATAACATGGTATGTTATGGGATATTAGAGTGTTGTGTGATATCAGTGAAGCTATGGGATAACGGGGCTACTAGGGTTCCTTAAGGATTCTGGGATATTAGGGATGCTTGGAATAACCATTCTTCATAGATGGACTAATGTGTGGACGATATCGGGGGGTGGAGTGAGGGATCGAAAGGTTGTTTTTTGTATCGTTATGTGGGTTTTTTGTTTTATTTTGTTATGTTTTTTGTTGCTTTTTGTTTTGTTTTGTTTGATTTGTTGTTGTTTTCTGGGGAGATTTTTTAATTTTTATTTTTTTGGGGAGTATTTAGTTTATGTATATTTATTTATTCATTTATTCATTTTTAGTTATTAGTACGCACTAGCATTTGGGGTGGGGAGGCGAGTTATTGAGCATATTACGCACTTGGAGCACTCAGCATCATTCCAGTTATATGAGGCGATCTGTAAATAATCGTGTCTGAACCAAGCAATCAAGTGATCAACAGCATGAGCATCTATCTACGCAACTGGGATACGATGACATGTCAACCAAGTCAGCGAGCCTAACCACCCGATCCGGTTAGTCGCCTCTTACGACAAGCATGGGTTGCTTGAAGATCGATTCAGGGGTCATTGTAAAGTTCTTATTTACAAATATTTACAAAGATATAGGCATGCTTTTCACACAATATCAACATTTTAAACATATAATTTTAAATATATAATATTTAACTATTCAAAAGGTTTGTAAATATAGTAAACAGCTATGTCCTGCCTCCATGTGTTTAAGTCTTAAGTATGTTTAGACTTTAATCTCAGTCTATTTACATTTTTGTGTTTGAATAAGGGCCTTGTGATTTTATGCAAATAAACGTTTTTTTCTGAAGCTCCATGTGCCATGTTCTGAAGCTCATCTGACTGTATTAGACCTGTCTAGGCTTATAATCGTTTGCTAATAGTGAGTGAGTGAGGGAGTTTGGTTTTTCGCTGCTCTTAGCAATATTCCAGCAATATCCAGACACCAGAAATGGGCTTCACACATTGAACCCATGTGGGAAATTGAACCCGGGTCTTCGGCGTGACGACGCTTTAACCACTGGGCTACCCCACCGCCCCTGTATGCTAATGCCTCGTCATTATTAAGTCATTCAAACCAAGCCGCGACTGTCAATGGGATATTCGTGTGGTGTTACTCAACAGCCCAATAAAGTTAAATGAATCTCAGAGACGCCCATTGACAGCGTGAATAACACAGCTGCTTCCCTGGGAATTATCCAACAGACACTCTTTGTTCACACAATGGAACCCCCCTAATCCGGACCCCAAATGCCCGTTATCCTGTCATAAGTTTGAAACAAGGTCAGTGGAGGTTTAAGAAGCTCACGGTAAACATTTCATTACATTGCCGTAGTGGTTAAGCCTAAGTAAATAATTTTCGTTCGTTTGGAATAGCGACGAAGTGGCTCGGGGACATTGTGTTTGATATTGCAATAGTTTGCCCGTGAATACATCTTGTATATGTTCAAATGGTCAAAAAGCCATAATGGTTCTTAGATTTCGTCTCAGATATTCCTGTTGCTCTCCACGACACCCATTCAAACTAGAGCTACTGAGACTTAAAACCTACTTTCTGTGTGTGAGTGAGTGAAGTGGGGTCGACGCTGCTTTGGACGATATTCCAGTCTAATCAGGGCATGTTGGACGGTGGGGAAGCCTAGTGTTTAAAGCGTTCGCTCGTCACGCCGAAGACCCGGGTTTGATTCCGCACCTGGGGACAATGGAGCCCATTTCTGGTGTCCCCTGTCGTGATATTGCTGGAATATTGCTAAAAGCGGCGTAAAACCATACTCACTCATTCACTAATCACGGCATGTCTGCTCAGTGTTGGGGGAAAGCGTGAAGTGACGCAAGTCTCTAAAGCGTTACCATTTTCTCTGAAATCGGTGGGTATGGGTATGGTGATTAGAAAGCTAGAAAGGTAGAAACTTGCTAGGGTTGAACCCAGATTCAAACCCGCGACCACATGTTTCTGGCTTGCCCAAGGGACACAACGCTTGCGCCGCCTTGGACGACCAAAACACCGTCACCCCCAAGAACAACTCCCAGACATCCATCACATGGGTCTACGATCCTCATTGTAATGTTAAATGTGTAATCTTAAGAAGCCATGACATACCATGAAATTATAACAATGTATTGTATGTGGGATCTATAGCATAGTGGCTGACTAGGGCGGTCGCTATATCGCCCTGAATAAATCCTATCGTGTGCAATATCGTGCCGTATTAATATCGCCATTTCATCACATTGCAATATCTTGTCGAACTAACGTCGTCATATGAGCGAAATATTCTCAAGCACGACGTAAAACCCAATTTCACCTCACCTCACCTTGTCGAACTAATGTCGCTATGTCGTCACGTGATGTTGCAATATTGTGCCATATTAAAGTCGCCATTTTGATCACGTGATATTGCAATATCTTGTACTAATGTTTTCATGTCATCACGTGACATTGCAATAACTTGTCGTACTATTTGTTTGTTCTCAACGGCGCTAATCAGCCACCACAGGGAACAGATATGGAAGTAGCTATTTAATCTTCAAGGGTCGGTTTCCACACAAGGAGATTTTGCCAGTAGCATAATCTGTGCAGTCAAGAGGTCATCTGTCAAACTGGTGTCATTTGACCTCTTGACTGGAGGCACTTTTCTCGTGACGTAGTTTGCTTCAGCGAGTCCTGCTAGGTCACAAAGCTCCTTACTTAAAGACAGTACAAGAACTGACAGCTCTACACATGAAAGCAGATCTTCATTGAACTATTAGTAGTCGCACGTAAACAGATGTCTCACATTTAAACACAATCATATTTGGACAAAAACAAGTGTTCTCATATAAACCCATGCTCTCAAACACACGATCTCTCAAAACACATGGCCTGAAACATATTCTCTCAGATAAACACATTCTCGCATAAGCAATTTATCTTAAATAAAAACATGTTCTCACATTATCACATGGTCTTACATTCACATATGTTCTCACATTAACACAAAATCTGACATAAACACATGTTCTCAAATAAACACATGTACTCGCATAAACACATGACCTTAAACACATGCCCTCGGACAAACACATCCTCGCATAAACAGATTACCTTGAATATAAATATGTTCTCACATACATACATGTTCTCACATAAACACATGACCTTGAAACACATGCCCTCAGATAAATACGTCCTCGCATAAACAGATTATCTTGAATATAAACATGTCCTCATAAAAAACACATGTTCTCACATAAACACACGCTCTCACATAAACACATGTTCTCGCATAAACACATGCTCTCACATAAACACACGTTCTCACATAAACACATGACTATACTGGTGTGATAGACTCATGCTTAGTCTCTGAATATATATAATTTTGATAGTAACAAACAAGCCCATTTAAATTGAAAAGGAGCCCTAGGGAGACCAGAGATTCTGAACCTGAGGAAATCTAGACATGCTTTATTTAGGGCTTTAGCACTGCAGAGAGGGCTTGGCAGTAGGGAAAATAAGGTGGTTCAGGGACTGTGAGACAGACTACTGGTATGCAGTGAGTACGCACTTACGGAGCGATTTCATGTTGAGGATCTTAATCACCACAAATGCTATGCCGTATCATTCAATAATCCAGACATGTGCTAATACGGATGATTTTTTAACGAGAAAGGCAAAGTACAGATAAACGAGGATTCATATAAACATACATTCATCTCAGTCGGATGTCTGCCTCGCTGTATAGGGATACAATTCTAAACAAATAAAACTGGCTAATGGTGATATTGATAACCCGGATGTTTGTTCCACAGCTGTTTGTGAACTGTTTCTGTGGCAGCAGTAACGACAGACTAGTAAACGTGACCAGAATCCCATACAACAACCTACAACATTACAACAACAGTACTCACAGGTGATGATGTACGACTAGCAGAGCCAACGTTGTCCAGGTATTTGTGAATTGTTTTCCGTCACAGATCTGCGTCTAAACGTGACCAGACTTCTATACAACGATATGTTGGAGTTAAATCAGCGGGAGATGTATAATGGTGGGAACCTGTCTACATGTCGCCCATTGTAACTGGAATCAGTGTGTGACGAGGATTTCAACATGTAACCTCCAGAGTGGCCTACGTTTTAATATTATTAGTGAATAACATGTACTGTACAGATCCACTCCTGGTGAAGTGGTCTGCTGCAAGGGTGTGTTTTGAATCGTGATTAATACACTGAATGTCACGGAAATCTAATACGAAATACAGATTCTTTGGTGTGGTGTGGTGTGGTGTGGTGTGGTGTGGTGTAGTATGGTGTGATGTAGATTGTGTTACGTTGTGCGGTGGGGTGAGGTGTGTTGTGCTGTGAAGTTATGAGGTGTGCTGTGCTGTGCTGTACTTAGTGTTGTATGGTGTGGGGGTGGGGTAGTCTAGTGGTTAAAGCGTTGCCTCGTCACGCCGAAGATCCGGGTTCGAATCCCCACATGGGTACAATGAGTAAATCCCATTTCTGGTGTCCCCGCCGTGATATTGCTGGAATAATGCTAAAAGCGGTGTAAAACCAAACTCAGTCAGTCAGTCAGTCAGTTGTATGGTATGATGCGATGCGGTGGGTGCAGGCAGTGTGGTGTTGTGCTGTGTTGTGTTGTGCAGGTAGTGTGGCGCTATGTGGTGTAGTGTAGGTGTGATGTTCTGTAGATAGATTGACATGGCGTGTCGTCGTGTTCACTTACAGGTGATAACAATGAGGGGATTCAGTCGACAGATACTATTACAAGGAAGCAGTTCATGTGTCAGAGAAATGATAATAAATACATTTTTTAATAACATCAAACATATGACATAAAAATACCCATTCTCCCAACTTATATCGCACAACATACTAAAAGCATTCATATTCATATAATCTAGACTTTTTGAAAACGTAAAAATAATTAAAGCGACCATGGAATATCGAGGAATACCGCGCATTGTAAATACACAGACATTTACAGTTTGCCTGTATCCTACACCATGTCTGTACTGACAGTGACTGATTAAAGCATGGAGTCTGGCACAGCCAGGTGAGAAAGTTTACCTGTAAACAGCCCTACCTGAGCGTCTGGCGGCGTGATTGATAATGTCACACTGCATGTTGCCGCCGGGAACCAGACACAACACACGGTCATCGAGCCAAGTACAGTCGAATGAAGTCCAATTTATACAGGTGCCTTTTGTACACCTTCACAAAAGCGCAATAAATCCGTTAACCCTTGCTGCGACAAGGAGATGTCTTGAACACACCCTTGTTTAACAGGGCATTGATGGTTAACAAATTACAAGTAGCGTTTTATTGGAACAAAATGACTAGAGTAATAAGCGATTTCTCCTGTCTGTGCTGGTTAAACAGTGTTAACACTCAGCTTTCTTATTCATTTGTATTTCACACGTGAGAAGACCAACCTTCATAGAATACAGCTTACACCCAGCGCTGTAAATATATGTTGAAATGGTATTCAGGGTGATACTGCTAGTCAGTGAATGTCTTTCAGCAATATCGGGGGACACCAGAATTAGGCTTCACACGTTGTACCCCTATGGGGAATCGAACACTGGTCTTCGGCGTGACTAGCAGAAACCGTAACCGCTTGGCTTCCCCACTGCCTGGGTGCAGCTAGAAAGGGAAGGATAATCGTTTGTTTTGAAAATGAAAACACGTATCAATTATTACATTGAAGGTGTTGTAAACGAGATGTGTATTTGATCCCATTTGTTTCGGGTATATATAAATATTATGTTTTGTGGGTCTGGGTAGACTGATATCGTCCACAACGCCTTGTTAAACCGGACACGTAGGTTTTCTCTATAGAAGATTTAATATGGTACAGTAAAGGGGATTTTGGTCTCCTGGTTTCATTACACCAAATCGGAATCTGTTGTTTAACAGTTTTCATGGTAGATTGAATCATTGACACCTGTGGGTAGTTTTGTGTTGTGATGCAGTGATGTTTCAATAGGTTAAAACCTGGTTAGTTAGAAAATGTGAACTGTAAAGTGAAATGAGTTAGCCAACTAACAGCTAATAAATCACTTAATGAATCATATGTCTTTAGAAGTCTACTGTTGTAAATATTTGTGCATTGTTTGCTCATGCACAATGACATATACTCTACAAAAAATATTGAATGCTGAATAGAAAATGTATGTACAATACAATAATCCGTTTCTTTATCATTTTTGTTTTACAATTCAACCTAGTGCTTATTGTTTGATTGGTATTCAAGAAGTTCAGATTCAGATTCAGATTCTTTATTCTCCGTAGGACCACCAAAGGTGGTATAAGAGTGAATTACAAGGTATGAGAATACAGTATGATGTGCAAGATGGCAGTACCTATCCGACCTATAACTGATACAACAACCAATATAGAGAAAGGCTATTGCACTCTTGTTGCTATCATATTTATAAATTTTGCAAGGGATTTCAATTCTTTTCTTTTACTGGAAGAAAATAGTAATTTGAATGAATGAAATGAAATTCGTCTGCAATGGGTGATAAAATACAAAGGTTACAAGTCGGTGAGTCAAAAGTGTGTGTGTGTGAATTTAGTGTTACGCTGTTTTTAGCAATATTCCAGCTACACACATTGTATCCATGTGGGGAATCGAACCCGAGCCTTCTGCGTAACGAGAGAACGCTTTAACCACTAGGCTACCCACCGCCCCGAGTCAAAAAGTGAAACATATAACTTTGGCTTCGTTACCAGTGCCATTTGTTGTCCTTAGTCCCCAACTGGCCTCTCCCAATTATCTACCAGTTGTTATTTAATCACGTGCCGTTGTTGATCTAAATCTGCTTTTTGTCATAACATATCATGTTATCAGCTGTTTGTCAAAACATAAAATGTTATCTGCTGTTTGTCAAAACATACCATGTATATATACTTCTCATCATTTGGCTGTAGTCATTTCTAGCATGATAACAGTGTGAGAATCTACATGCAACCTAGTGCTTGTTTTCACAAACCCACCTTACTGTTTGAGGCCACTCGACCATGTTGACACCTGCCATCAGTCCAGCAACATTGTTTTTACACCCATCCAAAGTTCTACTTCGTGAGAATGAACCGCTGACACAAAACCGATGACAGATACTGGCGGGTCTGTGACCCTAGTGTGGATTATCACCAGCACGTGTATCAAATGACTCACATTTCTTCACGCGTGAAGTCAAACATAACACAAAATCAGTAGACCTAGGAACCACACCACAAGCATCATCTTGAACAGATTCAGAGGGAGGTATGTTAAAGCCAGTAAGTTATCTGACACATGACTGGCGTCACTTCAATGTCAAAGAAGGTATTATTGTGACAATAAGTGGAAACATATGTTTCTGTCAATGGATGTTCGTTGATCTATCAAATATTACGTATGGGTGAAGTTAAACATATATCATGACACATGCTGCGAAGCATTTTTATTGAGGTGGGCCCGTATCTTTCCCAGGTGTTCAACAAGCGTGAAGTCAAAATCCTTAACTCTTGACTCATCGAAGGTAAATTCGGGTCTCATCCTATTGTCCAAGTAACATTTAACTGACGACTGTGTAGCGGAGGTGAGACAGCTCCCACAACCCTCATCTGTATATATCTGTATCGGTATCGCATTCCTGACGCCTATCCAATCCTGAACTGATACGGTACTGGTTCCTACACTTAAAGGGGCGGTGGGGTGGCCCCATGGATAAATCGTCCGCTCGTCACGCCGAAGACCTGAGTTCGATTCCACCCATGGCACTATGTGTGAAGCCCATTTCTGATGTCCGCCGCGGTGGTATTGTTGGAATATTGCTCAAAGCGGCTCACTCACCCTCACTCACTCACTCGATGGTAGTCACCACCCTTGCTTTGGTTGTCACATTTCAGGAACTCATCAAAACCCTCTTTGTGTCACCCATCCCTCACTGACAATGTTTCATCATCAGTATTGTGATAAGAAGCGCCTCTGCTGAAATATTACATAGCTTAAATTATACCCAGACACCCCATCTGTGGTTGGAAGGACAGAGTGTTTGTCCGGTGAGTGGAAGGCGGGGTTCGATCCTCTGTCACCTCATACCATAAGACCATTGTACCCTGCCTAACCGTCAGCATTAAAAACAAGTATTGGTCAACTCTGAGTCAGTTGGTTTTTATGTCAAACTGTGGCATGGGGCATGCCAGTGAGCTGGCACAATAAAACCGACACAAGCACGCATACGCACGCACACCGACAGACACACACACGAGCGCACGCATATCGCTTCATAAGTGCAATAGTGCAATAATCCTGAACGAGACATGTAATCCATTTCTCCTTCACAGAAACATTTATGCTGAGCGTGGTCTGCGCCAGGGTAATATCATACGTGCGGCCTTATACAATATCCCTGTTTATCCAAAATAGATACTTAGCATTCAGTGTATTACATTGGGCATGTTAAGTATGGCAGTGTGTCAGAGAATCGTACAATGGTTGTGTTACGGGGCTTACTAACATCGCTTGGAAGGATCATTCATCGATAACAAACAGTGTGAAGCAATGCATTTGAAACGGCATGAATGCCACAACTCATATATAGTAGAACCTCACAATCCCGGATACCATAATACCTGGACACCTTATACATGTACTTCAGCTCGAAGATTTATCTATTCATTAGTGAGTGAGTGAGTTTAGTATTAATCCACACTCAGCAATATTCCATGACGGCGGTCTGTAAATAATCGAGTCTAGACCACACAGCATCAGCATCGATCTACGCAATTGGGAACCGATGACATGCGTCAACCAAGTCAACGAGCCAGACCACCCGATCCCGTTAGTCGCCTCTTACGACAGGCATGGGTTACTGAAGATCAATTCTAACCCGGATCTTCACGGGTTCTATTCAATAGATTTTACCCGAGTACGCCTTGCTCTTGAGACGCTAGTACGGAAAGGGTTTAGCAGATCAAATTCGATATCATTAACAGGGTTTCACTAAAATACAAAACCATAATGAAACTGGTCATGAACGTTGTTTTTTCACACCGTTGACAGTTTCAAAATAGCTGCGTCAAGGCGTATTCAGACGATTCGTTGTAAGGTAAAAAATATTATAGAATGATGATAAAATATTTACACGCATCACCTCGACAATGTGCCACGTGATGGAACCAGTTAGTAAACAATGGCATCAAATCTACTGAAGCTGTCTATGCTGTGAAGAGGCATGACCAAAACGTAAGATGCCAATTTGCCAGACAATATTCACGCAGTCGCATCTGAATGCTTCATTTTGTGACGGGTTATAGTAAACAAAGCGATATGCTACGACATTGACATTAGAAATGCTCTATAACTGATTAAGCAATCGCTGGGGAGGTATCGATTGTGTTGCATGAACAGAATGCGTCCATATCCACGTTGTGTTAACGCTTCAACATTTGCCTTCAATCAATCACGAATTAGGCTTGTTGCCGTTGGATATGCAAAGTTGTTTATATGACAACCGACACGCAGTTGGATGTGGTATCGACGTGAAGCTATAAATCCTTTTCTAGGTTGATTATCCATAGGTATATTGATGACAAATGTCACAATAAAAATGGGCATTGCTTCAAGCAAAACAAAATATCGTATTGCACAAGTTGCACATACAAATAAGGTCGTTCTGTACCCTAGAACGAGACGAGTCAGTCGCAATAACAAAGAAGGAGGTATGGTTGTCAAAATGCATATAACAAACAAATGTTGATGTGCCTCCAAACAGTGATATGTTCACTCAGACATTCCAAATGAGCCGCTCACACAAATTGGGTTTAGCTGTGGGGCCGTCTGAGGAGCAAACGGAAGACAGGCAACAATAATATAAACGGGAACGATTATGTTGGCTTAGTGGCCAGTGACGTTTATCAACGCTTGAACATCATGGCATTTGACAGATAACCTGACGATCAACCTGCATGTTGATATAGTTCGTACCGTTTCTTTCAAAATTTAATACATCTGAATACATTTGGCCGGAGAGCATGTTATAATCCTGTCAATATCAGAGTCTAGTGATTTGGAACGTCGCAAATTAAAAGACCCCTTCTGTAATTATTCCAGTTGTGCATATGTCTTAAAAACAAAGACCACTGTGACCTTAGAAATATTTTTGGCTTGTTTTCAGACTGGAGGACTAAAATTCATGCAGTGAAACGGCTTATGAACATATACAACAATAGCATTCCCCCAAAACAGAAACACCCATTCGTCGATATCAATAATATGATGTTAGTGAGGTTACTTGCAGAATGGAACATTATTTCACCTGAATAAGAGATGCGGAAAAAACGTCTCGCTGAAATCAAAAAAAAAGAACTGTCACACGATCACATATTCTGTGACACCTGTGAGCCTACCTGTGATAGTGTTCCCTTGTGATGCTATCCACCATACTACTCCGGTCCTGGTTATCGACGTCCGAGCAATGTCGGTCAACTATGTTTGAGATACAAACAGCCTACATGAAGACAAATGGAAGCTTTGTAAACCAGATACTTAGAACATTCCAGCGAATCTGCATCAACACCTGACGAGCGTAAAGTAGACTGATCCTCTTATCGTCTGCTCCGCTGATTGTCGTCTGCTCTCAGCAACTGTCGTCTGCCCGCGGGATGATGGGCGGACGGTTGGTGTGGGGTGTCGCTGCAGGCTACGTTGACCTCACTGGGTAAAGACAAAACCTGGTGTTTTCCTTTTGTGTTCTGGGTACAGATTGTTTGCCTGGTTTCTGGTTTTCTATAGACAGGTGTCGATTTTCATTCGGCAATGTGCTGAGTGTTTGTTCTGTTGCCTTAAGTTCGGTTGAACGTATGCTGTGCGGATACAGTTACATACAATATGTGAAAACATTCTGTGATTCTACATACACCAGGGGCAGTCTTTACCATCTGCCTGGAGGGATGATTGCCCGAGGGTGCAATTATCACCTCTATGATATAGTTGCCTCATGGCGTTTATCTAATAATTCTATTCACGTTAGCGACTGTACTTGTTAGTGTATGCAAAAACAAAGTGACCACCCGCTGGTATGTTTTGTTAATGTTAATACTTCTTCAATACAAACCAGACTCAGGCTACGAGTCCGTTCAAGTACGTTACGATTCAAGCAGGAGCTGGGATACATCTCATTAGCCAAGGATCCCTTGTTCAAATACATTCAAAAAATAATTGTCCACAAATTCAAAATGTTATATCGATATCAAATATTGTTAAATGTTATATCGAAATCAAAATGTTATATCAATATCAAAAATGTTATATCGATTATCACTGACTGCAATATCATTCAGAATGTTATATTGATATGGCCTCGGGCCATGGAGCTCAATATCAGAATGTTTTATTTATATATTTTTACGTTGATAAGATACCACAATAACTATTTAAAACGCGTTTGCTATAACGCACAATGTATTAGTTGTTATAAGAATGGTCATAAAGAGCATCATTGTCGTACGCCTTGCAGCTGTTATGTAGAGAAGCGGCCATGCGTTTCCTCGGCTTTATATTCAACTACAACTAGTAATTAAATACTTGAAATATTTGATACACCCGGAAACAGGTGGCCTGTGCAAGCTAGACAGATGCACAGAAAAATGCTCTTCAGATATTCAGCTATGTCAGACAGTCGTTCAGCATTGTCTCCTGTTTGATGTTGTTATAATAAAATCTTTGTTGGTTTATTCACAATATTAACGCTGACAGACAGATAGTTTATTGAAGTCTCGCCTCATTACATTAAAATATAAAAATACAGCGATATACGCTGGTAAAAAGTGATTAAAAATGCAACGAGTCACTCCACACAGAGTTATGAGAGACTATTAAGAGATTCACTAAAGGGCGTATGAAATACATAAAACAATATTTTGTAAAATGTTATAACTTAAAATATGAAGTATACATGCATATAAAAGCTATCACAAGAAATAAGATATATATGTTACAGTAAATATGTATAATCAGTAAATATGTATCTATACTGAGTTTTTAAGGGATTATCTATTTTTACTGATTCCGTCAGGGATTATGTTTATTTACTGAAATCAGTCTACACTGATTCATTATACATATTTACTGAAATCTGTACTGATTCGTTATACATATTTACTGAAATCTACACTGATTCATTACACATATTTACTGAAATCTACACAGATTCATTTTACATAGTTCTACACAGATTCATTATACGTTTTTGCTGAAATCTACACTGATTCATTATACATATTTACTGAAATCAAGATCTGAACAAGAATGAAGTATAAAAGATTTGTTTGCTTGTTCACTTTATTAATGTTTTGTTGGTAACTAAAGGGACTGGGTAGTTACATTCAGCACATCAGTTTATATGTTTACAGTCCGGGCTGGAATGGTATCTGGAGTTGCAGAGAATATATACATGCATAAAGCATTAGGATTGATAAAGGAAAAAATGTCTACGTTTTAAAATGGAAACGCAGGTTTTGTCAACTAAAGGAAATATCACAGGGTTTGAAGTATAAAACTAGCACGCTCTACATCCTGGCGTTCAGAGACGTTTTCCATCATAACTTCTCAGCATCTAATGAACTCAGTTCTGATGTCGTCGTATAGCGGACATCGTAAGGGAGCATGTGAGGACTCCGGAAACGGTGGGCAGTGAGCTATGCTGGCCGGGCGGAGTGACCGCTAATTGATCCGGTAGCCAGGCATGATGACCAGTTTGATTGTGGGTCATCATATATCGTTGTGGGTCATTGCTCATAACATCAATCACTGGATTGTGTGGTCCAAAATCGATTATCTACAGACTGATGTCATGGCTGAAATATTGTGTTGGGCAGCAAGAAAGTACCATACACTCACGCACGCACACACGCGTGCACACTCGCATACACATGCACATATACCAGACACACACAATACACATTTCAGCCACAAAAGACATGTGTAAAAGACATGTTTTATTCATGTAGAGTTCATGAGGATAAGTAGGTATTATTCCACTAGGCCACCTATGCTCTCAAACATGTTCTGGAAGATTAGCACTGCCAGTGATCCTTTAACGGTAGGTACCCATAACACACAATCGGAAAAAATCGGATAATGATTTCACAGATCAGGAATATCACACACACACACGCACGTACGCACGCATGCATGCAAGTACGCACGCACGCACCCACACGCTCGCACACACGCTCGCACACACATGACAGGAACTAGATAAGCTGAGGCACGGGTCGTTAGCTCAACCAAATGATACTTCATTATGTACACAACCCAGGTTTTGTTTTTACCATCATCGCGCTCATTCATCTTAAAGTCTTCTCCACAGTGACATAAAAAGACATCATAAATATTTCTTTTGGGTCGTCCTATTGTTCTCAGTGTGTCTGTTCCACAGGCCATGAAACATTCTGAAGTACCAAACAACCTTACAACCTTACATAAAATGTGTTGGACAGTTCCGAAATACTGCAGGGGCGTTGGGCTAAGCCTAGTGGTTAAGGGGTTCGCTCGTAACGCCAGAATCACGGGTTCCATTCTCTTCATGGGCACAATGTGTGAAGCCCATTTCTGATATTGCAGGAATATTGATAAAAGCGGCGTAAAACTAAACTCATTCACTCACTCCGAAACTCTGCACGAGGCTTGCATGTGCATGTACAAGTGTTACGAGAAACATCTCATTAAAACAGTGGATCATAGTTTGTGTTCTTGCGCTTGCTTTCCATATCTGTTGAAATATGTCTGTCTGATGCCTTTGTCTTGTGTGTTCTCGGTGTTTCTGTCTTTGCGAGTGGCCAACATAGCCAGAAGGCATTGTTTACACACAGGCAAGATCCCATGTTATAATCCAGATCATCTGTGACCAAAATGACAACCCCGTGGTGTGTACTCAACACCTCCCCTAAACCCTCCCCTCCCTCCAACCCTCCACATCAACACGTCACAAGGAGGCTGTTGTACATAGGTACATACAGGATAAATGTGTACACAGTAACATATAGAGCTGTGTACACAGTCTTGTACGAGCTCTGTACACAAGGCCCTGTCTTTCATGTACAATGACCTTCGCCCTGCTGTCTGCTAACTCTCTGCTAGATGTGAATGATGGAGAGGATGTGGCTACGCTAATGCGCGTTATTAAGACGTTATGATGACATTCCGATGACAGTTTGATGACGTTACTAAGCCGTACCCAGGCCATTAGCAGAGACCGTTAGGAAGATGCGCAGAATGATACTTGGATATTTTGTAAAATTTCTCAAACCGTGTTATGAAGACATCTCGAACCGTGTCTGTGCGTGCGTGCGTGCGTGCGTGTGTGCGTGTCTGCGTGTGTATACCGCTAGCAAGTAGCATGTTTTGTAAACTAAGTGTACACCATGTTTTCTAAGACATACTGGCAGCAATGGTTGTCACTGATCTGATGCTAATGTTAATGGTTACAATATTGCAGTCGTCCCTATGGCACTTTGCTCTGTTGGCACCCATTACTTTACTGATTCTCGTGATTCCCCTGTAAACCAGGGGACAAGACGGTTCTCTTACAGAGTCAGGAATGTAGGTAATAATTTCAATGTCAGTACTTTCAGAATGGGTTGCAAAATACACTGAAGGAAACATTGAATTCAACGAAGAGAATAGTGTGTGTATAATAACCCTTTGAATGCAATTACTCTTACAACAAAATCTTTTCTTTACAGGTGTAATATTAAGAAAGTCAAACCAAATTTTTAACCTTTACAGCAAGAAATATATAGATGCTATAAAAAAACAAAATTTACTGCCTTCTCATACAGTAAACATGCAGGCTTTCATGCCATCTGGGCTTCTCTCCATACGCACTTCAGAAATCTTGTATAAATGTTTTAGATATGATATCTAAATGTTAATGTACATCTATACATATATGTATCAAAATATTTTGAAATTATTTAAATGAATAGAAATGTACCTCAAAATATTCTTAGTAACTCTGCTGCCAAATCTGGAACGTTATCTTGCGTATTTGGTGCACGGCGTAGACGTCGCACGTCTCACGTTGTGCAGTTAAAGAAACGCCATATCAACCCTTGCTGTTTTGGAATGTCAATCCTCGGCTATGAATTGGGAGGCCATCCCATAGCTACTTTACAGGTACCAAGGTTGGTGGACAGAAGTTATAAAGTAATTTTCATTATAGTGACTCGGGTGTAACTAGTGGCATAGAAGTGTTTCTGAACGGTCAAAGTCACATTTAAAGACCGCTCAGAGTCGTTTCTTTAGAGGTATCCTGCAGATGATACCATTGCATCGTGTAAACATTCTATGTGTTCAACATGATAGCAACAGAACCCGCCCCTTTACCTCAGGAATTAGACAAGTAAAACAAATGGGTTCCTTTCTGCTGCCCGATCAGTCGTTTTCACCCAACCCCTCACACACGTGCCAAACGCAAACGCTCCCATGCAAGCTATACATTAGACATCTTGCACAAGCCAAACGTAAACGATCCCACACAAGCCAAACATGAAAGCTCCCAAGTATGCCAAACCTAAAAGTTCCAACACAAGCCAAACAGACATCTTGCAGAAGACAAACGTAAAAACTGCCAGGCAAGCAAAACATGAGAGCTCCAACACACGCTGTGCGTCGAACTGGCAACAGCAAGGGTGCAGAATAACATGAGACAATATCGACATTTTAAGTGTGCTTCGTGCAATATGGATCAATTGTCAGTATACAGGCGTTTAGGCAACGCTGTCGGTGGAGGATTGTAGATGGTTACCGTAAGCTTGATTCAAGATAGTTTCCAGGACTTCGGCCAGATCCATTACCGAAACACATTCAACAAATATACCTTCTAACTTTACACCCCATCATAAACAACCTCCTAGCATACGATAGGTAAGGGGCACTTGTAACTAGCTTACGACATCGTTTAACATGGCGACACTACTGAGAATCCAAGTGAGAGCGAATATTCAGAGATAGGACCCAAATATTGGACACGTTGACCGACACAGAACTGATTGCCCGGTACCATTTCCCTCGACATAACATCCTTCAGCTGGTTGATCGGGTCAGCTCGGCCATCACTTGGCCAACCATACGTTCGTGTGTCCTACCTGCCCATGTTTAAGTGTAAATCTCAGATATTATAAGTGGGATTTCTCGGCGAACTACGAGACATACATGGCATTGCCAAGTCAAGTGGAAGCCGCGTGTTTGAGAACACTACAGAAGCCATTGTCGACTCCGACGGACGTGACTGACGTGCAAGTGCAAAACGTCCTCGTGTCAGAACATGAGATGGTGTTCCACATTTTCAACCAATCTATCAAATACTTTGTGTACCTTCGGATAAGTAAAAGTTGCTACGGCTCCGATGGCCTTCTAGGAAGTGGTCGGATGTAACACATGAATAGAAATACAAATTCTAGTAATGTTTTGCTGAACCAAGAATCATAAGAATGGTTAAACATTGACACACACGCTACATTAAGAATAGCAACATATGTAACACTTTCTCAGTAAAGTACAGATTTTTTACTGAGAAAGTGTGGTCCCAAATATGAAATGTTGCATCTAAACACTTCCTATAAGGCATGTGTTCATAGCTTCAGCAATAGCATCTGTGACAATTACACTTGTCAGAGAGGGACACAGATTCCGTGATCTAGAGCTTCCATTTTCTATGGGCGGTGGCTGTGTGGGCTAGATCGCTGACTTTGTGTGCCTCAGGTGTCTTGTCCCAAGAGTGTTGAAAAGGGACAGAAGCCAGTGTACTAACCAGTGTTTGACCAAAAATGCTCACTTTCATTGTCCAGTTATATATACACAAAGACCTCAGTTAAGCACCCCCTGACATACCTCAGGATTGAATGAGCAACGATCTTAACCCTTTGGAGCATATCTGAGACATGATTGGTGGACGTGTGCAACAAACGGATCCTCCTGCACAGAACCTGACCCAGTTGGAAGCTGTTTTACTCGAGGAATGGTTTTGCTTGAAAATCAGTGCGTTTTTTGGGTGTGTTTTTTTGTTTTTTAAATGAGCTATTATCATCATAAAATCAACATGTATTCCAATCATTTTGTCGTTTTTTATGAGTCAAAGGATCATATGGATCAGAAAACCTCGTGGTCACCACGTGAAGGTTTATGTACGTGTTGAAAACCTATCATTGCAAAAATACAGGGGGTGCTTGATTAGATCTTTGCGTATAGTTGTCGCATTCAGCTCTATATCAGCGATAAACCCAGAAAGTCATGTTAACCGTCACTAGTTACAATGCCAACATAGTAATTAGCTTTTTATTATCATGCTATCATTTGTATAGCGCCGGTATCCAGTTCAGCTTTGTTTTTCCCTCGATCACTGGATGTCAATCTCAACGGCACGTCGTATTGTCAATCTCAAATCCCTGGGGAGCATACATCTCTTGCAGCCACTAGGCGCACCGAGTTAATGTGGCTTTCCTAGCCTTACGAGGTACCCATTCGCAGCTGGGTGGACTGGGACACATAGTCACAGTACTTTGTCCAAGTTTACTGCACGTTGCTGTACCCGCAACTATAGTTTGGCATGAAATGCATGTGGACCCTTTTTGTTTGTAAATATCTCTTCATCCAATGACCCAATCGATCTCAAACTGTGCAAGTGGATGTTTTGTCAGACAACCTAATCACATTGTAAATCACCGATTTTATGCATTTGTATTAAAGAATCTGTCTATGTAACTGTCAACAAAATAAACAGCGGAACGCAGAATGCTTGCAGAGGGAGGGAGCCAATGACCTGTAACAGTGGCAGTGTTGGGTCATAAAGGTAAATGCACGTGCAGTTCATGATAGTTACCTGTGCACTGCACAGTGATAGACCGTTTGGATCATTCACATTGACTACTTCTAGCTGTCATCATGAAAGCTTATTTACATATTGTGAAAAATAAACCAACAACCAATAAACCAAACCTTGTACAAAAAGGTAGGCATACAAAGTTAGATTCTTTTGACATCAGGGTCATCAGAGATGCCATTCGCCAGCTATTTGCTAGAAATGAACACCTCTTCATACCTGTCACGTGCATAGCTGACCTACATTGACGAAGTTGACCTTTATGACCCAACACTGCCGCTGTTACAGGTCATTGGCTCCCTCCCTCTGCAAGCATTCTGCGTTCCGCTGTTTATTTTGTTGACAGTTACATAGACAGATTCTTTAATACAAATGCATAAAATCGGTGATTTACAATGTGATTAGGTTGTCTGACAAAACATCCACTTGCACAGTTTGAGATCGATTGGGTCATTGGATGAAGAGATATTTACAAAAAAACGGGTCCACATGCATTGCATGCCAAACTATAGGTATTTGCACGTATTCATGTGGCCACCATCTGGTCATATACCAACGGATTCATGGGCTCTTTCAAGTGCATAGGGTTGTGTACTGTACACTAGGGGTTGTGACAACACTGAAAGAGTCTGCACACAAAGTTGACTCCAAGGTTTTTTACACCCGGTCACAGGTGGGTTCGATCCCGGCACCTCAAGCTCGCTGGATCATGCCCCCATGCTTTTAAGCATATCTATGACAGGCCTTCGAAGGACGTTTCCAAATTTGATGAATCGTGACAAAAGTTATGTCAGACCCAATATATATACCATACGTCCCCGCACAATATCAGGTGAACAATTGACAAGACTTTGCATGTGTTTATGATTTACCGGTGGGGCAGGATACGCTCACCTGTTCGCGGACACCTGATGTCATCACTATTTGATCGTGATTCATAAACACATGCTCTGTCATCGTATCGCATGGTGACAATCACTGGATTGTCTGTCCACAATTGTTTGTTTACAAACAGCATCGTACAGCTGTTTTGCTGCTGAAACAAATACATACTCATGATATAGTCATTGTTGTACAATCAACTCTGCATTTAGCAGAGATTTCTTGTACATGTTGAAAGGGTTGTGTCGCTTCTATCTACATCGTTGAAATGATATGCTTGTCTTGGAACGGATTTCCTCACATCAAATTGCCTTGCTATGATACCATCATGGTTATAATGCCAATTGTTTTCTGAAGAAACATCCCACCGCGCTTAAGTGTCAGTGTTGAAGATCAACGCACAGGATGTCAATCACTGGATTGTCTGGTCCAGACTCGATTATATACAGTCCGCCGTCATTTAGCTGGAGAACTACACAACAAAACAACGCTTATTTCCGTAATCACAATAATCAAAGGAAAGTATTTATTTAATCACAATTTACAGTTTTTACTCTGTGGACGGAATGCATGTATTTTCGATGGACGGCTTTGTGACATACAAACAAACATTCATAGGTTGATAAATATTATAAATACAACGAAATAACAAGTGATCACAGACAGAAAACGACACTTCTTCACTGTTGTGAGTGAGTGAGTGAGTATGGTTTTACGCCGCTTTTAGCAATATTCCAGCAATATCACGGCGGGGACACCAGAAATGGGCTTCACACATTGTACCCATGAGGTATAATCGAACCCGGGTCTTCGTCCTGACGAGCGAACGCTTTAACCACTAGGCTACCCCACCGCCCTTTCAGTGTTTGAAAGGCCTGCCAATTCCAGACTAACTGTCCAAGAGTCGAAGTCATATTGATTTTGGATTGTCTTCTTCATGCCAGTAAATGTACTCAACAGGCGTGGTGTATTTGTTAGCGCAAAACACTAAGTCCTGGTTGGAGTTGAAGGTTGAAATATTTTGGAATGAAAGTTTGCTTCTGTACAAACAACGGATGATGTCCAGAACCGCATCCACTAGCAAACACATAGACAACATCTTTGTTAAATTTCAGGAATAACGTCATGCACGGCGCTAATAATTACATGGAACAATGCGGATCCGCTGCCGTTTTATACTGCAGCTAACTGAAACACCAGCTTAAAGTCACATGTTCAAATTGTAACTGAAACACCAGCTTGGCTATTCGGATGTTCAAATTGTAACTGAAACATTAGTTTGGTGTGTACAATGTTCAAAATGTAACTGAAACATTAATAAGCTTCTTGTGTACGATGTTCAAAATGTAACTGAAACATTAATAAGCTTCTTGTGTACGATGTTCAAAATGTAACTGAAACATCAGCTTGGTGTGTACGATGTTGAAATTGTAACTGAAACATTAGTTTGGTTCTTGTGTACGATGTTTAAAATGTAACTGAAACAAAAGCTGGGCGTATACAGATGTTCAAGCTTGGAGTGTAAGATATTCAATTTGCATCTGAAACACAAGCTTGGCGTGTAAGATATTCACATTATGACTGAAACCATCAGTTTGATGTATAAAATAGTCAAGATGTAACTGAAACACCAGCTTGGCTCCTCAGATCTACCTAGCTGTAATTGAAACAATAGCTAGGTCTCTCAGATATCCAAGCTGTAGTCTGGGCTGAGCACAAGGCGCCCCTGGGGCTCGATACATTTACCGAAGGAGTGGAGGGCAAAGCACTGCTGTTCAGCATCAGCAGCTTCCTGAAGCATATCCATGTTGCTGTACGACAGGCTCATCAGCTGGAACGGCCGGATACGACTGGCGTTGACGATGATGGCGGCACGGAGGCGGTCAACCGCCTTCTTATAGCTTCCAACAGAAAACAACCAAGATCCTTCAAATTCTAATATAGAAGCATCTCCATCAAATGGAAATGACTGCAGTTCCTTCATCAACCTGAGTCTGCTGATGATCGTAGCGTTTGGATTCCGGGGCAAGAATTTCAGCACTCTGAAGTCCGAAGCGTTGTACACATTCGTGAAGGCCAGAGATCGGAATCTGCGGACGTTCTTTGTAATGATGTAGTTGTACTGGGTGCTGTTGATAAGTCTCCCCAGTATGTATCTACTGTGTTTCACATGCATGATGTCAGCAAGTCTGTTAACTAGTCTCAATTTCGGGTCGATATTTTGTCTGTAATTTGGAAGGTGCTTCGGGTCGAATTCGTGGTATTCGTGATGAACTCGAGCTATCAGGGGCACGTCTTTACGTAGGACGGAAAATCCCCCTATTCCGTAGACAGTATAATCGAGGAACAAACCAGTGACGTCATTCTGCTGCCTCACGTAGTCAAGGCATTCGTTCACATTACCAGATTCCCAAAGACCATTGAAGGCCCAGTTTGCGTTTGATCTGTCAGATGAGCTGGGGAAGTTTTTGTAGCAGTCATTTGCTTGTAATATCACTACACATGTCACCAGAACATAGGAGATTCGTCGGAGAGGCAGAGCTCTCCCAGAACCCAGAGCAGCAAGAGATGAATGCACTGCACCTGCCCAAACCATGGCCTGTAGTACAAACACGTTGTGGAGAATACGAGTTTCCTTGTGACTCTGGAAGCTGTAGGCGGTGAAGAGCATCATTAACGTGCCTAGAAGGAATAACACGGGGGTCCGGAACTTCACGAGCTTCTTGTGATGCGACCAACACAACACGGGTGTTATTCCTAATGTGCACAGATTCAGGAACACTGCTGATGGTACTGCGCTTAGATTCTTCAGATAATCCAGAAAGTGTCCTTTCCCGAATACTCTGTTTGCGAGGCCGTTCAAGACGTTGAAGTTAATCCATTGGTATGGGGACAAGAAGAACCAGCCGAAGTACACGAAGTCCACACAGCCGCCTAGTAATATTGCACAGACAGCGCCGAGGGTCAGTGTTAGGAGTGAGGACATTACCACCTTCTGGTGGTCCTTACCTCTCACGCAGACAATAAGCCAACCAGTCACCGACACAGCTAGAAACATGGCTAGGTCAATCCGCAGGTAGCACAGAACTCCTAGAATAAATCCACAAAGAGCATATCTGAGTCTTCGAGGTGCCACGTTTAGATAAACAACCTCTTTACCTTTAGCCCCTACGTCCTTGACACTGGCGTCGGCGGCAGGTTTGTCCTTTGGTTGGGTTCCGCCATTTTGAATGCCAGGGGCGGGTTTGGGAATGACTGATGGGGACAGTTTGATAGCAGAGAGCACTTCTGCTAAACAGAAGATGAAGATTGGGGATAGGAAGCTGTTGATGAGGGTGTGTGTGCCGAAGATGGTGAGGTGCAGCGAGCTGGAGACGAAGACGGCTGCGAGGACGGCGACGTCGTGGCTGCCGTAGACGACGTCACAGAGACGGTAGACTGCGAGGGGCAGAGACGACGACACGCCCACGTGGATGAGTCGACCTACCTGTAAACAACATCTCATTAGCGTACAATATATATTTGTACATATCTTCAACGTATATGCTGTGGACCCGTGAAGGTCCGGGTTAGAATTGATCTTCAGTAACCCATGCTTGTCGTAAGAGACGACTAACGGGCTCGCCGACTTGGTTGACACATGTCATCGGTTCTCAGTTGCGCATATCGATGCTCATGCTGTCGATCACTGGATTGTCTGGTCCAGACTCGATTATTTACAGACCGTCGCCATATAGCAGGAATATTGCTGAATGCGGCGTAAATCTAAACACACTCACTATATGCAGTGAATATATGACATACATATGTTGTGAAATTAAGCACCTTGTATGTATTTATCTTGCATTCATATTGTACTTGGTCCTGTGGCCTTTATACTGAATGGATTCTATTATTATCATTCTAAATATACCTAGATGTACAAACCATACAAAGACCACTGCACGTCGACAGGTCAGTTGTACAGATAACGTTGTAAAGAGACGATTGAAATCGTTCCTTTAAAATCCCACCATACCAAGGTCACAACATTTCTTTACTTTATGTGTACCTTCATTGGAAACTAAATGGTGATATAAAACCTCCACCACACATAACCTACCTCATCCCAATATCGAAAGGACATTCGCTTAACTGAATGAGTGAATGAGTTTAGTTTTACGCCGCTTTTAGAAATATTCCAGCAATATCACGGCGGGGGACACCAGAAATGGCCTTCACACATGTGGGGAATCGAATCCGGGTCTTCGGCGTGACGAGCGAACGCTTTAACCACTAGGCCACCCCACCGCCCCTTTTAACTGAATGAAGCACTGCGTGTCAAAACAACATATTTGCCTTGTGGTTTCTCTTTTTTTTTAGACAGAGTGTGAGGAGTATTTTTCTTTAATGGAACAAATATTTCACTATAAAAAATTAATGAAATATTACCATCATTTCAAAAATGTATTCGGAAGTACCACAATTTCTTGGGGTTCTGGGCAGCATGTAAGAAACATTCGCCATCTAATATTAATTTAGATTTTCGGTTTGGTTTATATCTTTAGAGTGGTTCAAAGAAACCATAATCCCATAGAAAAAGGAAGCGTAGACGTGAAGACTAGTTTCTTGTTAGAATGTGATTGCGTGAATATGGTTTTACGCCGCTTTTAGCAATATTCCAGCAATATCATGGCGGGGGACACCAGAAATGGGCTTCACATATTGTACCCATTTGAGGAATCGAACTCGGGTCTTCAGCGTGATGTGCGGACGCTTTAACCACTAGGCTACACAACACACCGTGTCATACACTTCAGTTTAGGTTTTGTCTCCTGGGCATCTTTGGTGTGATGAATACCTACCAGGAAGAGGTTGAGGTTGGAGTTGAAGAGGCCGACGATGGCGAAGCAGATGGTGTAGATGTGTGGGTAGAGGAAGGAGCGGAGGCTGTAGAAGCCGAGGGTGTTCTCCTGGTCTTCTGCCGTCGTCAAGACGCTGTCAGGAGGAGGAAGGTATTCGTACATCCGGAAGCCGTAACCGTAGACCTCGGAGTGGGCCACTGAAACATAGACGGTGTCTGTTCTGTAGCTCTAGATTACATTAATGTGGGACCCGTGAAGATCCGGGTTAGAATTGGTCTTTAGCAACCCATGCTTGTCGTAAGGTTAGAACAATTATATCCGTTTCATTGAGTATAAACCCGTGAAGGTCCGGGTTAGCATCTTCAGTTACACATGCTTGTAAGGGGCGACTAACGGGATCAGGTGGTCAGACTCTCTGACTTGGCCGACACATGCCATCGTGTCCAAATTGCGTAGATTGATGTTCAAGCTGTTGATCATTGGATTGTCTGGTCCAGACTCGATTATTTACAGATTGCCGCCAACAATAACCAAAACAAACCATTAATGTAACAACTTCCGTGGGGACCCGGGTGAAACCTTTACCCTGCTGTTCAATTTTAGTCGTAAGATTATCGTATTAGCTACATTATCAACACGTGGCGATTTCGCTCCTCGTCAACCTGAGTTTGTCGTAAGAGGTGACGCTGTGGATCTTCTGGTCAGACGCGGTTGATTGCTTGTCATTGTAAAACGACGCTCATGATATCAACCCCTGGTATACTTATTCTGCCGTCTGTTGGAACATTTCGTTCCACTTAAGGGGTCGTTGCTCATGGTATCTATCACTGAATTGCCTGGATTCCAGCCTTCGTATTGCAAACGCCAAACAATCATATCGTCTTAGTTACAAGAGCTATGGTATTTATGTTTCGTTAACGGTTTCACTCTCTTGAGAACCTTGAGCTGACGGGGTCTTAGCGCTATAAATTATTTTATGTAGTGCTAAGACCCCGTCACTGACAGTATATACCTTGATTATGCCAGTATTTTACGTTTCGAACCACTGTGACGAAATGAAAAAAGTCGGCATTTTCGCTGTGTTCACCGACTCCGTGGTACAGTGGATAGAGCGTTTGCCCGGAGAGCAGAAGCTCGGGGTTCGATCCCCGGTCGCAACATACAAGACATTAAAACATGGTACTTGTTGTTAATCTGCCTGGCGCCTAGTATTAAGGGATAAAACAAGAACAGGTTATCCATGTTAAACTACGGGAAGGTACCTCAGCACTCTACGCACGCGCGCACACACAAGCACATACGTCATATACATGTCTTTACGCTAACCCCCATTTCACCTTATACTCACCTAGACCCGTGAAGGTCCGGGTTAGAATGAGCCTTCATGCTTGTCGGAAGAGGCGACTAACTGGAACTGGGTTGACACATGTCATCGGTTCCCAATTGCATAGATCGATGATCATGCTGTTGACCACTGGATTGTCTGGTCCGGACTCGATTATTTGCATACCGCCGCCATATTAGCTGGAATAGTGCTGAATGCGGTAAAAAACTAAATTCACTCACTCACTATATACTTACCTAACATCTGACACGGTAGTAGTGGATTTGATTACGTTTGTGATATTTTACGGTGCTTCAAGTACCCACACGTCATTGCATAGCATGAGTGACAGAACTTTCATACCACAACTAATATGACTATTACATACATACAGACAGACAGACAGACACACACAGAAAACATACATACACACACACACACACACACACACACACACATACACACACACACATACATACATACATACATACATACATACATACAGACATACATACATACATATACATACATACATACATACATACATACATACATACATACATACATACATACATACATACATACATACATACATACATACAGACATACATACAGACATACATACATACATACAGACATACATACATACAGACATACATACAGACATACAGACATACATACATACATACATACATACATACATACATACATACATACATACATACATATACATACATACATTTGTACAGAGAGAAACACACACACACACACACACTGTAGGAAACCACTGCCCGCACGAAAGCCCAAGCACTTTCGTTAATTCTGTGGCAAGCTGGAAAAATATAAATCTAACCAGCTCCGTCTTATGGATGATTGACAGTAACACATAACACATCCTTGCTACAATGGCATCATATTGATAACTTTAGTTTTGAGACTATTGTCTTCTTGTTTCATAGCACTGTGATGAAACCGTTTCTTTTGTTAGGCATTTCAATAAATATGAAAGCAAAGATACTTAATAGTATTTTATGTTACTGCTGAGCTGAAATGTAAAATAAATTGGTCTGGCAACTTTTGGGAAGGGATGGTAAGTTTTCAGAATTACCAGTCCTGGTGTATGGTAGAATTATGTTTCCCACACTGAACACATATATATCAATGTTGTTGTTAGGGCTACGATGTTTTTAAAGGGCCCTGGTGTCTGGGTTTTGTTTCCTACATGTTCAAAGTTAGGGTTAACGTTGGGGTACAGATTCTCCGGAGAACTCTAACTCCTCCCTTGGTAGAAATGTCGGATTCACACTTGCTATTGACATTCGTGTAGATGTCACTTCTTAAACACAAGGGGCGGTGGGTAGAATATTTGTAAAGCTTTGGCTCGGTACGCCGAAGACCCGAGTTCGATTCCCCACATTGGTACAATGTGTGAAGCCCATTTCTGGTGTACCCCGCCGTGATATTGCTGGAATGTTGCTAAAGGCGACGTAAAACTATACTCACTCACCCAGTCACTCACTCACTCTTAAACACAAACTCTTGTCGTAAGAGGCAACTAACGGGATCGGGTGGTCAGACTTCGTTGACTTGGTTGAGGCTTGATCCTGGAAACCCTTTTTCTAGAAACTCTGCTCACTGTGTCCAATTTCGGACAAAAGCTATTAAAAAATTCAACGTGTTGTTTTTATAGATATATACAAAGACATACAATGAAATAAAAGCGATAAATAGCGGAAAAACAAAAACTTTGCAATCATGTTAAACTGCAGAAAGTAGAAAAATCACCAAGAACAGGTTTTTTTCAGTTTGTGGAACCTTCATAATGGGTAAGAGTTGCTCCCGTTCCCCCACCCAAATAATATTTATACATTAATATATACTAAAATTATCAACAAAACCTAACACAACAATTACTAGAGAACTCACAAAAATAACTTAAACCCCCAAAATTCATTACAATATATAGGGTCGAACCACGTTGTATGATAAGGGCCCCAGGCACGGTAATATTACAAGAAAATATGGGGAACGGAAGGAGGTCTTTCCTTAATATATTCATCTTAATATATTAAATAAATATTCATAAATATATATCAAATCTTTTCTGGCTCAGACAAAGAGTGTGGCTGGGACAGCGAGCCATCCTATCGAGGTACCGTTACGTAACGAGGTCCCGCACAGTGAGAAATTAATCTCTATCGGAGGTGCCCCTACCGATAAGTATGCTGCATCAGGGCACGGCATGTATTTCTATGTCTGTTTACACACATGTGCGGTGGCCCGTGTAGACGAAAGCCCGAGTCATGAGTTCAAGTTCATAATAACACTGTACTTATGTACATATCTATAGCCCCTTCTTGAGGTCATACAGGTTCATAATAATTCATAAGAATGATAATAATAAGGAGCGTACTAATCTGCACTATCCTCCATACACGGTTCGTATGCTCAAAGCGTCGGCATTATGACATCGGTAAATATAGATCAATGTGCGCTCGATTTATAATCTCGGCTTCCTCGGGAGTATACAGCGCTAAGTGCATTGTTGGTTGGTTAACGGCCAGATTACCATCTCGACCTACTATCTTCAGTTACACATGCTTCTAAGAGGCAACTAACGGGATCGGGTGGTCAGGCTCGCTGACTTGGTTGACACATGTCATCGGTTCCCAATTGCGTAAATCGACGTTCATGCTGTTGATCACTGGATTGCCTGGTTCGGACACGATTATTTACTGAAATTCTGGACCAAACAAACTGCATCGCAATATATCGCAATATGAAAAATCTCTGCAATACCCACCCCTAGTAGATAGGTACGTAGGTAGGTACGTAGGTAGGTACGTAGGTAGGTAAGGAGGTAGATAAGTAGGCAAAATAAGTAGGTAGGTAAGTAAGTAGGTAGATAGTAGGTACAGTCTACTCTCGTTAATCCGACACTCATTAATCCGACAATCACGTTAATCCGACAAAAAAATTAGGGAACCATTTATGCTGATATGCGGTAAAAACAAACGTGAGTTTTGTGCCAATGTGGTCATGAAATAGATATGAAACTGTTCGCTTACGTGATTATATATGTATGTTATGCCATCTATGAATGTTAATAAATGATAACAAGTATGTATTGTTAGTATTTTTTTATTTCTGTGAATATTTTACATACGATGAAGATAACTAGATCTGCCATTTCTGATATGCATGCAACAGTATGACGATCATGACATTTAGGAAACATTGATATTTTCACACAAATACATTAATCCGACATTTTCATTAATCCGACATTTCCGTTAATCCGACATATTTCTCTGCAACCACAAGTGTCGGATTAACGAGAGTTGACTGTACCTCGGTAGGTAAGTAGGTATGTAAGGAGATAAATAGGCAGATAAGTAGGCAAATAAGTAGGTAGGTACGTAGGTAGGCATGTAGGTAGGTAGTAAGTAAGGTAGATAGGTAGGTAGGTAAGTAGGTCAGTAACGTAGGTAGGTAAGTAGGTAGATAAGTAGGCAAATAAATAGGTAAGTAGGTAGGTGAGTGAGTGAGCGAGTTTAGTTTTACGCTGACTCAGCAATATTCCAGCTATATGGCGGTGGTCTGTAAATAATCAAGTCTGGACGAGACACTCCAGTGATCAACAGCATGAGCATCGATTTGCGTAATTTGGAACCGATGACATGTGTCACCCAAGTCAGCGAGCCTGACCACCCGATCACTAAGAAGTAGGTAGTAGGTAGGTAGGTAGGTAGGTAGGTAGGTAGGCATGTAAGTAGGTAGGTAGGTAGGTAGGTAGGTAAGTTAAATAATGGGCATAGCTTCGTGCATGAAAACTACCCGGTGTTGTACCGAGGTCCGGTGTTAGAGGTAAACCCCAGCTTCTATTCTGGGGACGTTTATTCGAGGAACTACGGGAAAAAATCTCCCATTCTGCCGTCATGGTGAATCTCCCACAGCAGGTTAAACACCTCACCAGATTGCCTTGTGAAGTCACCCGCAACACGGTCTTCAAATGTAGCATGTCACGCTTTATTTGTCCCGTCCTGAAGTTTAATAGGTGTAATGTTCCCACAGGAACACCTCGACAATGTAAATAGCTTCCCATTAACGCACGGGTCTTAGGAAGTAACAGTGACATAGTGTAGAGTAGAGGGGTGGGGACCTGTCGATGGCTATCGTGAGAGAGGGCTAAGAGTGGGCGGGGTGTCCGCGTCAAAGCGAAGAGTATGCCTAAGTTCTGTGGGAAATAGTCTAGGTTGTTGTTTGCATAATACACGTTCATTGCCTAATATACTATATTGAGGATATATTAACACACTCGGATAATAATCCCCACTTACTGATGTTATTCAAGGAGTACTAGTTAGAGCAAAATTAAATATACAGATTACAAACTAGTTAAACACGTACATACACTCGCTGTTTACATGGTGCACGTATTTTAAGTTCAAATGAATGAGTTGCATTTGAGGAAAGGTTTGGTTTATTGTTACTTTTCATTTGGTAATGCGATACGTCCTCGGACAGGGGCTGTGTTTATATGCTACTTAACAGTTTGGTTTTACGCCGCTTTTAGCAATGTTCCAGCAATATCACGGCGGGGTACACCAGAAATGGTCTTCACACATTGTACCCATGTGGGGAATCGAACTCGGGAAACGCTTTGACCTCTAGACTACCCCACCGCCCTAAATATATAAATAAACAAAAAACGAACAAACAGGTAGGTAGGTAAGGAGGTAAGTAAGGTAGGTAGGTAGGCAGGCAAATGTATGTAGGTAAGGTAGATAAGTAGGCAGGTAGGTAGGCATGTATGTAAGGTAGGTAGGTAGGCAGGCAGGTAGGTAGGTAAGCATGATATGTAGGTAGGCATGATATGTAGGTAAGTAAGGTAGGTAGGTAGGTAGGTAGGCATGTAGGTAGGTAAGTAGGTAGGCATGTAGGTAGGTAAGTAAGGTAGGTAGGTAGGTAGACATGTAGGTCGGTAAGTAAGGTAGGTAGGTAGGCATGTATGTAGGTAAGTAGATAAGTAAGGTAGGTAGGTAAGTAAGGTAGGTAGGTAAGTAAAGTAGGTAGGTAGGTAGGCATATATGTAGGTAAGTAGGTAAGTAAGGTAGGTAGGTAAGTAAGGTAGGTAGGTAGGTAGGCATGTATGTAGGTAAGTAGATAAGTAAGGTAGGTAGGCATTTATGAAGGTAAGTAAGTAAGGTAGGTAGGTAGGTAGGTACGTATGTAGGTAGATAGGTAGGTACCTCGGTAGGTAATTAGGTAGGTAATGAGTTAAATAGGTGTCTTCACACATGTACCCATGTGAGGAATCGAGTCCGGATCTTCCGTGTGACGTGCGAACGCTTTAACCACTAGGCTACCCTACCGCCCTCAGCACAAAACACAATTAATAACGCATATGTTTGCTTTCATGTTTCTATAGTTATTTTGAATACACATATAAGAATATGAAAGAATGGCGTATTATTTAGCTTCTTGTAAGCGGGATATATTGGGACATGTTAAAGAGGTGGATCCATGACTTGGAAACTAGTTGATGCGGAGTGGGGAAGGGCAGCGGGAATTAACTGGATGGATGCCCCACATCTTTCAAAACGGATAACGTTTCCAGGTGAGGGCCCTGCACAGAACCAATACTGTTATACAATAAACACATCTTTATCATTAAAATAACGTTTTGTTTGAATGTTAGTTAACGCGACACTCATCCACATTACTATAAGTTAATGGGGGGTGGTAGCCTAGTGGTTAAAGCGTTCGCTCGTCACGTCGAATACCCGGGTTCTATTTCTCACACGGGAATAATGTGTGAAGCCCTTTCTGGTGTCTCCCGCTGTGATGTTGCTGGAATGTTGCTAAAAGCGGCGTAAAACCTCACTCACTCACTCAAATTAGTGATTGATATTATGAAAAATGACCCATGCCGTCAGGGTACGATGACATGGAATAAACCAAGACACCGAACGTGATCATCCAATCCACTGACTCCTCTTACAAATAACCAACAGATGTTGCCGAAGACCTATTTTTACCCGTCTTCCAAATTAGAGAATTAAAGTCTAAGGTTCAATCAAACAAATATTTCCGTTGTTATTGCAAAATATTATCTCAAAACAAGACGTGTGTACTTTCTTCTGTTCGTCAGTATAGTTTAATACATTGGACTGTATATTAATTGAGTATGGACCAAACAATCCCGTGATTGACAGCACGAGAAATGATTCATGTCGGCGGGGCAAGTTGACACACGAATAACCAAGTAACATGCCTAGCCATCCAATTCCCTTCGTCGGTTTTACGAAGCATAGCTGACTGACTGACTGAGTTTTGGTTTTACGCCGCTTTTAGCAATATGCCAGCAACATAACGGCGGGGAACCAGAAATGGGCTTAACACATTGTACCCATGTTGGGATTCGACCCGGGTCCTTGACGAGCAACGCTTTAACCAGCCCTCTTAAGAAGCATAGCTTGCTGGGGGCTATTCCACGAGTGATTAACAGTGAGTGTGTTTGGTTTTACGCCGCTTATAGCAATATTCCAGCAATATCATGGCGGCGGAAACCCGAAATGGGCTCCACACATTGTATCCATGTGGGAATCGAACCGGGGCTTTCGGCGTGACGAGCGAACACTTTCACCACTGGGCTACCCACTGCCCAAGCATTAACAGTTGCAGCAACAGAATCATCAGCATTGACAGAAGCAGTACGTGGTAACTGTAAGATTGGTACTGATATATGATAAAGGACAAACACATACAATGGTCGGCACCGTCGGGTATTAAGTGGTGGTGTATCGATACGGTTATACAGTATTGTATTGCGATGCAACGCTCATGATATAAAACATCGATTGAACTCCAGTATCGCGATACATATGATACATTACAGGTTAATTTCACGTAACACATAAAAATTGCAATAACGACAGAAACTGTTCAAGAAGCAGTTTATCCACATTCTTCAGTGTTTCCGGATTGGCTAAAACAGAATCTGAACAGTGCCCCCAAGTTTAAATGTTTCTAACCAACAATATCCCATCTTTGATGTCTGAAATTTAAAAACAAATGGTTCAGGGCTGTGATTCACCTGCAATATGGGGAATAATATGAACTTCTGAAATAAAAGTATTCTCTCACATAATATCGAGATACGAATCGTATTGCACCCATAATATCGGAATATATATCGTATTCCACACATAATATCGGAATATATCGTATTGCACCCATAATATCAAGATACGAATTGTATCGCATACATAATATCGGAATATACCGTATCGCACCCATAATATCGGAATATATCGTATTGCACCCATAATATCGGAATATATCGCATTGCACCCATAATATCAAGATATGAATCGTATCGCATACATAATATCGGGATAAATATAGTATCATACCCATAATATCGGGATACGAATCACAGCACCCATAATATCGGGATAGGTATCGTATCGTACACACATTATCGGAATATGTATTGTATCACACCCACAATATCGGGATATGCTACGTATCACACCCACAATATCGAGATATGTATCGTATCACACCCACAATATCGGCATATGCTACGCATCACACCCACAATATCGGCATATGTATCGTATCACGGCCTCACCTTACCGTTACACTTTAAACATCCGGGGCGGTGGGGTAGCCTAGAGGTCAAAGCATTACCCGGGTTTGATTCCCCACATGGGTACAATGTGTGAAGCCCATTTCAGGTGTCCCCCCGCCGTGATATTGCTGGAATATTGCTGGAATATTGCTAAAAGCGGCGAAAACCATACTCAGTCACTCACTCTAACATCCGATCAACAACAGGCTTAAACAATCCCTGAGATGGATGAAGAAACTATAGCATCCCATCTGTCAAGGTATTGATTGAAGGAGGCCGATCTCCAGGTACAGCAATCCCAGGCAGAAGACGTGCAGTCACATGTGTCTTTGTCGCAATGATATGCCAACTCATGCATACGAGATTGTAGGCCTCTTACGTTCTCTAAACAATTCCACCAACTGCATCAGAATGAATGAGGCCAACTCGCTATGTGCATGTTCACGTGCGTGTCATTGACGACTGAAATGATTGATGAATTTGGCAAAATGCCAAGTCGAGGTCCGGTGGTTTTAATTTACACGTCAATGTTTTCTAGGACAAAGAATGAAGCTAGGACTATAGCCAGGAAGCGGAGCGAGAGCTTGTGTAGGCGTTCAAACTGTAAAACATTTAGTGTAAAATGACGTGTACCTATGTTGGGGCTATTTTATCGAGCTGATAACCAGAGATTTCACCTATGATTTTGCTAAAATAGAGTCCGGTGTTTTGGGGTAGCCCATGTGCTGTGTATATGCCGTGAGTGAGTATGACTTTACGCCGCTTTTAGCAATATTCCAGCAACATCACGACGGAGGACACCAGACATGGGCTTCACACATTGTACCTTTGTTTGAAATTGAACCTAGGTTCTCGATGTCATAGGCTAACGCTTTAACAACCTGGTTAACAAACAAACACGCACGCACTCACGCACACGTACGCGCACACAACCACACGCCACACCTTCGCAAACGCAAACATGCACACATTTTGAACCCTCCTTCGCGTGAGGAACGGTCGCTTAATATTCAAGGCTACTCCACCGCACCATCCCCACAAAAATGTGCAACTCGATTATACCACCCCTCCCACTCCTCCCTTATCTTTCCTACCCCATTACCCACCCTTCCCCACCCGCAACCCCACTGACAAAGCTCACCTTCCAGCCCCTGAAACACCTCATCCGGGTGGAGCACCCACCAGTTCTTCTTCTGACACACATACACCACCCGTAATACGAACGTGACAACCGCCACCAACACAGGACTCCATCTTGGAAACAGCGCATCCTGGAGGGGGTCCTCTCTCCTCAGGGTGTACACCTGACCCCCCGGGGGAGGAGCCTCGCCAGGGGACAGAGGTCTCATGACTTGGTTGCCCCCCGATACCGCGGCTCTCATGGCCTCCAAGTTGGGCTTCCGTAGGTTCCTCCTCCGAGTCATGGCGAAGAACTGTCGATGGTGGACAAGGGGAACTCGTTTCAGTAAATGTTCACAAACAACCTACACATTGTGGGCTGCTGATTTTAACATACACTCCGTAGTATCGTGTAGAAACAAGCGCTGATACTTCGTGATTCACACACTCCGGATGATCAAACACAACCGCTGAACACAGCAATGTCACTGGCATTGATTTCCCGTGAAACAGGGCCAAGGCTTTCGACGACAAAACACAAAGCTTGATGATTAACACAGTACATAATTATTTACTATGTGGTTACGAGTACCGGTTTCCGCACAGACGCTCGAGGACACTACCTGCGTCAATACCAGGTCGGTACAGATTGGTAATTCGGTCGTCGATAATGGAACTGGGGCGTGGCGAATCGGGAGACGGAACTGCTGTGGAGAGCTAGGAGATACAGTTCCGGGTTTGAGGTGGATGATGTTTCACACGATAGATCAGGCATCCCACGTGCTGGAAACAGGATCTGTTGAGGATCTGTCAGTACTGCTAAGACCGGCTGCCATCTTGCCGACTGTGGAAACCTGAGGTGAAATCAATAGTTAGAAGTACTGCATGTCGGAGGCAAGTTTGCGTTATAATGGAGTCCCATGCATTATTCATTGTGGAATATGGCTTGGAGATCTACTGACACGTGGAACAACCCCGTGGTAGATGCATGTGTACGGAGGCTGGCTCGGGGTGTTGGGTTGCTGTATGGGAAAGGTCTGCACTACTGTATCCCAGGACCAAGGGGGCATTGTTTTTGTTTGTTTGGTTTTCATTATCACAGGAAAAATGTACAAACGTCCCCTTTGGTTGTTTAGTGAAGCATGTTAGAATATTCAACTGTCTTGATTCTTTGTATGTTGTATAACGCCGCACTCAACAATATTCCAGATATGTGGTGGTGGTCTCTAAATGATCGAATCTGGACTAGACAATCCAGTGATCAACATGATGGGCATCGATCTACTCAATTGGGATACAAAGACTCCAATTACAAGGGGCACTGAACGAGGTTTTGACTTGTGAGTCAGGTTTTATGCCATTTAGCAATATTCCAGCAATATCACGGCTAGGGACAACACAGACAGGCTTCACATATTATTGTTTGTTGTTTAACGCAACATTCCAGCTGTTTGGCACTGTCTGTAAATGATCAAGTGTGGCTAGACAATCCAGTGATCAACATCATGAGCACCAATCTACGCATCTGGATACAATGACATAAGTCCACTGCCCCTACAGCTTGTGTATCCAGCAAGTGTGAACGTATGAAAGAAGGGGACTGGCAGGACCTGGTCCTTTCTGTCGTGCCCTGCTGGGACAGGGTGGTTGAGTGGGTCGGGCGTTCTCTCGTCACGGTGTGGGTTTCAATTCCGTTGCTATTGGCCTTTTACGATGTTCCCTGTAGCTGAATGTAGCTGGAACCATGACTACGGCGTAACACAGAACTCTCGAAATTCAAAATATCGGATTTGTTCGAAGTGGATTTTATTCACTTGAATAAGACGGGCTCTGAATGTAAATGCATCCGAGTGTAGCCCATTATATTAATGGAGATGAATTAAGGCGAATTGAATTGGGGTTTAACATTGCGTGCACGATATTTCATTTATTAGTCGGTCTGCACGTGTACGAGCGTGCGTCCGTAACATTGGAATGTCATGCCACAGTTTAACACAGACACCCTCTCATACACAGAACAGTGACTCCGAGCCGACAGGGCCTTGTTTGTCCTCTTAATGCCGAGCGGCAGGCTGAGTAACAAGAAGTACCATAATTAAACGTGTTTGGTACGTCGCGGCTGGGATCGAACAACCGACTTTCCGTTCTCATGGCTCACGCTTTATCCGCTAGACCACGGAAGCAGTCGCTATTACAACGGACGATAGTTTTATACCGCTTTTAGCAAGATATCACAGCTTGGGACACCAGAAATGGGCTTCACACATTGTACCCATGTGAGGAATCGAACCCGGTCTTCGGAGTTACGAGCGAACGCTTTAGCCAGTTGTCTACCCCACCGCCCCAAAGGACGCTGAACACACAACACGGCGTCTATACTATCAATGGTCATTGGACATTACAGGTCAGAAATACCGCACTAACAAACTTAAAGCACACAAACTCGACAACCGTTCAGCCTCGCTGTGGAAATGCGTTCGAGAAATGCCATGTAGCAATATCATATTGCATGTCAAAGGGAAGTCTTTGAACAAAACAATCATGACAGTTTACAGAGCCACGACAAATGAGAAGTGTAAAGAACTGTTTTTGTACAAAGCGCATTCGGGTTATAGAGTTACGTTAATTTGAGAAGCTGGCATTCCTGCGTTGTCACATCAGACGTTCTCAAGCACGAGGTGTGTTTCTTGTCAAAACATACCCTATACCTCACACGCTGGTATAACTGCCCGAACGAAACCCTGCTCTGCACATGCGCGATCTGTGGTAATCACGTTACTGCAAGCTATATAGACGTATTAGTGTAACAACGATTTAGCTGTTTCAAAGCCCACAAATGAAAATGTAACTAATCCATTGTAACACTTTAGTGTGTATTGTAGTTAACATAAATTACAATAAAAGTGCAAAGAATGTTAAAACATTAGTTCACAAATAAAATGAACATATTCCCACATACACATAATAATATATAATATAAAACAATATATTGTGTCCAGTAATTTCTACCTAGCTGGATAATATTACAAGTTGTATATATTTGTTGACGATTAGTCTCCACTAAAGCATCATGTGTTTCCTAATTAAGGTTGAATGAATGAATATTGCTTAACGCTGCATCAGCAAGTTGAATTTTTTTTTCATGGCGATTTACATATTGAAAACAAATATATTTCTTATAACTGGTTCATATAACACTGGGTTGATACTAGAATTCTTCATTGAAAGGAGGGGCGGCGGGGTACCCTAGTGGTTAATGCAATACACAATGCCATTTTTAGTATAAGAAAGTGTAATCCCAAATATAACATATGTTATAGTGGTTAATGCGTTCGCTCGTCACGCCGAAGACCCGGGTTCGATTCCCCACATGGGTACAATGTGTGGAGCCCATTTCTGGTGTCTCCCGCTGTGATATTGCTGGCATATTGCTAAAATCGGCGTAAAACAAAACTCACTCACTCATGAAAACTGACTGACTGACTGAGTTTAGTTTAACGCCGCTTTTAGAAATATTCCAGCAATATCACGGCGGGGGACACCAGAAATGGGCTTAACACATTGTGCCCATGTGGGGAATCGAACCCGGGCCTTCGACGTGACGAGCCAACGCTTTAACCACTAGGCTACCCCACCGCTCCCACTCATGAAAAGTATATAATTATTAAAGCGTTGGCTCAACATCGAAACGACCACCCACTAAAGCACCTACCTTGTGTTCTGGTGTAGATATGATACGTAGACTGATTTGACCACAAAGTCGGGACATCGTTGTCGCCTGCGACAACGTACACAGTTGAGGAATCACGATAGCACAGACAGTAGCGTGTACGAACCCATTAAATGTCCACATTCACAAAGGCTGAGACCGCTCCCGACCACTTAAAGGCGATCAAAAGTGTCCCTGACAAATCCAAGCGTACAGATAGCGTACTAACAAGCGAGGCCTAATTAACAGGCGGCGCATGAGAACGACCCTTTCCTCACAGACAAATTAGGTAGAAAAAAGTGGTCTTCTCAAACAGCATGGTGAGAATGGCGCAAATGGGTTGGCAGTCATTCTTAGTTAGTTGACAACGGCAAACAAATATTCTCAATTTGTTGACAAGGCAAAGCAGACATTCTCAATTTGATGAAAGCGGCAAAACGGCAAAGCAGAAATTCTCAAATTGTTGACATCAAAACGGATATTCTCAATTTGTTGACATCGGCAAAACGGCAAAGCAGAAATTCTCAAATTGTTGACTTTGGCTAAACAGACGTTCTCCTTTAGTTGACAGCAGCAAAGCACAGATTCTCAATTTGTTGACAGCAGCAAAGCACATATTCTCAATTTGTTGGGAGCGGCAAAGCACATATTCTCAATTTGAGAGCAGCAAAGCACAGATTCTCAATTTGTTGGCAGCAGCAAAGCACATATTCTCATTTTGTTGGGAGCGGCAAAGCACATATTCTCAATTTGAGAGCGGCAAAGCACATCTTCTCAATTTGTTGGGAGCGTCAGAGCACATATTCTCAATGCGGCAAAGTAGATATTCCCAGTTCCACAGCGGCAGAAATACAGAACACGCCCAGCACGTGTATCAAGTATCCCACCAGGAAATATGATGACTTAGTTTCCAGAGTTGATGAATTGCCGCTTACAGCTTCACAAACACAAAACACACGTGGTCTTAGGACAGATGGTATACCCACTGCATACCGTTCCGTCAGTAGAAGAAAACACACGGCACACGTCCCAGTTTGGGGGACTGGAGTGACACAGTCAGTCGATGTTTGTAAATGGATCTGATCAAAGTGAAACAGAGACTGAAAGCAGGTCAGACATGTCAAACCTATATTTGGAATCCTTTCTCGACTGGGGCTTACTTCCAGATGGGTAATTCATAGGTACGTTTAGCAGAGCATTAAAGCAACGTTTAGCAGAGCATTGAAAGCTTTGATTAAACGGTCATTTGATAAAGTGAATGTATTTCAGCTATCTCGGGTCTCAGTAAGTGACGTGTTTGACAATGCTCAGTATTCAGCATTCAGTTGGACAGGTTTAATGCGTAACCATAAATATTACAGAAGACAAGCCGTCAGGACGTATATATGCTTGTACTGCGTTGGGCATTGCAATTAAAATAGTCTACATACCGTCTTAGTTTTTGACGTTGTAGCGAAGATGTCGACATGTCAACCTTAGGCGTGTCAGACAGCCTGTTGTCGTGGATTCGAATCCCAGTTTCCCCTGATTATGTTTCTAGAATTGTCAGCCCAACTGTTAGGTTTTAGGGTTTCAAGAGAGTGGAAATAATCTGTGCCCTGCATCACTTTGGTTTTTCCTCAAACGTCACGCTGACACACCGTGTAAAACTGGATACTGATTGAAATAGCGTTACACACTCTAGGTCCGGGTTCGATTCTCTACATGGTAATAGGTGTAAAGCTAAAGGCTGAAGTTAAGACTCACGTGCTCTCACTCAATGTTTAACAGATACAAAACTGGAAAGTGATGTTGGGAATTAGTGGCACACGATCGGACGTCAATCTAAGACAGTGTAAGAAACCTCAGGAATACTTTTGTGGTTGCAAAAGAAACCGATAAAACATATGTTATATTTGGGATTACACTTTCTTAGTAAGGTACAGATTCTTGTACTTTTGTTGGGTTGAGTCCCATCCGGGATTCGAACGCACACCCTCAGAGTCAGGCACCTAACCGCCAGCACACAAAGTCAGCCGCCTAACCCGCTCAGACACCGCCGGAAGTCGCGGTGGCTAGGCGGCTTAGGCGTCTGACTCTGATCCGGGTTCGATTCCCAAGGGCACTATGTGTGAAGCCCATTTCTAGTCCACCGCAATGATATTGCCGGAAATTTCTAAACGTGGCATAAAGACTTCCTCACTCACTCAAAACGCTTGACACTCGCAGGTCCACTTAGCTGCTATACACACCCGTTGGCCATGCTGAACTATCTGGCTGACCTTGCCTCTCTAACACACGGCAGGGTTATCATAATACCCTTGTTATACACTGACTTGCCAGGTAGGCAGAAATCTCCAGACAAATGAGCCCACGGAGTCAAAGTAGAGGGTACACCTGACAGGTGACTGCCGAACGCACTCGTGAAGATCGGGGTTAGAATTGATCTTCAGTAACCCATGCTAGTCGTAAGAGGCGACTAACAGGGTCGGGTGGTCAGGCTCGCTGACTTGGTTGACTCATATCATCTTATCCCAATTGTGTAGATTGATACTCATGCTGTTGATCACTGGATTGTCTGGTCCAGACTCGATTATTTACAGACCGCCGCCATGTAGATGGAATATTGCTGAGCGCAGCGTAAAACTAAACTCACTAACTCACTGTCGAACGTTTTTTTTTGCGCACACAGTATGACGTTACACAGAATTGCCTGTTTTTCGTGTTCTTTTGTTCTGTACTCTGCAAAAAGTCAGCTACACGATGATAACTGAGTCGGAGCCAGAAAACTAATTAATATTGATCTACACAACTGGTAATAAGGGTTAAGTAAAGGAGATATTAAACGGGTTTTAACAGATGTAACACATGTTACATATAACTACATTGGGTTCATTCGGTTCATTTTCTTTTTGTTACGAGAATATATCCCTGTAGGATGAATAATCGCAAGGAATCGCAAAAAATCCTGAGCGTCAGTTTACTGTCATTCAAAGAGATTTATCCTTTTTCACGTCATATGAGAAAAAATCAAACTGGCATTGTATTAAAAGGCGTGTTGCCAAAATACTGCTGAGTGCGTCGTTAACCAACAACCAACCAACGTAATCCTTTCCAACTTCTAAAATATGCCGAAGTTGATACTTAAAGGTCACATGCAACCAAAAAAATCAAACATAATTAAAACACAATTATCACGTATTCATGACATATAATATACATTGCTGGTTATGAAAAAAACATATAAACAAAATTATAAGCGTACAATCGCAAATCAAAAGTGCAATATTGTGTATTTGGGTTTACTTCCCAAGAAACGAAGCAGCCGGGATACCGAACCCAGTCAGAGCGGGTGGGTGTGCACTCAAGTGTAACGGCTGGTTCATTTGCAGATGCTCTCACGGCTCATTGTGTGTGTATATATAGAGATGTTGGGTTTTGTAAATACATGCTCATTTTTGGTGTATAACATTTTGCAATCAACAGACATCATAACATGTCATGTGTTCAAGTATCACACCTGCCTGTCTGTGTAATTACATAATGTGACAGAGACCGAACTCGGGCCATAACTCAATGCATTTTGTTTATGGTGTATAGCCTGATTGGTGTTAAGTTCAAATTGCATGTGGTCAGTGACCACAGTTGTGTATTGAATATTGTCATTAGCAGACAGGCAGGCAGACACACGGGTGTCAATAAAACAAGACATTGAGTTTTGTCTGTGACAACGACATATCTATATCACAGTTAGAAATTCTGTCAACGCTAAATAATGACATTGCTTTTAAGTATCGAATTGAGAAAGTGACTCGGTAAGAAGAACGTGTGGTGAAATAGACAAATGAAATTATATAAACAGTTTATTTACTGTCATAACATATAAAAAGCTCGCGCCTGTGAGATATCAACGAAACATTAGGAAAATAGCTCACACCAAAGCCTTCACCGAGTATTCATTGGACAGCCCGCTTCCAAGTTGCGCGAACCTATTTCACTGCGCACGTGCTATGAGCGCAGCCCAGCTGTTGAAACCAGTTTTCCCCCCGAAAAGTCGGGGGAAAATCAGTGAATCGTTTGAACTCCGATTTCGAGCGGGTTTTTTTCATCGCGTTATTTTTCAACTTTATAAGTTGAATTTGCATTTTTGATGATTTGTTTCGGTAAGTCCATACGAAAAGGTATCAGAATCTGCAAAGTTGTGTTTTACGTTGCATGTGACCTTTAACTGAATGCAGAAATTCTGCGAGAGAAGAAACATTTCGGTCTATCACGATTCAAGGGTAAACAATGACACTTCCGACCTTGCTGCAGTGGCGCTGATCGGATCAGGTTGGTGTGGTGTTTGTGAAACATATGTTTTCCGCATGTTTAGCACAGTCAACATTTCTGATGCAGCTGTAAATATCTTGTAGTGAGCGTTTAAAATTCCCGCCTGCCCGACCGTCCGGAACGGTCTATTTTCATCTCGGACGGTCAAATTTCAAAAGTAGCCTGTCCGGTGGTCCGGTAGATATTTTTTACCCCTAACAGTAAATATTTCAGAATATCAGACGGGTTCTCTTGTCATCAGTTTGAGGTGTTTAACTTTAAGGTATGATGAAAATTGTATTAAACTACATACGATTGTACAGTTCATGTTACGATAACCAAGTTCAGTTTACCTAACTCGGTTCATTGCCTGTTAGTGTTATGCAGTTCATTTTGAATGGCGCTTGCGCGAGTTCGAAATGGCAGTCGCAGTTTTTTTATTGTTGAAAACCGGACAGGCAAGTTGTATCCGGACTGGTAAGTTACCAGTCCGGCTGTCTAGCTTGGAATCTTGGGAGTTTTAGACATTGGCTTCACACATTGTACCCATTTGAATCGGACCCGGGTCTCCGGCATGACGAGCGAACGCTTTAACCACTAAGCTACCCCATCGCCCCTGATTATCTTATCTTGTCAGTATTGGTGATGATTATGACGTATTTAACTTTTATACGATCAATAATTCGTGAGAGGCGACTAACGGGATCGGATTGATCAGCTTGACTTGGTTAATACATGTCATGGTATCTCAGTTGCATAGATCTATGGTCATGCTGTTGATCACTAGATTGTCTGATCAAGACTCGATTATTTACAAACAGCCGTCATATAGCTGGAATATTGCTGAGTGTTGATTTAACAGATAAGATGTATGTAAAAAATGTACGTATTGGTGATCATATGGTATCAGTACATTTCCAAATGTGTGAGACGTCCGAGATATGTATGGATACAGATGCAACAAAAATCATAACTTGTCATACAGAACATTTATGTTGCAAAAAGCTATGTTTTTCTTTAGTTATTATTATTTTCCACATACATGTTATCTATTGTCTTCGCATCCAAAATTATATCTATTTTTACAACCCCCAAAAATTATACAATCCTACTTTGGATGTGTGACATTACCCCTTTTATTTCACCCATTCTGAATAATACATGTACAACAACAACAAATTCTATTCCTAGAAATAAATATGCATTTGAGAGATTCCGGGTGCTTTCTTACGCTTGTCAAAGCTTTTAAAAGGTTTACAATCTGGTCGATATCATTGGAACCTATGTGGTTTCCACACGAACATGTTGAGAAGATCTCGAAAGTTGTTCAATGTTCTTTCAAACTTGACACTTTAATTCTTTTCAGGGACAATTATTGCTACACTTTCTGTTAGTAATGTAAATTTAATCTGTTGATGGTGAAATTTGCACTCATCAATTGCAGAAATCGGGGAACCTGTCAATCAAGAAGCTACGTCATTTCCGGTCGTTGTCCCGGATGTGTGTCTCGGAAGAAATGCTTAAATATCATTTTTCAGGGAATGTTTTCAACGTATCACATTCACCAGAGAGTCTGCGTTAGACAATATATTTCCCCATTATTCGATATTCTGTTACTATAAATATAGTTGAAGGTTCCAATCCAAGGCATCATGAACAAGAGTATCACAACACCGGTTCATCTAGAACTGCGCCTGGTTTCACAGTCTGATAACACAAGTGGTGACACAGCGTGGCGACACATGGTACGTGTTCAATTGCATTTTGAGTTATAGTATTCTTGAAATTATGATAAGCCTTCTTATTATCGCGAACCCGTGAAGGTCCGGGTTAGAATGAACCTTCAGTAACCCATGCTTGTCGCAAGTGGCGACTAACGGGATCGGGTGGTCAGGTTCGCTGACTTGGTTGCCACACGGCATCGGTTCCCAATTGCGCAGATCGATGCTGATGCTGTTGATCACTGGATTGTCTGGTCCAGACTCGATTATTTACAGACCGCCGCCATATAGCTGGAATATTGCTCTGTGCGGCGTGAAACTAAACTAACTCACTCTTATTATCGCATATCATCGTATTTTATGGGCGCTTCATTAACTAACATGATTGTGCTGAGACGGGGAGGATAATAATCAATTTCAAATTGTACCATCTATGGTTTCCATGATTTTTAACTCTATCAAAATAAGCCTGAGTTGTCAGAAATATTTAATATCCATCCCCGGAAATGTTTGTAATTCCACACCTTGTCCAGACTGAAAAGAAGTTCCACCACATTTACATATGCATGATTGGAGCTACAATTTGATTTTCAAGGTGTGGGGACCAGGATAATTGTTTCTATAAAAATAATTGTAGCACTTTTCTAATGAAAAAGTATATATGCCTGAAATAGAATATAAGTACAAACAACACACCCCACCCCACCACCACAAACCATTTCATGTCATTGTATTCCAATTGTGTAGATTGATGCTCATGCTGTTGATCACTCGATTTTCTGATACAGACTTGATCACTGGATTTCCTGGTCCAGACGTGATTATTTACAGACCACCACCATATAGCTGGATTATTGCTGTAAACCAACCAACCAACCATTTCAAATGTGTAAGAGAAGCTGTCATAAAATCCTTTCTGTCTGCCTACTTAAAGGCACAATGTCACACTGACTGACTGACTGACTTTAGTTTAGTGTTACGCCGCTTTTAGCAATCACAATGTCACACCACACAATGCATTTCTCTCAATAATACTAACTATCAGCCCTCGGAGATGCTACCATATTATTCATTCCCCCCCAAATTACGTATTTACATTACAACATTAAATGAAAAAGTTCTAATGAATTAATGCATCGTTGCATAAAATCGACTCTCGTGCGCTTAACTGGCCGAACATTATTTCAAGCGAAACCCATAGAGTTATGTCCCTTGGGACGCTCTTTACGAATATCCTACGCACAACTTGTGATTGAAACCAGTTTGGCAAACACCAACAACACTGCATGCAACAGTTTTCGATGTACGGAGCAATCGTTTATATTCCATATGCGACAAGTGTTCCCTGTTTGGAAGCTGTTCACCTCGAAGTTTCAATTATTGATTTCAGGCAAGTTGTAAGGGATAATAAGTCTTTTATTTCATCAATAGGAAGCTAAAGTGAGTGCATATGCCCCAATATTTATAATATGAGACAATAAATTGTCAAAAATCTGTGACATTGTGCCTTAAATTCTGACTTCTGAGATCAGTTCAAGCTCTGTGTTTGTATCAGTTATTACAGTATGTCAGTGTATGTCACGCTCATCAGTAGTTCCAGCTTCATGACAGCAGCCTAGTAACAATTGAGTCTGGACCAGACAATCCAGTGACAGACACCATGATCAATCTAAGATACCAAGATATAAAACAAAGCATCAGCCAAGTCAGTGATCCTGCTTCCTGTTCCAGGTAGTCGCCCCTCTTGACTTGCATCAGTTATTGATGATCAATATTAACCTCCATTCAAACACATAGGATTGTCAAGGGGCACTGGGGTAGCCTAGTGATTAAAGCGTTTGCTCGTCACGTTAAAGACCCAGGTTTGATTCCCCACATGGGTACAAAGTGTGAAGCCCATTCCTGGTGTCCCCCGCCATGATATTACTGGAATATTGCTAAAAGCACCGTTAAACCTCACTCACTCACTCAATCTCACTCACTCCTCACTCACTCACTCACTCACTCACTCACTCACTCACTTGTATTGTTAATTGAAACATCTAGGTTATACATTGAATTATGTTGATGTATTTGAATGTTGTGTGGATTCTAGTTTAGAACTGCTTCCCAGCAACCAATATTTGTCACAAGAATCAGATTGTTGTTCGTGAGTCAACCATCATACCTGAAGGGTCATTGCTCTTCATAACAATCACTGACTTTTCTGGTACAGACTTGCTTAGTTAGAGGCCATGGTCATATTGCTGAAATATTACTGAATGTGGAAGAGATGTACAAGAATATGAGAAGATCTATCTATCTATCTATCTATCTATCTATCTATATCTATCTATCTATCTATCTATCTATCTATCTATCTATCTATCTATCTATCTATCTATCTATCTATGGAAAAAATTATATAGCGCTATATCCAGAATAAACTGCTCTGCAGTGAGTCTCTGAGGGAGTTAGTTGTTGTGTGATTCACAGTAGTGAGTCTTCAGCTGTGATTTCAGATCGTGGTTTGATCTCAGATGTTGTGGGAGTTCATCCCACAAGTTTGGTCCTGCAATTTGGAAAAATATATGGGGATACGACTGGGTTTAGTGCAAGTGGCTGAAAGAGAAATACAGGTCAATGTCGTCTAAACTGTTTATTTATATCTTTGAGGTCGTGACAGGGCAAGCAAAAGGATCAGTGAATCAGCTAGCCTCCCAATGGTGTTTTCTGGATAAAAATAATAACAGTTTGTTCAAAGATAAGTGTTAGATAAATCTGAATTCATGTCTATTCATAATGAAAGCCTTCAGTAGTCTGAATACTGAACAATAGCCCACTAAAAGTTTCAACTATAGTTCATTCTGCAATAATTTCTTCGAACTGGACCCGTGAAGATCCTGGGTAGAATAGGTCTTCAGCAACCCATGCTTGCCACAAAAGGTGACTATGCTTGTCGTAAAAGGCGACTAAGGAGATCGGGTGGTCAGGCTCACTGACTTGGTTGGCAGATGTCATCGGTTAGCAATTGCACACATCGATGCTCATGCTGTTGATCACTGTATTGTCTGGTCCAGACTCGATTATTTACAGACGGCCGCCATATAGTTGGAATATTGCTGAGTGCGGCGTAAAACTAAACTCACTCACTCACTTACTCTTTGAACTGGATTGTCTAGTCCAGACTTGATTAATTACAGATTATTAAGAGCTGGAATGTTTTATCCCACTATTTGATGTTTACAATGCAGAATAACAGGTAATAAATCATTTATTTCAATATTTACAATAAACAATATTTTGGTCTTTTTTCATATTGACAATACAGAAACACATACAGGTATAAATGCCTGCATAATACATTATTATCTAACTGTTTGGTATTAATAATATGAGAACACAAAGTGTCATAACACCAGCAAAATGCAACATTTGTTCAAAGTAATTATATTTACAATTCCTCAACACAATTAGGTAGTATCTAATTCTAGCATTACAAGCAATTATCTTAAGTTCGCAATCAGTGCACCTTGACTACAAATATTACACACATTTCTGCGAACCCATTTCTCCAGAAACCAATGTCCTTTCAAAGCTGTGTCCTCTGAAATAACCACAGCAGCTAAACAATGGACGTCCGACATTTATTGATTCTTACACCAAGAAAAGTCATTACGAACTGTTGACAGTGTTTACTGGGGCTCATAATCATTTCAGGGTAAACTAATCCGGCAAATTTTCACAGTGATCCCATCGACACAATACCAGTTAGTGTCGCATGTATTGATAGTGTGATTTTCAAAAGCCTCTGTTCAGGATTCCCATTCTTCACACAGGGTCTGTGTCTGAGGCTAGTCTTGATTTATCTGCAATAGGAGACGGTTGCTTGGAGATCGAGCACCTAGCAGGAACTTGGACATCGTGTTGTATCATGTTGGGAAATATTTCTTTGATTGGGTCTGTCTCTTTGAACCTGTGTTAGTTTTTGTCTTTATTCAGGGGTGGAAATAACCCATTGCCCGACGCCCGAGTCCAGTGTTTTTTCTGTCGGGCAAGCAAATTTGTATATCACACTGTACCGGTGTCCAGTTGACTTTCCAATGTTAATTATGTTGTTTATTTAAAACATCAACAAGAAAACGGCCAGTACAGTGGAAAAATTATCAGGGCAAGTGATTTTACATGTGTCACTGTACCAGCGTACACTAGCAATTTTAAAGTTATTTCCACCCCTGTTATTGGGTACCATTTCAGTAATTCTTTCTTATTTATTCATTTATTTGTTTGTTTGTTTGTGTGTTTATTCATTCGTTCGTTCACTCACTCACTCACTTTTTTAGCTTTTGTTTACTGTCATTCCCAGAAATATCCAAGCTATGATAATAACATTCTCTTCCCAGAGAGGTTACTCCTGTTATATCTTCCTACGTAACCTCTGTTCTAATACGGCCCTTGCATGGTGTGAGTGTTCAAGACTAGTGATTGGAGGCGATCAGATTTAGTTGTGCAATCAGCGACGTTGTTTCAAAAGTGATCATTCGCAAGGCCTCGGTAATTTCCGTATGCTTCGAGAAAAACTAAATTTCTTCCCCTGCGCAATGCGCAAACATTTCTTCTAGACAGAACTCAGTCATGTTATGGCGGATCAGTGGCATCTCCATCGCCCTCGTTGACAACGGACAAGCTAGCCATCAAACGTCTTGTGTGTAACATCAACACAATTCCAGATGGGGGATATTTGTGGCCCTACATTTGCTTGTGTTAGTCAAGTTGAATCTAAGTCGATGTAACACGTGTTCTGATTGGATAGAAAGAAGGGAGATAATTCGTGTTGCAATCTTTTGCCGGTAGGGGATTTTACGAGAACCGGGAAATATGGCCGTATTAGAACAGAGGTTCGTAGGAAGATATGACAAGTAACCTCTGTGGGAAGAGAATGTGATAATAATAGTGCACATTTATAATGCGCTCATTTCCACGCTAGCAGCATGCTCAAGGTGCAACAATCAAAAACTACATAGGAAGGGATGATGACAGTGTCAGTATGATTCATAGAACTGGCAGAAAAAATAGGTTTTGAGACTCACTTGGAATGAATCAAATGTTGGAGAAAGTTTAAGATCTTGGGGAAGAAAGTTCCACATGTAGGGGGCATAATTGATAAATGTGTTATTAGTTCGTACTTTACTCTGAAAAAAATGTAAAAAACAAATTCCTTCCTACCTACCTACCCTAAATTTTAAAGAGGTGTAATCGGAACCACAACATTTTTTTTATTTGGCCTTACATTACATATTGGGGGCAGTGGGGTAGCCCAGTGGTTAAAGCTTTGGCTCGTCACGCCGACGACCAGGTTTGATTCCCCACATGGGTACAATATGTGAAACACATTTCTTGTGCCCCCTGCTGTGATATTGCTGGAATATTGCTGAAAGGGTCGTAAAACCCAACTCACTCACTCTTTACTCATTGGTTGCTGAAGAGCAATTCTAACATGGATCTTCAGAGGGGTCGAGATAGACAATGCATTGTCATATGCATGGAGCTACTGTATGAATTGCTATGATCCTATTCAGATTCTGAAATCAACCACAAAACATTGGAATATATTCAAGTGAATGTATTCATAACAATCTGCAATTCATGTTAGTGCATAAATTAATTAGATTTTCTCCAGGAGCAGAAAGAACTCTTTGAAAAGGACGGTTGTTTTGTTTTTTTTACAAACATTTTGGTTTTAAGATTCAGGAAATTTCAAATGCAAAACAACCCTCAAAAATGTGTTTTGGCAGTTGTGTTATTTTGTTCCAAGACATATCACAAAGTTAAAGTGTTGAATTGTGTATTTTTAATAGCCAGTTCCAGAGGCCCAGATAAGATGCGTATCCGGGTAAAATATGCATAGAAAATTTCCAATTACGCATTGAAAAATAATTGTTGCGTACCAATTACACATTTAAAATGTTAGATACGCAAAAGTTTAAAACAAATGCGTATGGAATATATTATAAAAATCGCTTTCGTAATGAAAAAGACATCGATTGCTATCAAGTTGTACTGTTAGTATAGGACTAGTGTTGTACTGTCAGTATAGGATGAGTGATTTTTTATGAAATCATTTCCATTATATTTAACTTGGTTTTGATTAGGCATGACATCAGGCAGAATTACCTGGTTAGTAAACTTACTGACCCGTGAAGATCCGGGGTAGAATAGGTCTTCAACAACCCATGCTTGCCACAAAAGGCGACTATGCTTGTTCGTAAGAGGCGACTAACGGGATCGGGTGGTCAGGCTTGCTGACTTGGTTGACACATGTCATCGGTTCCCAATTATGCAGATCGATGCTCATGTTGTTGATCACTGGATTGTCTGGTCCGGACTCGATTATTTACAGACCACCACCATATAGATGGGATATTGCTGAGTGGTGTAAAACTAAACTCACTCACTCAAGGAGTGAAGGAGTCATTTACAGTCATTTCTTGATTTTGGGACAGTGCATTGGAGCAAGGCAGGGTGTTTGGTAGTCAAACAGAAAGGGATGAAAATGTGATGATGTCAACTCATTATGTCATAGGGTGATGTAATTTACGCTGCATCCAAGGTGAAAAAGAATCCAACAGTGCCTCTTTATGAATTCCATTCATTTTTCACAATCACAAAAAGATGATAATGTGTGTACCATATCCTCTTTTTGTTTTTTAATGTTTCTTAATCACTGGATTCATTTTTCACAATCACTGGAATTAAAATTATAATTTCTGACTAGAATTTGGACCAGAAATGTGTCTCAACATATTCAAGTACTGATATTTTCCTGGAATATTTTTTGTCTATGATATGTGATAATATGTTTAGGCCAGACCAATTTGTTTTCTTGTTTTACAGATCTGCGGGGCATATTTTTGTCAAGAATAAGATCAAAAATAAATAAATTTCCCTGCTCAAAAAATAAAATACGAATGTTGATGTGATAATATTATTAAGTGAAATGCTCTTGCAATCAGTGTGAAACCTAAACTCACTCAACTTATTTTTAGTTGCTATAAACAAACCCAAAGAGTTAACATGGAAGTTTTTGCTATGACTGGTGATTTGTTGTGTGTTCTTCTCTCCTGCCTTTAGGATTTCGGAGGACAAAAATTGTAAAACAAGAAACAAAATTGGTCTGGCCTTAGTGCACCATCATGCAGATAAATGTCTCGATAGGAAGATTACAACATACTTGATTCTCTACACCATACTGCCTTCCAAGTAGGAAGAGTTATCTGAGACACTGTGCTATAAATCAGTGTGCTTGTTTGTGGGGTGAAACAGGCCATGAATATAGACGTGTGTGGCAATAGCTATGATCTCTCTGACACAGATCACACTGGAGTGAGTATTGTTTTACGCCGCTTTAAGCAATATTGCAGCAACATCACGGCGGGGGATGCCAGAAATGGGCTTCACACCTTGTACCCATGTAGGGAATCAAATGAGGGTCTTCGGTGTGACAAGTGAACGCTTAACCACGAGGTTTAGTTTTCATCTCAATTTAAATATATTTCAAAGTTTTAAGTATTTAGTATTATTTTAGTGTCTAATGAAATATGGCCATTTTGTGTTTCTTTTTTGGACCATGTATCTACCGATTCTATTTTCTTAACTGACAAAAATACAATACAAATTAATGCTTACTACTTTTCGTCCTACCCATCATTTATATAAAGTTATTTTAAGATTACTTAGTGTTTTTAAAATAATTTTTATAAAATTAAAAAACTTTTGGCAAGCGATGGTACTAAAGATGGTGAATCCATCATTGAACTAAAGCAGCACTGCCAGACCTGATCAATATGGCATCATTTCCATAATCCAGTTTCCAAAAACGAGCTGATTCCAGCCTTTATCAAAATAAAATATTCTTCGTCTGACTTCTGACTTTGACAAAAAGAGTCTGTGTTCCAACAAATGAATATGCTTAGCTTAAAAGGTGATTATGATATGTTCAATGCTTACAAGAAACTATATTGTCCACCTATGCAATAGCGACGTGCCACAGATTTATGATAATTCAGTTTTCTAGTGATACATAGAACCTGCCACAGATTCAAGATAATTCAGCTCCAAAGAAATACATAGAGCCAGCCACAGATTCCAGGTATTTCATCTCCCCAGTGAAATCTGCACCGTAGACGCTACTTAACAGCACATAAAAGCTTCCCACAAGTATAGAAACTTTATGAGATCACTCCACTGATAAAAACATAGTTGAGCAAACCATACACTTTGAATGCAATAATTCAGACCATTGCTTCAAGATATTGTGCGTGCCCCTCAAGTTATGTTAATACATGCTCCGTTCATGAACCGGGCTTGAATTGTAGGGGACAGACTTGAGCTAGGAATATGATAGCTTGAGAATTATAATGGAAATGGTGTTGTGTCTGCTTGTTGGCTTTCCGGTCGTACAAATATTAAGTGTGTAGTGTTGCCCCGAATCACCTTTGTCATGCAATACCCATACTGTTCTCACTGTTGAAGGGACGTCCAGTGGTGGAGTGGATAGGGTGTTTGCCTGAAGACAAAGGTCTGGGTTCGATCCCATGGTTCTTGTACCGAAAGATGAAAGCATTCTCACTGTTGAAGGGGCGTCCACTGGTGGTGTGGATAAGGTGCCTAAAGACAAAGGTCTGGGTTCGATCCCATGGTTCATGTAACAAGAAATGTTAATGTTCTCACTGTTGATGGGTAATCCACTGGTGGAATGGATAGAGCGTCTGCCTGAAGACAAAGGTCTGGGTTTGATCCCATGGTTCATATAACAAGAAATGTTAATGTTCTCACTGTTGATGGGTAATCCACTGGTGGAATGGATAGAGCGTCTGCCTGAAGACAAAGGTCTGGGTTTGATCCCATGGTTCGCATACCAAAAGATGTTAACATTGTCACTGTTTAAGAGGCATCCACTGGTGGAGTGGATAGAGTGTCTGCTGGTAAAGGAAAGTGTCTGGGTTTAATCCCATTCTTCTCATACCAAATGATGTTAACAGATGGTGCTTGTTATACCTGCCTGGTGCTCAAAGTGAAGAGATAAAACAAGGGCAGGTCAACTTGACATTTAGTATAATGTGTCTGAGTAGGGTGTCCATGTTAAACTGAGACATGATATCTAAAAAAATAAAATGTTTAATTCTTGTGTTTTTCCTACCTGATGCTCAGCATGAATGGATAAAACAAGGCCTGGCTTTCACAACATACCTCACCGCACCTTATCAGGCAATACCTCACCACATGTCACACCTCACCTCACCTCACCTCACCACATCTCACCTCAAATTTCCTCACCACACCTTATCATGCCTTACCTCACCTCATAACACACCTCACCTCACCACACCTCACTCACCATACATCATGACACCTGATCTCACCTCACCTCACCATACCTCACCACACCTCACCTCAAATCACCTCACCACACCTTATGCCTTACCTCACCTCATGTCACACCTCACCTCACCACACCTCACTCACCATACATCATGACACCTGATCTCACCTCACCTCGCCATACCTAACCACACCTCACATCACCATCACCTTAGGAGTGTGAGTTTGTTAAAAACTGTTAAAAACTGCCTCCCTACCCATCAGAAAATGGGTACCCGGTGGGATAAATTATATAACTATTAAGCTTCTAGAGCCTCACCGGCAGCTTGGGTTAACCGGGGTAATAATGTCCATTATGTTGTATATGTTTAGAGCATGTCCCTGCAGCGTAGAGTTCAGTGCTATATAAGTGGCATATCATATTTCTGATATTTTTAAAAAATCATATTGTCAAAAAGAAAATTCTCCAAATACATCAGGTAAATCATAGTGACATAGAAACCCTCTGTGTTTATTTACAGAATGCTGCAGGAATAATGAAAGACCATGTGTTCCATTATTATGCATTATATGTACATAGCATGTAGATTTCACTATCAGCACCTGCACCACTACTGACAACAAGCATCAATAGCATGCTGATTGCGCCACACAGACAGGTAACACTAGACTGTTCAGGTGTGACTCTACCCTACATACTCTCTTACATACTATCATGAAACGGCAACAATAACAAATACTCAAATTAACCACCAACAATTTTCTTTATGCTATAGGTCGAAAAGAAAACAGCTTGTCGACAGTAGTGTGTATATCGCACCCATTGTACTCAATAGGTGTGAGATAATGATATAACACCCAAGAGAACGCCTCAGACACAACCAGGCAACACTAGATTGTTCCTGTATTACTGCCGCCTGTACATTTGTACACAGTCTCATGACATCGGCCGACTCGGCATTTTAGAAACCGAGGAGAACTTTATTATTGATGAGAAATTTATTCGCTGTAATGGCATTCGTGTTGAATAATGCAGGCGGTGAAGTTCGCCTTTAGCAGGTTTTTGTAAATCTGTATTGAATATGCATTCATAATATCGATACATGAAAGGTGTTTGCTTATTAAAATGTCAAGGGTTTGTCATTGGAGATATGAATAAGACTGTTAAAAGGCAGTTTTTCATTTTTATGTCCGTTTCTTTCAGTCTTGGGATTGTCGCTTGTATGTTGTATGTCAGTGTTGTCAATCAAACGTCAGAAATGTGTTATGAAAGACATATAGAAGTATTTTAATTCATTTGAACTTGTCCCAAGACAGTTAAAAATTTAAGTTAAGAAATGTGATCTTGGAAATAGAGATGATAACATGAAAAAGAACCTGAATTCAGAATGAATGCATGAAAAATATTATTATGCATTCCAAGAGATTCACAATAATATTCATTGTACCAAATTCTTGATAGGAAATATAATAATCCTATAATTTATATCTATAAGGATTTATAGGGTAATTATTCCATCTTATAGTACATTGTGTACTACCATTTCAAGGATTTATAGGGTAATTATTCCATCTTATAGTACATATTGTACTACCATTTCAAGGATTTATAGGGTAATTATTCCATCTTATAGTACATTGTGTACTACCATTTCATGGATTTATAGGGTAATTATTTCATCTTATAGTACATTGTGTACTACCATTTCAGGGTAATTATTCCATCTTATAGTACATTGTGTACTACCATTTCAAGGATTAATAGGGTAATTATTCCATCTTATAGTACATTGTGTACTACCATTTCAAGGATTAATAGGGTAATTATTCCATCTTATAGTACATTGTGTACTACCATTTCAAGGATTTATAGGGTAATTATTCCATCTTATAGTACATTGTGTACTACCATTTCATTGCTTCATGGAACCTTCATATTTCCTATATGGACTTAGATGTTGGGTTCCTACTGACCCCAGGTTTTGTTGGACAGGATAATATTCTGGAAATATTCTAATCAACAAAAGTTCAGGAAAACCCATTTCACCAAACACATATTTTACAATGTGGTTAAACATATTTATTTCCAGAAATTGCACCGGATTGGTAAAAAAGCGCTCTGGGATACAGATATGGTATAAATATCACAGCCATGAGGAAAAACATGTAATTAACAAACAAACAGTAGCTTTCTGCTTATAGCATTGGAACTGGTAGTGTCAGAAAGTACTAGTTAGTGCAGTTTTACTATGTGTTTCATTTACTATTAAGAATGAAAAGGATGGTGTGTTAGACATTATGAAAATAATGAATTATTGATGAATAGGATTATGCCGTGACAGAATAAATATGATATGAAATAATCAGTCTGAGTACTACATGATAATATGAGACTTGTGAATGTATAGCTTTGTTCCACAAATCTCAAACAGTATGTGAAATGTTCAGTCAGTCATAAATATCATGTTCTCCCACTTGAGAAACAAGAATGGTTCAGTGATTTCTCATTTCATGTTTGATTGGCAGTTGTACATATCTCCCGATCTATGTCACAGGAACAGAAGCAAGTCCAGACAGAAATCCCTCCACTGGGCTTTGAGATGGTCCCTGAATCTTCTCACCCCAACGAGCTCCAGGAGTACCTGACAACGAACTCGTCAATAACGCAGGTATTTGGCAGGCCTCCCACTGACTGGCCACCACGGACTGGATTCAGGTGGACTTTTGGACATCTGGACACATGGAATAACGGGACTCATACATTGCATTCTGGATTATGACAGTGGAGTTGTAAGGTGAGAGATTCCTGTACTTTAGCTCGTCAATTTCATTTTGGGGAACTTTTAAGGGAAATTTCACAGAGTTTATTCATAGACATGCACACCAAGATTATTCTGTGGCACAGTTCATTGTGTATGTGTTTACTGTTAAAAAAACATGATTGGTTCACAGAAGTTATCAAACAGAATGATTTAGATAGCTTAGGGGTATTATGTTAGTTGTGTTAAATTTTTGTTGAAAGTGTTTAAATTTTTTAAAAATCAACTTTTGATTTAACATTACTATTATACACTTATGTAATCTATTCTGTGTAAGAACTGACCTAAACCCACAACACCTGAGAAAATATTCACATAGCCCCATAAAGACGTTGGCATTTATTCCTTGTTAAGTCCAGCTCTAAGCTAATCTCAGTTTACATATCCAGAGGTAATCCTCTGCCTTTTGAATGGACTCGCTGACCGCTGGTCAGCTAAAAACTCGGAATGTTTTCTTGCCAGTGTCCTGACATTAAGCCTCCATTGACATATGAACTAGGTAGCAGTGATAGCTGTACCCATGTACACAATCCTTGCTGATACAGACTAGGTCTATTTCGTTTCTAAAGTGTACATACAATTTACCTGGGCATGCAAAGTCCCTATCAGTTATGGATGACTGCTTGTCGATATCATGTTCATTTCTTGTAAAGGTCTGTATATTTTTATGCACGATACGCTGGAATATATTCATGATTTTTTATGACATGTTTTTGTAAAGAGGCACAGGTTAAATATATGAATGGACAATGTCAAAGGATCTATTCACTTTTCATATCTCATTATATTTCAGTCAGAGTTTTGTTTTGTTGGAGTATGAGTTTGGTCACTGTGTAATTATTATTATATATATATTTGAAGAAGTTCTGAAAGTATTGATGAAATTACTGTGAAACCGTCAAGGTTACCAGAATGGTCATTTTATCGGGAACTTTGGAATAAATAAGGCTGTTCAGGGGCGGTTGGGTAGCCTTTTTTCATTTTGTATCTGTTTCTTTCAGTCTTCGCATTGTCACTGGTATGTCTATATCAGTGTTGTCAATCAAATGTCAGAAATGTGTTATGAAAGACATATAGAAGTGTTTTGATTCATTTTAACTTATCTTAACAGTTAAAATGGGAGAGTTCTGCAATCTGATTGGTGGAAATACAACGTTTGGATACTGGAAATCTCTCTCAACTCTCAATGTGTATTAATATGTTTCTTGATAATCTTTTTGTTAGAAAAGACATTTGATAATAGAATGTGCAATTTTGTATGGAAATGGCTATAACATTAACGAAAGGTTAGTTTGATCAATATTTGTTAAGACAACTTAAACTTTTTTTTCCACTTTGTGAAAATAAACCTCTGTTTCCATGGAAACAGGTCATCCAGTGATTCATGATGTCACAGCAGTTAAGAGTGACACAATGTCTGTCTCACAAATGAGAAAGTGTAATATATGCGCACACAGAGAGTACTATAGAGAATTATGGACAGTAACTTTACAAAGTTATTTTCTAGGCATCAAAGGGGTGGTTGGGTAGCCCAGTGGTTAAAGCATTCAGACATTCAGACCTGGGTTGGATTCTCCACATGGACTCCATGTATGAAGAACATTTCTAGTGTCTCCTGCTGTGATATTGCTGGAATATTGCTGGAATATTGCTAAAGGCGGCGTAACATCAAACTCACTCACTCTAGGCCTCAAATGCCAGATCTGAAGCATGTAGTGTGTTAATTCAAGACAAGCAGAGCAGCAATAGTCTAATATGGAGATAATAAATTTACATGGTCTAAAATGATTAATTCAGTTAGAAAGAATATTTATGGAAATCATATAGGGAGGTTGTATTTTTTAAAACATGTTTTAAAAAAAATCATGGATGGCAACTTCTGTGTTGTGAAGACACAACATTTTGAGTATATTCAATAATAATATAACAATTTACACGGCCTAAGAATGAATGGAAGTATTTTTTTTACATCCATACATTTCCACCCTTTCACTTCTAAATGTCATTGAAAGGTTTACGTAACATATCACATCTAAACATATGGTTATATAGCATATAACATCAACATGTGTAGAGATTTTTACATGAGCAAGAGTGTCATATGGCTTTTACGAAAATAGTGCAAAATTTTGTATTGCCTGAGCAATGTACTTTTGTGCAGCAAAACATGGTGAGCAAGTGTGATGGCCCTCTTCATTGACGTCACGTTCTATTGTTTAATGATGTCACAGACGATGAAATGCAGAAACAATGGTTGCTAATATATATTATTGTCATGTAAGAGAATGATTGAATGAATGAATGAATGAATGAATGATTGATTGAATGAATGGCTCACTGATTCCTTTATATGAAGGTCTTTGCAATTCATATATGTCAGATGTCTAATGTGTAATGATCCTTCCTAAATCAACTTTATATGTAGTCACTATTAAGACTAAACATTGCCCAAATTTCAGCTTTTGGCTAAAATGTTCTTTGTGTAATGTGATACAGGCTAGTTATTGCTTCATATCATTTCTCACTCTCAGGTTGTTGATTTCAATCTTTATTGGGTTCATGGCAGGAATATGTAATCTGTGATCACTGTACACTAAAGGCTATGGACTCATTACTCAACACTCTTGTTCATTTCACCTTGTGTAGTCACAGGAGATGTAGATTGCACCGTGCTCGGCTGTCGCTTATGTGATTTATTTCTACATTTCCTGATGGAGAAATGGTGTGTTGAGGTCATTGAGAAATGATTTCTATCAATCAATCAATTGATCAATTATTATCCTTTGGATATTCAGTGTGATTGTACCAACACATCTGTCTGTGAATGATTGTAGGTCCAGTTACTATATTCAGGTACTAAGGTCCAAAATAATGCTTATTGGTCAGGCAGTGACTAAACTTTGAGTATCAGTCTGATGTATGATGCAGTATACTTCTGGTATGCTACAGCTGTATTGCAGTGTACTTCTGGTATGCTACAGCTGTATTTGATGGCTCTGATGCAGTATACTTCTGGTATGCTACAGCTGTATTGCAGTGTACTTCTGGTATGCTACAACTGTATTGCAGTGTACTTCTGGTATGCTACAACTGTATTGCAGTGTACTTCTGGTATGCTACAACTGTATTGCAGTGTACTTCTGGTATGCTACAACTGTATTGCAGTATACTTCTGGTATGCTACAACTGTATTGCAGTGTACTTCTGGTATGCTACAACTGTATTGCAGTGTACTTCTGGTATGCTACAACTGTATTGCAGTGTACTTCTGGTATGCTACAGCTGTATTGCAATATACTTCTCGTTGTTTCTGCTCCTATGACTTCTTTGTTCTTCGAACTTCGTTGTTTCTCTGCCCCCATGATATCTTCTAACGCTCTTCTAACTCGTTCCTCTGCTCCCATCATGACATCTTCTCGCTTCTTCGAACTCATTGTTTCTCTGCTCCTATGACATCTTCTCGCTTCTTGAACTCTGCTCCCATCATGACATCTTCTCATTCTTCGAACTCGTTGTTTCTCTGCTCCCATGACATCTTCTTGTTCTTCGAACTCGTTGTTTCTCTGCCCCATGAAATCTTCGTTCTCTTCAACTCGCTTCTCTGCTCCCATCATGACATCTTCTCGCTCTTCGAACTCATTGTTTCTCTGCTCCCATGACATCTTCGCTCTTCGAACTCGTTGTTTCTCTGCTCCCATGATATCTTCTTGTTCTTCAAACTCCTTATTTCTCTGCTCCTATGACATCTTCTCATTCTTCAAACTCGTTGTTTCTCTGCTCCCATGACATCTTCTCATTCTTCAACTCGCTTCTCTGCTCCCATGACATCTTCTTGTTCTTCGAACTCGTTGTTTCTCTGCTCCCATGACATCTTCTCATTCTTCGAACTCATTTTCTCTGCTCCCATGACATCTTCTCATTCTTCTCGAACTCATTGTTTCTCTGCTACATGATATTCTCGTGAACTTCGTTGTTTCTCTGCTCCCATGACATCTTCTCATTCTTCAACTTGTTTCTCTGCTCCCATGACATCTTCTCGTTCTTCTTCGAACTTGTTTCTCTGCTCCCATGACATCTTCTCATTCTTCTAACTGTACTCTGCTCCCATCATGACATCATCTCTTTCTTCAAACTTGTTTCTCTGCCCCCATGAATCTTCTCGTTCTTCAAGAACAAGTCGTTTCTCTGCTCCCATGACATCTTCAAGTTCAATACAAAACATCCAAATGCACTAGTATGATGTTCTATATTTATCATATACCCTCTTATCTTGCATTAATCTGTTACTTAATAAAACAAATTATAGCATGGCAGTAGGGTTTCAATACAGAATCTGGGGTGCAATACCTAATTTGACCACGTCATCCGTATTGCACCCCTGTATTACTATCCTAAGTTTACATGGGTATATAATAAGCTATGAAACTGGTTGGGTTACCCTCACTTATGTCTTGAATATTCAATATGTTCTACTTTACCTGATGAATCAGGCCATTGACGAGGAGTAGTTGCTAGCACTGTTCAGTCAAAACCAACAAGATATTAGGATCGTGTTTAGTCCGTGCTCTTCACAAGTACCAACTGAAGGGGGGTTGGGAGATGCGAGGTACAAATTAAGTTAAGGAAGGGTGCCAAGGGTGTGGTATCATATTAGGGGAAGGGGGGCAACTGAGGGGGAGGGGTACCAAGTGTGAGGTAAACTTATTTTTCAGTGTTGGACTGTTCATTGTTCTAAACGTTAAGCAATAGTAAGAAATGGATCCAGGATATGTATCATAATTGAATGGTTAGTCAAGGTGAAACTCACCCACTCACTCACTCATACTCACTCATACTCACTCATACTCACTCATACTCACTCATCATATCCCAGTTGCAGATTGACTCACTCACTCCTACCAGTTAAGAATTGGTCTTCAGTAACCCATGCTTGTCGTAAGAAATTACTAACAGGATCGGTTGGTCAGGCTCGCTGACTTAGTTGGCACATGTCATCGTATCCCCGTTCCATAGATCAATGCTCATGATGTTGATCACTTGTTAAGGTGGTCCAGACTCCATTATTTACAGATCACCGCCATATAGGTTGAATATTGCTGAGAGCTGCATTGAACAACGAACAAAATGCACTCACTCACTCACTCACTCACTCACTCACTCACTCACTCACTCACTCACTCACTCTCACTCACTCTCACTCACTCACTCACTCACTCACTCACTCACTCACTCACTCACTCACTCACTCACTCACTCACTCACTACACCTACTCACCCCTATCCTTGCTATCCTGCCTTCTTTCCATGCTGTGACATGAGAGTTCCTACAGCACTGAGCCACTTAGTTAATGACCATTCCCCTCAAGTGTACAGTGTACATGGACATGCCCTGCTGTTGTAAACCCCACAACAGGAGACACTACACAATCTGCTGTAACGGCTGCTGTCAGTGTGGCCTACGTTATCTGCTTTACTGTTTGTATCAAAGGGCATTGATTTACAATCTTCTGGGAATTCTGTGTCTCTACTCTGTATGGTAGAGCTGAGATACCTATATCACAGCCTTGTCAACACTGTATCTACAGTGGTCAGAGTTGAGATAATAGATAGGCTTATTAGGGCCTGTGTCTAGGTCCGCAAAGCACTAGGGCGATCTTAACTCCAAATCTCTAGCACTGAACATAATAGCAACATAGGACTAAGATGCATGTGAGGAACAGGACCTAGAGACCTTAGGCCTAGATTTTCGAAGCTCTCTTAGCGCTAAGAAAGTCGTAAGTTAATGTTAATGTATGACACTTACAACTATCTTAGCGCTAAGAGAGCTACGAAAATCTAGGGCCTGGGTGCCATTGTACAAAACACTCTTAGCACTAAGACTACCTTAAGTCTATGTTAAGGTATGGGGGTTACGGTCGCCTTAGCGCTAAGATCGCTTTGTACAACAGCACCCTGAGCCTCCATTCACAAAGCACTAAGGTGATCGTAAGTCACTAAGGTAACCTTAGTGCAATGTTAAAGAATGGGAGTTAAGGTTAACCTTAGTAAAGGTTGCTTCGTGGAAGGAGCCCTGCTCAACAGAACGATCATAGCACCACATGTTCATAACCTCTATTTTTGTCTGTCACTCGGACCCTGAAATATATAGCCAATAGTGCCAAGGCAAGTCTAGAATATGTGGCAAGTCTATATTACTACAGATTCAGGCTAAATTAAAACATTCTCTGGGCTCCTTTTCATTATATTTTATGATTGTAATTTAGGAACTATTGTTTTCTGTGATATGTTCATTTCAGAGATTAGATGTTAGACACAATGTTAGACCTCAAAGGGCAAACACTCAATTCTTAACACTTTAACTGTAGTAATGGCTTATTAGCTGCATGCAGCTCGTACAAATCTAAAAACATAATCAGAGCAAATCTCATGATGTATCTAAAGCATAACATTTTGATGAAAATGTAAAACTGTAAACAAGAAAAGCAAGCCTGAGGTTGTATATTTTCAACCAGCCATGGGGAGTGTTTTTCCTAATATAATGTCTCAACACAGGAAATACTGGATAAAATTAAAAGATCTGAAATCATGAAGTGTCAGACTGACCACACAGTCCTTAGCCACTTTATTTTCCCTTTACACCCAGCCCTGCCTGCAATGCTCAATCCCTATATGAAGCAAGTCTAGATTTATTCAGGTTCATTTCCCTTACACCCAGCCCTTCCTGCAATGCTCAATCCCTATATGAAGCAAGTCTAGATTTATTCAGGTTCATTTCCCTTACACCCAGCCCTTCCTGCAATGCTCAATCCCTATATGAAGCAAGTCTAGATTTATTCAGGTTCATTTCCCCTTACACCCAGCCCTTCCTGCAATGCTCAAGCTCTAAATGAAGCAAGTCTAGATTTATTCAGGTTCATTTCCCTTTACACCCAGCCCTTCCTGCAATGCTCAATCCCTATATGAAGCGAGTCTAGATTTATTCAGGTTCATTTCCCTTACACCCAGCCCTTCCTGCAATGCTCAAGCTCTAAATGAAGCAAGTCTAGATTTATTCAGGTTCATTTTCCGTTACACCAAGCCCTTCCTGCAATGCTCAAGCCCTAAATGAAGCAAGTCTAGATTTATTCAGGTTCATTTTCCGTTACACCCAACCCTCCCTGCAATGCTCAAGCCTAAATGAAGCGAGTCTAGATTTATTCAGGTTCATTTTCCGTTGCACCCAGCCCTTCCTGCAATGCTCAAGCCCTAAATGAAGCAAGTCTAGATTTATTCAGGTTCATTTTCCCTTACACCCAGCCCTTCCTGCAATGCTCAAGCTCTAAATGAAGCAAGTCTAGATTTATTCAGGTTCAGCAATCTGAATCTCCCTACTCACTTAGACTCCTTTTCAATTTAAATAGAATTGTTTTTTTATTAAAATCATATGTATGCCCAAAATTAATGACATTTCCCTTCTCAGAACTACACAAACATTGCAGTCAATATAAGCTGCCATAAATACTGGGACTCCACCTTAAGGTACCGTATTGTCATTTATTGATGGGTGAGTGGACCGCCAAGTCCCCGGATTGCCCAATGTCTGATATATGGTCCAGATAAAGGGGGACACTATGTTGAGCTATGGACGAGCTATATACAAGCTATGTACAAGCATTGTAGGAAATATGTACAACATATATACAAGCTGTATACGAGCAATGTATGGATTATGTATAACAATTATACAAGCTATGTACAAGGTGTGTACAAGCTATGTACAAAGAATGTATGAACTATGTACAACATATATTGAAGCTATATACGAGCTATATACAAGCTATGTACGAACAATGTAAGAACTATGTACAACATATATTGAAGCTATATACGAGCTATATACAAGCTATGTACGAACAATGTATGAACTATGTACAACATATATATATATGGAAGCTATATACGAGCTATATACAAGCTATGTACGAACAATGTAAGAACTATGTACAACATATATTGAAGCTATATACGAGCTATATACAAGCTATGTACGAACAATGTAAGAACTATGTACAACATATATTGAAGCTATATACGAGCTATATACAAGCTATGTACGAACAATGTATAAACTATGTACAACATATATTGAAGCTATATATGAGCTGTATACAAGCAATGTACAAGCAATGTATGGTATAAGAGCTGTGGACAATCTATGCTCAACCTAAGTATGAGCAATGTATGAGAAATGGACAAGCTATATCCAAGCTATGTACAAGTTATGTACAAGCTATTTACAGGCCATGTCAGGTTAAGAGCTTGTACATTTCACTGAGGACTTGGTCAATTACTCTCTGAAACCAGCTCGATAAGTAAATATGTAGATTTGTAGAAGTAAATTCAAGTTTGTTCAACTCGTTCGACAGGTTGTTGGTTTATGTTAGCCTGACTAGGCTATCTGTAAATATTTGTCTTAATATCGTGTGAAGCTTTTTGTATGGAGCACGGTTATGGGTAGCTGTTTGAATACACAGACATTCATTCATACGGGCGGCAGTGGGGTGGTCTAGTGGTTCAAGCAATTGCTCATCATGCTAACAGCTTGGGTTTGATTCCCAGGTGGGTATGATATGTGAAAAACTATTCTGGTGTCCTGCAATGATATTGCTGGAATATTGGTAAAAAATAGTATATGCATCACTCACTCACTCACGCACTCACGCACTCACTCACTCAGGCACGCACGCACACAGGCACACACTTACTCACTCACCCTACCACCCACACCCACCTACCCACTCACTCACTCACTCACTCACTCACTCACTCACTCACTCACTCACTCACTCACTCACTCACTCACTCACTCACTCACTCTCACTCACTCACTCACCACCCACCCACTCACCATACTCTTAGCTGTGATGAAGTCCATTTCTGGTGGTCACCACCATGATATTGCTGAAATATTGCTAAAAGCAGCATAAAACTAAACTCACTCACTCACTCTTAGATGCGATACATTTTCAGTGTATCTAAATAATAAGAACAAAGTTGAGAAATGCAGGTAAAAGATCATAAACAACATGATCCTGGACCTTGTTCTCCTGATCTGTGATCTGACACACCAGAGCAATGCTGTTATAGAGGTTGTAATAAATATCTGCGGAGATCTTTATGGCGAGCAACCCTATTGATTGCTTCCTTACATTCAGTGTTATGGCCTGTATCAATGAAATCTGGACTGACTTGGGTATATCGTGTTGTAAGCAGGATAATGCAAGTTATTTGAGATCTGGCTCATTACATAGAACATTTTGTTGGGTTCTTTACTGGGAGATATTAAGTTTGTTGAGCATAATGACAGAATATCTTCAATATTTATGTGATATCTTAGACAAGATCAGGTTAATTATTTGTACAAGATGGGAAAGGGATAATGAATTTGTCTGATGGGCTTATGATTTTGAAAAATATTCATGGCCAGTCAAACAAATATTTGTGACTGTGAGTGCTGCTCCAGTACTGTACTTGTGTATCTGCTATACCCAATCTAAACAAGAGAGTGAGTATGGTTTTATGCCGCTTATAGCAATAAATCAGCAAATTCACAGCGAGGGGCATCGGAAATGAGCTTCACACATTGTACCCATGTGGGGAATCAAACCCGCCCATCGGCGCTGGCCACACCGTGCTTTCCCGCCAACCCCGTTCATCACCGGTTTTGGCCCGCCTGCCCGTCAACTCCACCCGCACCGCCCGCCGCGTCTGCCCTTCAACGCACCAATTTTGCCCACCGTCGTACGGCCAAGCCTGCAGCATTTACCGATGCGGCGCGCTTATGTCACCGGTTAAACGCCTGCCCAGCGCGGCGGCGAAATGCAACATTACCGTTTGCTTCGGCCGCAATGAAGCCATCCCAACGAATCGTCAAACCATCCCAAATTGTTATCGAAATGAAACTCGTCGATTTATATCGGCCTGGATTTGATTTGGTTGATACCGACGCATCCTTCGCACATCCCGTAGCCGGTAGTAACGCGAAAGACGCATTCCGGCGTCGAACGCAGCCATAGTGGAGTGAGAAAGGGTTTGGCACCACCAGCCATGCCTGCGTAGTGAAGATAGGTTTACACCGTAATATCTGCGCTTCGCGGTGGCGAGCGAGTTGGTTTTGAAATCTATCGCTACCAGTTCCAGCGGCGAGGTTATGTTAGTTTTGACGTCCAGCCATAGTGGAAGCGATAGGCTTAGTTTTGGCGTTTGATCTGCGTCGTTCCCAGCTGCTATGAGTGAAGTCGTTTAACGCGACCGTTAAACGGTCTGGCCATATATAGAGCGTGAAGTTTTCACCACCAGCGGTACGATTCCAGCGAAGGAGGTTAAGTTTCTTTGGCGCCTATCCGCCAATATTCCAGCCAGTGAAAGGTTATGTTTCACGTTTTATCTTGCGTTATTCCAGCCAGCAGGTATAGCGATGAAGTTTCAACATCAGTTACCCAGCAAATATTCATTAAAGCGAAGCGATATGTCGAGTTCTATTCAGCAATTCCAGCCAGCGAGTGAAATGGTTTCGGTTTAATTCAGCGTATTCCAACCAGCATATGATGTTGAAGTTTCGCACCACATCCAGCAATATCCCAGCGTTATTGAAGTTAAGTTTTTACCGCCTCTTAGTTCGGCAGCCATTCCACGCCATGGTTAATTTTGTTTATCTGCTGTATTCCAGTATATGAAGGTGTTTGTTTACGCATCTTCGGCAGCCATATCCCACCAGATGAAAGCGTCTTTACGCCGCATTCGTTAACAGCCCCGCAGCGGCGATAAGTTTCGCGTATCCGCAATATTCCAGCGAAGTATGAGGTTTTACGTCGCGATCGCGGTTATCCCGGTGAGGAGGTTATATTTGCACCAGCTTTGCAAAAGCGAGTGGAGGTTTAGTTTACGCCCGACCAGCGTCTGTTAATGGAAGAAGGTTTTTGTTTTGTCCGGCGGCGAATCTTTAACGGTGATAGTAGCATAGCCATATCACATCAGCAATTCCAGCCATGCGGAATAGAAAGTTTGCCGCCCCGATCTGCGGCGAATTCAGCAGAAATGAAGTGAAGTTTTGCCGGATTCGCGCATTATCCAGTTAGTTTTACGCTTTATTCAAAGGTTAGGCCCTAACCAGAGCTCGGTACCGCCATCGGCAATATTCCGTGTTGGCAGCGATGTTCGAAATCAATCCGGTTCGACTTCAGATAAATCCAGATCGTAATGAACACCATTCGCGAATTGAACCACCATAGTTGCACCGTGTTTGCCATCGACTGATTCCGTTCCGGCAGTTAATGCTCGGCTTCAGCGTGTTCGAAGATCAGAATATCGGGTTCGATCTCCACGGTTCAGCCGTATATGGTGGTTCCGGTATATCCAATCTGATCGCAACAAATCGGCGATCGCACCCCATGTTGGTCTGGTCTGGCAATCGGGATACGATGATAAACAACAGCCCATGTTCGGCCAACCTTGTCCGTTCGACGTGATGGCGAATTTACCCTCTATCCGGGATCCTTCTGCGCGCAGTATGGCATTGAACGGCTGGTCGATGATGTTTTCTCGGCATTTCCAGTTGTTTTACTGGTAAGTCGATTCTTTTAGCGAGCGATTTGCTGAAAGGATTGTCCGCCAAATATAACATTTGTTACATTTGACCACTTTCTTTAATAGCATTGTGTATTCATTTGTTACTTAGAAAATGAATTGGCACAATTTACTTTAACCATAGGGCAGACATGTTTCTTACCAGATGAAGGAAACCATTCCTCCATTATCCATTATCTCCATTCCACTTTGATGAGAACACCTATGATCCCATCCTCGATAATCTCCAGGGTATACGTTACGATCACTTTCCATTATACCCTGGATGCATCCACGGCTTGGCCCGATAATTATCTTACCTCCCTTTGCTGGCTCCACGTTCTCACAGTAGCCAATCAGCTAAGCCGCAGTTACATCTGAGCTTGCCAGTGTCAACAAAGATAGTGGTCACAGCTGCAAAAGCTCGTTCGCAGTGCGACTCAGATTTGGAGAGGGGAACATACAGACAAATTTAAATCTTAAAATATATATGCAAGAACTCCTTCTACCTCTTTCAGAGTACCTCTGCAACAATATATTATTATGTTGCCAAGTTTAAACAGTTAGATAATTTAAAAAGCGAAAGTGAGTTGTGATTGGTACGCTCAACTTCCCAGCGTAGACACCTGATTGGATAAAAAGCCAGCAAGGGGAGGTAATAAAATCATCGGGCCAAGTCGTGGATGCATCCAGGGTATAGTGGAGAGTGATCGTAACGTATACCCTGGAGATTATCGAGGATGCTTTGATCCATTCACCACTGTAACTTCATTTTGGAACTAACATCAGCACTTGACCATTGCTCCTTGACGATTTCTAATTATTTTTGGGGGGGTGAATAGCCTAGTGATTAAAGCATTCTTTTGTCACACCGAAGACCCAGATTCGATTCCCCACATGGGTACAATGTCAAACCCATTTCTGGTGTTCCCCACGGTGATATCGCTAAAAGCAGCGTAAAACAATACTCACTCCATCACTCAGTTATTTAGATTGTGTTTATGATGCAGCTGGTAGAAAACACAGACCTACAGCACCTGTATACTGATGACAATTTCTTTTATTTGTAGACATGGAAACCTTTCAAAATCATAATCCCATCAGACTCACATTCATTATACCTTTCCAATTCTGTAATAATTATTATTACTTTTATTATTTTTAATTCATGGTTGTATGACATATTGTATTTCTTTGAATAAACATCGCACCCAAATAAACGCTGGTGTCTCAATTAAATGCTTGGGGCCCATTCACAACGCGATCTTAGCACTACAATGATTTTAAGTTTATGTTAATGGATCCCAGTGTCAGGGGTTTTCGACAATGTAAGACAAAAACGTAAATTTTATCTGTAATATCATTTAAAGTTTTTATTTACTAACCTAGAGTGATAAAGGATATTTTCATCTATTTCACACAAAAATATCAAGTGTTTCCTACAAAAATAGCGTTAATGACATCGTATCGGCGAAACAGTGGCCGCTCATAACATCCGGGTATTTTGTATTGGTTTTCGACGATGAGCCATACTTTTTGTTCAGCACTGCCGGGAAGTGTTGTGATCACGTGGCTTCCTATTTATGCATTGCCTGTCACCAGCAGACGACTGATCTTACTGAATTTTAGCTTGCTATTTTTTGTTATAAAGGCAACTGATTTTGCATCTAAAGTGGTATTAACGATCTCGGGTAAATAATATTGATGTTTGTTTGCTTTTTATATAACTTTACTACCCAATTTCCATTGTCAATAAAACTTCTCAGGACAGCGACTGGGCACCCGCCCTAACAGTGAAACTGTTTGTGCACTCCGATCGCACACGTACTCAACCGATATAGCGCGAGCAATACAATCGTCGAAATCACCAGAACATCGAATTCAGCTCGTGTTGGGATATGTGATTTACGATCACCTTAGTGCTAAAATCACTTTTTGGAAGACGGCGCAGGTAGTATACATGCACAGGATTGTCCTCAGTATTATCTTTGCCATTAAACACCTGTAGTAAAGTGGCTGAATCTGAAACCCTGCAAAAGCTATCAATTACGATCTTATATAGATAACATAACACTTATAGACATAAGCTTTATTTCAAATGGTACAGTGAGGCACAGATGACCCAGTCATCTAAGGCACTGCAGTTTGTTATACAGAGTCGTCTCCCTTGGGTGCACCAGATATTTTGGTCATAGGTTCGAACTCTCATTTACCCCGATCATATTTCTAGGTTTGTCTGCTGTTGGGTTTTGCCAAAGTGGTTTGTCCGAGACTTCAGACTTTTCTCCCAGATTATGTTGCAAGCTGAAATGTAAGTGTAACAGTGTTCGATGGGGCATTAATCCCATCCACTCACTAACACAAAGGTACACTTGTTCTACAGGGTTATATATATTTGAATAAATCTCTGTATGATTGACCCGTGAAGATCCGGATTAGAATTGATCTTCAGTAACCCTGGTATGCTTGTCAAGAGAGGTGACTAATCGGATCGGATGGTCAGGCTCGCTGACTTGGTTGACACATGTAATTGTATCCCACTTGAGTATATCAATGCTCATGCTGTTGATCACTGGATTGTCTGGTCCAGTCACTCGATTATTTACAGATTGCTGCCATATCGCTGGAATATTGCTGAGTGCGGCGTAAAACAACAACCAATCTATTTTGTAGCAGTAGATCTGTCACAATTGTCTACAATATTCAATGAATTGAACCATACTCCCTCATAAATTCATTTTGTTATTCATGATCATAAGAATTTAATATTCATGAAGTTTTTAAAAAAGAGTGTTTTTACTTGTTATTTATCAAAGTAAGAAATACAAAATGTATATATCCGAGCCAGGCAGGATATTAGTCAACACTTCTATATATTCCATTTGACAGTAATTTGGTCAAAGTTGTGAAAATTAACACTGTCAATAAATACACAAAGGTTTTCAGAAAGTGGTCAAATGTAACAAATGTTATATTTAGGGTTGCACTTTCTCAGTAAAGAACAGATTCTAGAACATTTGTTGGGTTGAGTCCCATCCGGGGTTCAAACCAACACCCTCAGAGTCAGGCACCTAATCGCCAGCACACCCAGTCAGCCCAAATATTACCAATGTCAGCATGTCATAAATTTTATTTTGTTATTATTTGAATGAGCATGATGAATAAGACATCAACTGGTGACGTGTCATAGTAATTATGGGAAAAGATTATATTCATATTTGTTACCCTACATTCATGACTTGTATGACATTCACCTCATAGTGGACTCTCTACTGACCTAATGAGAAGACATACTCTGTACCTATCTGACTAAATGAGGTTGGTTTTACGCTGCTTTTAACAATATTCCAGCAACATCACGGCTGGGGACACCAAAAATGGGCTTCACACATTGTGCCCATGTGGGCATTCGAACCCGGGTCTTCGGTATGACGAGCCAATGCCTTAACCATTAGGCTACCCCACGCCCCCTGTACCTATCTACTAGCACACAGGGATTATTGGTAGAGAGGTCATGCAATAAGAAAAGTAAAAAATATTCCAGTTATGTTTGTAGAAGAAGATCACATGACTATATCAATACCATCTGGTTCAGCTTACAAAACCACCAGATTAATGAACTAATCTGAGTTTGAGATGCCCCCTCAGGAGGTGACCTGTATGGAGCCTCAAAGGGGATTCCAAGCCAAGCCTATGAACTGTACAATATAATGACTGCTATTATCACAGCCATTGACAACTGACGACCTTGTGCTGGCGTAAGTTGAATTCTATGATGTTGTACTGTCATTTAGTCAAATTCTGCTGAATGTAATGAACATGAAATATTTTGTACATAATTGACAGGTAATTGACGCAAGTTCAGTATTTTGTTTTCTGTTTTATGCAATAGTGAGGGTATGTTGAAGACAGGTTGGAGTTAAAGTATTATCGAAATGGGGTTGGTTATTTCTTGGTCCCTCTAACTTAATCAAAATAGGGCAATAATCTTTTTCTCAGCGATCAGGTATTAAAGATTTGGGACCAACACTTCAAGACTCTTTCTGTGTTAAACTTGGTTTTGAAAAGAAGTTCAAACATTGACATTTTTTATCAGGTTTTACACAAAAGGTCATTTCCAAAATAATCAGAGGCTGAAAAGGGATTGAGCAGAGAGAATAATGAATGACTTGATGTCATAAGAATATTGTAAACCAATGGTGAGTGCTTTCCGCAATCTGATTGGTTAATTACCCTTGTCGAATATTGTTCGACATACCTGAAAATGATGGCCTAATAACCGCACATTAATACGTTGGCACTAATACCGTACTATTTTCGCTGCATGAATTTGCATAACTGAGGAACATTACCACCTCAAATTCTTTCTCTGGGATTTTGATACAATCTTTGAAGACGACAAATTCTTGGAAGAATTATTCAAAGATTATGGTGTATACAATCACATGGCACATAATCATATGTGATCAGATAACAGTAAAGTGATTGAAGAGCCATAAAATAATATCCTTCAATGATGTTTATTCACAAATGAACTGCTCCGCAAATTTCAAGCATTCGAGTATTTAATTTGGTACAATATTCCAAGTTTAAAGATTATTATTCAGCCAAAGAATAAGTTAATGATACTTGTTTCTAGATAATTATCTTCCAAAATACACCAATGCCAGCACTCGGACGTTTCCACTTGAAATTCCAGCTAAAGCTGACCCGGCTCCATCTTGTACACTGAGCATCCCTCCACAGTCCCGCTTTGCTAAGGTTGATGAGAATGGCCTGAGGGAAATAATTGATGGGTCATTATCGAAAGCAACTGAGAGAAATACAATTTTCTTCAGAGGTGTGCAACGTTTAACATTTTGTAAACAAACCAAAAGGAAGTTACATGTTAGTTACCTCCCTTTCGCTAGACTGTCACAAGGCTTCTAAACAGAATTATCAAAGGCATAAATGCAAATATAGTTATTATTTTTCAAAAACAGCTTTCCACAAGATTTACATCTGATCTAACACTGAATGATAATATTATGATATACTAAAATAGCAAAAAATAAATACTTATCGGTAATAATGAAAAGGTACTAATGCAGTCTAGAAAAATCCCACTGACACAAGCCAAAGCATATCAAAACAATTAAAAATGTTGAAATCTTACCTTTTGTGTCGGTTTCATCCTTCATGTTGTACAAATCCCACATGAATCCCAATAATGAATCGTTCTTTCAACATCCGAAATCTGTCGTCGATATCTGCGATTCTGTTGGGTACACCTCACTTCAGTCCGCGATCGTTGGCAAAATTCACTGTCACAAATGATGAAAAACATATCCAAGAATGCCAAGTTGCCACACACATACACAAATCACTGCCTTGGCGCAACAGCCGTCACTCTGCTATCCCATGCGAATCGAGTTGAAAGTTTAAAATCATACTGCACGAATCCAGCAGTGTACAGAAGAGGTCGTACTTTCGGCCATTTTGCAGGGGTCTGATCACCAACGCGTCGATTCTCGCCGTTGCCACTGTTTCATCATCTTGGCCCTTTTCACACTTGCAAAGTTCTTCAATTGTATCCGTGATGGGAATGTTTCAGGGCATACACAATTCTACCATAAATGTCAGCCGTTAATCGACAGTAGGCCTAACTTTACACGATCAAATCCTTGTGGTCATTCTTGATTGGACCAGTCTCCACGTAAGATTACGCATGAGGTGGAGAAGGTAGCATAAAATGGAATTCTTTCATTGTCATTGCAATTCCAGTGGTATTGCAGTAATTGAGATTGTAATGTTACTCATCAAGTTTAATTTTAAAATGACTGAATACATTTTGTTTTGTGTATTATATTGACAGTTATTCATTTCGAACATGGCGTAACCTATCTCCCCAGTAGATAATAAGCGTAACCCTTCTTTTGTGGTTTCTGCATTATCTGGGGCGACAGCGAACTTGACCAAGAGAAGCAAACCGCATTCGCGACACATGATCGCTACATTCAAAGAACTCCTTGGAAAAAGTCTTCTCACTACAAATTGGTTTACAATATCGATAAATAGTTTGGTTTGTTCAATTTCACGGGATTCATTGGAATTCAACATAGGCAAATTTTAGCGTTTAAAACCTCTGGCTAACGACGTCGGTTTTAAAATAAATTTGCCTATGTTGAATTCCAATGAATCCCGGAAATTGAACAAACCAAACTATTTATCTTCTAAGAGGCAGTTGTCTTTGTCATTAGAGATTGGGATGGTGCAGAATGGAACTTATGACATAGCCTAATCACTCATTTGTAGTGGTGGGGTGAAGTGTTTGCTCATCACACTGAAGATCCTGGTTTGATTCCCAACATGGACATAATGTGTGCCACAATATTCACTCACTCACTCCTTCCCTGCCTCTCTCCCTCCCTACTTCCGTCTACCTTCACACTCACTCACCCACCCACCCATACACCCATTCACCCACTCACACCCTCTCTTCCTCCCTACTTCCGTCTACCTTCACACTCACTCAATCACTCACCCACCCATACACCCTCTCTTCCTCCCTACCTCTTTCTACCTTCAACCCTCACTCACTCACCCACTCACTCACCACACATACACCCACCCACTCACTCACTCACCCACTCACACCCTCTCCTCCTGAGAGGGTACGTAAGTCCGAAGACTTTCAAAGTAAAATATAAATTATCACATTTTAAACGTGGTATTTTTGTTATTTTAACTGTTGGCTAAATATTCCTACAATGCGCCAGCGGCTGACTGAAGGGAGGTCCATGCAGGTAGCAAAAGTAATGTAAGTCCCCATGGTCCCTGGTATGGTGATCTACCTTCAGTTGGTGGCGATCTATAGCCCATTTTTATATTGTGTTGTCCCCTATAGTTAAAACGTTTTAGATTCAGTTACTAGTTTTACATACATATCTGTGATATTCTAGTTGTTTTACTGTCCTTTGTCGGCAGGTTTTATAATCTCTATATATATTCTATTTCAATGTCAAGTGTTCTCGTCACGATATGGCTGAAATATTGCCAATGTGACGTTAAATAATAACTCACTCACTCACTTGCTCGCACCCTCTCTTCCTCCCTACCTCTTTCTACCTTCAACCCTCACTCACTCACCCACTCACTCACCACACATACACCCACCCACTCACTCACTCACTCACACACTCACACACACCCTCTCTTCCTCCCTACCTCTTTCTACCTTCAACCCTCACTCACTCACCCACTCACTCACCACACTACACCCACCCACCCACTCACTCACTCACCCACTCACCACATATACCCGTTCCACCCACTCACTCCTTCCTCCATTCACTCCACACCCTCCCTCTCTTCCTCCCTACCTCTTTCTACCTTCAACCCTCACTCACTCACCCACTCACTCACTCACCACACATACACCCACCCACTCACCCACTCACACCCTCTCTTCCTACCTCCTTCTACCTTCAACCCTCTCTCACTCACGCACTCACCCACCCACTCACTCACTCACTCACTCACATGAATGTATAAGAATTATTTTTGTTCAATGAAGTAAATTTGATAAACCTTGTATAAATGCAATGTTTGAGCGAATGCAAAATGATTAGAAGGCCCATTTGTCTTCATATATCTCGCAAATCAGATAACAGCTATCTAAACTTATTGAGGCTGTAAGTAAAATATGTATGAACAATACAAGTATGAACAATAAAAGTAGCGCTTACTAGAAGTTGATCACACTGAAAACACCATCCTCTAAAGTATCTGAATACATTACAAGTGCTTAAATCTCATTTGCAAGGGGTTGTGAGTGACTCAATCAGTCATGGTATCGCAATTGCTGTTCAGAGTTGTGTTCTTTGTGCACCTAAATCCTATGCTCATGGGTTTAAATACTGATTTGCACAATTATGTTGTTGTTTACGTTGTGCAAAATACCTGTGATGATTAGCTTCATTAATGTCTTTCATCCCCGCATCACTCGGGGCTTACCTGACCGCCTCCGTGGTGTAGTGGTAAGAGCGTCCGCCCCGAGAGCGGAAGGTCGCGGGTTCGATCCCCGGCCGCGTCATACCAAAAGACGTTAAAATATGGTACTTGTTGGTCCCTGCCTGGCGCTCGGCATTAATGGGTACAACAAGGACTGGTTGGCTCGGAGTGAGTATAATGTGTCTGAGTGGGGTATTCATGCTTCACTGCGGCATGGTATCTCAGTGGGCTAGCACTATAAAACCAGCTTAAGTCTGGGCTAGTACAAGCAGCCGCACATACACATACACACACATGCACGTCATCATATGAGCAAAATATTCTCAAGCACGACGTTAAACCTCTGGGCTTACCTTTCCTTTTAAATGAGGCATTAAACCAAACACACTCACCTACCTATTTCTTAAAACGCATGGTTAATGGCAACTTGAAGGCTTGTGTACATGCTGATGTAAATATGAGTAACATATATATCATATAGAGTGCAGAGCTTACTGGCTATCTTCCAATTTAAGTATAATTAATTGCTGTGCATAGTGGCATAGTGTGAATAAGTGATTTCTCTTTCCAGAAGATGGTATTACATTGTAGGGTTTAACCTGGAATTAATGCCTCCAAAATGAGGTATTACTTTTTGTGATCAGGCTGCCGTGACTGAAATGTGTAGTTACTGGTATCTGCCACCTATGATACAGCACCCATGAGAGTATTTAATGAATGTGTATGTATCAGTCAATCCAGTCATTGATAATATGAGCATTATTCCATGCAAATTAGATACGCAGACATGCATCAACTAAGTCTGCAAGCCTGACCACCCAATTGCCTTAGTCGCCTCTTACAGCAAGCGTGGGTGGCTGAGATATACTGAGGGAAAAAAATAATGTATCACATGAAAGGACAAGTGTTACTTTATTGTTTTCCAAGGTTTCTTCACAAGCATCGTATTACATAGCTTGTGAAGAACCCTATAAAAAATAAAGGAACACTTGTGCTTTCATGTTATCCCTTATTTTTTTCCCTCAGTGTATAATATCCGATGGTTCACTGGTTCGAGATACAGCAGAGAATGCGCCCAGTCAGCACATCATGGTAACGGTGGTGCCCCTGGAACACCTTGCCGACCCTCCTGCCTGCACTGGGCAATAAGAGGAAAAATTCAGGACAAGTGGTTCTGATTCACATGCCTGAATCCATGCTAAACTCTGGCATGTTCTATAAAACCAGTATTAGCCTGCACAAGCACTTGGAGACCCATTTACACTTGTGCATATGTGTTACTTTGTAAGTGCAGAAATCTTGAGGCTACTTTAAAGCCCCTTTTTCACGTCAACTCCAGCTTGGTGTTTTGTTTGCTTGTTGTTTAATACCAGACTCAGCAATATTCCAAATGTATTGGAGCGGTTTGCAAATAATCATGTCTGGACCAGACAATCCAGTGATCAAGAGCATGAGCATTGATTTACCCAGTTGGGATATGATGAGATGTTTCAGCTAAGTCATCAACCCAGACAACCTGGGCCAAGATTTTCGAAGCTCTCTTATTGCTAAAATAGTTGTAAGATAATGTTAATGTATAGCACTTACGACTATCTTAGCGCTAAGATAGCTTCGGAAATCTAGGCCCTGATCAGCAAGGATGGGCTGCTGAAGAACTATTCTAACATGGATCTTCATGGGTGAAACATGAAACCGGCCTCCCTGTGCTTCTATGTCTATCAGACTTTGGCTTTTAATTAATTACAATGTTATAATCAATAACAATCTTGGAGTACTTCATCACTGCATGAGGGCGGTGGGGTAGCCTAGTGGTGAAAGCTTCGGCTCGTCACGCCGAAGACCCGGGTTCGATTCTCCATATGGGTAAAGTGTGTGAAGCTCATTCTGGTGTCCCCTGCTGAGATATTGCTGGAATATTGCTAAAACCATACTCACTCACTCACTCACTCACTCACTCACTCACTCACTCACTCACCCACTCACTCACTCACTCACTCCCTCACTCACTCACTCACTCACTCACTCACTCACTCACTCACTCACTCACCCAAGCTCGGACTCACTCACTCACTCACTCACTCACTCACTCATTACTGCATGTCTCTGAATCATGAATCACTTAAATGTGCCCATCTTAACCGTTTACCAACCAGTTTCAATGATTTGTCACAGCAAAACAATTTGCTCAAATGATTCACGTTTCTTTGGATCTAGGTCTTCATCATGATCAGAGAATGCTTTAACCACTAAGCTACCCTTAACCCCCAAATTGTAATCGGGTATTGCCAGGGATATTCAAACAATAAGCCCCAAGCATGGAATACTTCATATAGGTAGAGCACTGATGGATTCTTACTGTACTCAACAGTTAATTTGCTCATTGTTAAACGAGGCGATGGGGTAGGGTAGTGGTTTAAGTGTTGGCTCATCACGTGGAAGATTCCATTCCCCACATGGGTACAATATGTGAAGCTCATTTCTGTGTCCCACGCTGATATTGCTGGAATATTTCTAAAAGCGGCGTAAAACTAAAAATTCACTCACACCACAAAATATCTCAATAATACACAGTTCCTTTAATGCAAGGCTCAGTACTTATCAATCAGCCCTCATACAGTGAGCATGAATTGGACACCTGGTGATAATATACTAGGAACCCTTGCTATGTGAGTACCTTGAAATAAGTTGTGCACCTCGTAACCTTGATAAGCACTGAGTGAAATCACATGATTGACAGACCTAATCAAGTTGTATACTCTTGCACAGGCAATGCTCAGTTCAGTCATTATTGTTTTATTGCCTATTTATTGAATAGAAAATTACATCAAGGAATAAAACATTCATGACAAGACAGTATTAGTCCTGCTTTAACCTTGGAGGTCAGCAAGGTGGCTTCAGGTTTTACTGGACACAGAGTGTTGTGTCCATTATTTTAGTATTATCCAGGGGGAGTGTTCAACTCATGCAGCCTGTTAGGCGCAGCAAGTTATCACACAGCGTCATCCTCTCAAGGAAGTGGGACACATAGTCACAGTATATTGTCCAATGATACTGCAGGTTACTATACCCGCAACTTGGTGTCTGCACGTGTTCGTGTGTCCACCATCTGGTCACCTACCATCGGATGAGTGGGTTCTTTTAAGTGCACATGGTTGTGTACTGCACACTAGGGGTTGTGACAACTCTGAAAGAGCCTGCAAGTTATGTTAGCTCCGAGGTTTTTACACCGGTGACAAGTGGGGATCGATCCAGGCATCTTTCCCTTACTAGCGTGGCACCTTAAACAGCCCGTCCCCCCCTTCCCCCCTTGCATACAAACTGAACAGATTGAAATGGTTCACATTACAAGCTCTGAGGATTTAAAAAAAAATCCCAGTTAGAATGATAATTTTTCTAAAATAATCTAAATCATAGATTACGTGTCAACTAGTTTGCTTCAGGTTTTACTGAACATAAAATATTGTCTCCAAAGGCATTATGAAATGATATACATTGTGAACCATGAGGGTTAGGATATCTCCTGTTTGAATGATATTAATAATCAAAATCATAGATTGCATGTTAAGAGACTAACATCTAGTCTCTGAAATGAACATATTTCGCAGAAAAAAACGGTTCCTGAATTATATTCATAAAATTTTATGAAAGGAGCCCAGAGACTTTCTTAACTTTCCTGAAACTGTGGTAATCTAGACATGCCACATATTCTGGACTTGCACAAGTTTTCTTAGATATATTTGTTCAGTGTCTGTATGACAGACTAGCATGTTATATTTAACTGATATTTCAATTATGAGAAATTCATTCAAGGTTGAAAAAGTTACTTGTTTGTTTCCTTCAGTGTTACAATGAACTCCACATTTGTGATAGGTTAAAGGCTTACGATGAACTCCACATTTGTGATAGGTTAAAGGCTTACGATGAACTCCACGTTTGTGATAGGTTAAAGGCTTACGATGAACTCCACATTTGTGATAGGTTAAAAGGCTTACATTTGTGAAGTCGATGAAGGTTAAAAGGCTCCACATTTCCACATTTGTGATAGGTTAAAGGCTTAATGATGAAGTCCACATTTGTGATAGGTTAAAGGCTTGATGAAGTTACATTTGTGATAGGAACTCCACATCCACATTTGTGATAGGTTAAAGGCTTACGATGAACTCCACATTTGTGATAGGTTAAAGGCTTACGATGAACTCCACATTTGTGATAGGTTAAAGGCTTACGATGAACCCCACATTTGTGATAGGTTAAAGGCTTACGATGAACTCCACATTTGTGATAGGTTAAAGGCTTACGATGAACTCCACATTTGTGATAGGTTAAAGGCTTACGATGAACTCCACATTTGTGATAGGTTAAAGGCTTACGATGAACTCCACATCTGTGATAGGTTAAAGGCTCTGAGCATATGTAATATTATCACTTCAGAAAAAGTTTAGTAAACATGTTGAATGTGTCATCAGCTGTTTGTGGAGTTCCTGCACTGAAACTGGTGTGGTAGCCTAATGGTTAAAGCCTATGCATGTCACACCTAATTAAATGGTCTGGCCTAAATAAATATAAAAAGCAGCCTGGGAGTACTACATCACTGTATGTTTCTCAAGTTTGTCCATTTTCAGTAGTTCTCAGACCCCTGGCTATTTCACTGGTTTGTCAAAGCAAAACAATTTGCTCAAGTCATTCTTGTTTCTGTGGATATGCCAACATGACGTCATACAGTTTACTTAACAAAAGGGGCTGTGGGGTAGCCAAGTGGTTATAGCTTTTGCTCATCACATCGTGATATTGCTGGAATATTGGTAGAAGTGGCATAAAACTAAACTGACTCACTCACTCCTGCATTTGATACCAGTAAGACCCAGGTCAATTCCCACAGTACCATCCAGAGCTACAGATAACGTTTTGGGTCATTGAGTTATGTACTCGCTTGTGTTCATCTCAGCTGGGTATCCTAATGTTCATTTGGGTAACCACATAAATTGTACTCACCTCACTCAAACCCAATTGGGTATTTTGCCATTTTCCATTAATTTGTAAAAATATAATAAAGTTTAAATGTTAGTGTTTGTTATTTATATATGATCTGTAATATGAGAAACGATAAGAAAGACTGCAAGTTGTCAAGTTCATGTCTTGAAATAGAACCTCTCAATATACCTCAGCTATTTTATCTATCCACCGGTACGCAAGCTTAGATTTGACATTTTTAGTGTACACATGTATAATCACATTTATTGAGTATTTACAAAAATTCAAGCGTATTTGTACGTAATACACTTAATAGAAATCAAGTTTTCACATAAATATTTGCGTAATTTACGCAGATACGCAGCTTATCTGTACCTCTGACCAGCAACAGTGAAGTATGAACCTTGATTATATAGGGAATCTCCAGTCTTTGGGAATAAAGTTACTGGACCAATTCAACACCTTAATCATAATTACTACAAACAAAAAGTATGGGAACACCCTAAAATTTGATAGTCATATATAAACTTAAACGTGGTAAGGTCATTTATACTCTAAGGTAAATGCAACTTTTATGTGCTTAGTGTGCACTTTAAACGACATGTTGAAACATGCAGTGAAGCAACTGATTCAATATTCGTTGAGTTTGAGTGAAATGAAACATTGTCAAAAACAGCGAAAAACAAGGGTTCTGAAACACACCAGCACCATGTTTGATTCAAACGCCCAAACACATCAGCATAGTGCATTTGGAACACAGACGTCCCATGACTATCAGATATTAGGGTGTTCCCATACGTTTTGTTTGTAGTAAGACCCAGTTCAAGTCCCAATGTACCAGCAACAGTAAAGTATATAGAGAATACTACACAAGGTCTCATTACATACTAATTATGCGAAATGAGTGTCCTTCCTATGGTATCTGACCGAGAGCAAAAGGAGGTCAGAAACAATAGGAAGGTCACGAGTTTCGTATAATTCATATGTAATGAGACCGAGTGTGGTATTTTATTTATTACCCACGTCTTACATGCATTAAATTGACAAAACAGCATATTTTTGTTATTGTTATGGTTTCAAACCGAAACCGGTTTCATAAAGAGGTTGCGGAAGAATTTTGTTCTGTTGTTCACTTTTGCATGACATCACACTGTATTGACGTCACTACGCCATTCTCGTCTGCCCCCTTGGTAACCGACGTCATGATGCATGTCAGTTGTCATCGCCTCGTACAGCCTCCTACAGTAAACTACTCCGTAGCACCCCGTTTCTTGGTTTGCAGTTGCTTCACTTGGCTAACATCACTGGTGGAAACATTGCGTTTATGTGTTTTGATGGATATAATGTCTCAGTTCGACTCACAATTAAACAGCGACACGGCAACGTTCGCAATGTTTACATTCCCACAATGCATATGTTGTAGAATGAATGAATTCAGGTGTTTGTTTTGAATGAACAAGTAGTTCCGTCACAACGTGACCTAATTGGGAGGTAATCGGTTATCCAATCAAATCGTTAGATTCTCAGGTCAAGTCGTTGCGACACAGGTCAACGCAATATGACACTCGTGTGACGTACAAGATTAGTATGCAACTACCCATACGTTGACCATGTGGGTAATAAGAACCTTGATTATATGGGGAATTTCTAGTCTATGGGGATAAAGTCCCTGGACCCATTCAACACTTTGTTCATATATCCACATCCCCATCTTAATCATCACTGAACTCAGAATTTCTGGCATATTTGCAAAATCAAAGTGAAGCATCTGAATGAAAATAATCAATCTATGCTGTTTAGAAAATGTTAAATAACACCCAATTTATTATTTGGCCATGTTGATCTGTCATGTCAGGTGTTCTGATATTCTTTAACATGTTTTGAGTATGATCATAGTATTTGTTTTGTGGTTTATTGTTTAATGCTGCTCTCAGCCACATTCCAGATAGATGCTCATGATGTTGATCACTGGATTGTGTGGTCCAGACTCAATTATTTACAGACCGCCTCCATATAGCTGAAATATTGCTGAGTGCGGTGTTAAACAACAATCAATCCAGATATATGGAGGCTGCGTTTAAATAATCGAGTCTGGACCAGACAATCCAGTGATCAACAGCATGAGCATCGATCTGCTCAACTGGGAACCGTTGACATGTGTCAACCATGTCAGCGAGCCTGACCACCCGATCCTGTTAGTCACCTCTTACGGCAAGCATGGGTTACTGAAGATCAGTTCCAACTCGGATCTTCACAGATCACAGTACAAATTGAGACAGCAATTTCTTAATATAGTTTATGCGAGAAAGTTGATATTGTATCAGAAGACTGTGATAGGGGAAGTGCTCGTTGGAAAGTATGTTTTCTTGAATATTAAGAAGTGGAATGTAGGTCTCTCATAGCAAGGTTTGCAGGTGTATTTAAGTTGGTACACAACGGTATAACTTGATTGATAGGTTTTTCAGTATTGTGTCAATGGAGTCAGAAAAACAAAAGCTGTAATGGCAAATTGTCCAGAATATTGATCATGACCGAGCGATCTATAATACCCAGGACAACTGAAGATGATGAGGTACATACAGTCACTCCCATACAATCTGAAAGTTTCTGAGAGTATTGCCACATTCAAGGCAGGACTCAAAACATACCTGTTTTCAATGTATTATTAGGAACTCTATTTGGACGTGTACATATTGCTGTATAAATGTCGGAGACTCTTTAATCTGTCTTTGTTGCGCCTTGAGCATATCTGCTGACGTGGAAAAGGCATATGAAGAAATCTGCATTATCAAAATACATAGTCTTTGTGAATGTCCGAGAATGGTGTGATACTAGATACTGTGTAGAATGTGCTGACTCAGCCAGATTAGAGATTGTCGGTGTGACAATGAGTATCCGATACACTGATTGATCGCATATCAATTGGCTAAGTATTGGTTCTGTTGTTTTGCCGCTAGGCAGGACAGATCAATGTAGCTTAAAAAATTGTGGTTTTGATAAATTAGCATGATATGATAATATACTGTCCCAAAATAAGCATCAGTTTATACACATATTGATAAAATAGTTTGTGCAACATTTGACATATTTATTTGTTCAACATGACACTCAGCAGTATTCTATTTCTACAACAATATCTGACATGTTTATTAACGTCAGATCAGCAATGCTTCAGCGCTATAATGCTATCTGACATTTTTTTGTTTAACATGACACTCTGCAAAATTCCAGCTGTATAATGCTATCGACATGTTTGTGGATTAACATCACACTCAGAAATGGTAATTCAGGCTCTTTACCGGTACCTGACATGTCTGATATCACAGCTGTACTGTATTACAGCCAATTACTTTTAATGATGTAGATTTATATTCTCTCTTAGGGGAATCTCTGAATCAATTTTCACAGATTTACATTTCAAAGTTTGGCATTATCTAATGTCTAATTACTATGACCCACAAATCAGAGCTGAGCGTTGGATTTTAACAACCCATGTGGATAAATTAAACATAAAAACACACTTTGGTGAGGTTCTCTACATTCCCAATTTTGCAGAGATTTTATTGAATACCATATTTCCTCTAATAGATACCAGGCCTCTAATAAGCACTGGGCCTCTAATAAGCACCGGGACTGGAACTCCATTGAAAAAATAAGTGCCTGGGCGCTTGTTAGAGGAAATATGGTATGTTCAGTTCAGAATCTCCACTGTTTTATGATCTGAACTGTTTTAGGATTCTCTCTACTGTATGTGGTAACATTCATGATATAAACACACAAGCTTCAATGGGAAAACAAAGAGTACAGAGTACCATCATTAGGTAAATTTTTCTTTTTCTTTTTTTTTTTCCATTTTTATGTTACAATTTCCATTACAGCAGCTTTGTGTTCTTCTATTAAAAGTATTTTAAGTGTACAGTGAATAGTGTTGATGTAAATACATAATGTGTACATTACCTCTTATATATATATAGTACACATATATACAAAATACATGTAGTTACAGTCAGTCAGTTATAGTATTTTGAAAAAGTAAATGGAAGCATGACCAGAAAGAATGAAAACTTGCATAGTTACAATTAGAAAAGGCAATAAATTTTGAGATTTCATAATATTTTAATACTTCTTTTGAAACCATATAAAATTAGGTTTCACTGCTTTCTTACTACATTTATACAACATATATTTGATTATTATTATCACCACATTAAGAGGATTATTATGTTTACCTGTAAATCCAAATAATATCTGTTCTTCACTTAAGTGAATTTTTCTTTCCATGTATCCTTCAATCCATTCAGTAAATTTTGTCCAAATATCTATGGCATATGACAATTACAAAATCATTAGGTAAATTGTCTCCCAGACAATAAAGATTATATTAAATATGATTCCTACTCAAGTGTGGAAAGATCTGGCAAGTCTAGATTGCCTCATTGGTTTGGGCTCCATTTGGGTTTGTTGTGGAGATAAATATTATTTTTTAGATTTTTAAATAAGATTATATTTTATTTCTGGGAATAAATGTCTGTTTACTTATTTACAGGTGGGACATGTACAAAAGACATATTAACACATGCAAGTAAAGTTAGCGAGTTGTCAAAGTCAGAAGTCGTGAGTCAACAGAACAGATAAACGCAGGCTTATGCACATGTCACTATAAGTGTCAATCTGGGAGGTGCGGTGGGGTAGCCTAGTAGTTAAAGCGTTTGCTCACCTGGCTGAAGAGCCAGGTTCAATTCCCCACATGGGTACAATGTGTGAAGCTCATTTCAGGTGTCCTCTGCCATGATATTGCTGGAATATTGCTAAAAGTGGCGTAAACTAAACTCACTCACTTATCAAAATCTGTTGACAACATATTGAGGTGAGCTACAGTGCCTAGTATATATCTGTAACCTGAAGATGGCACTCTGTTATCTGTGTGTACTCATGTACAAGCTTGTACTAAGACAGTTATCTGTAAGAATAAATACCTGCAGCGCTTACCAGGAACGTGACATGGGTGTAGCGGTGTAGCCTGGTCCTGTATGCTCCAGATATCCTGGCCAACTTATGCTAATCCCACATACTCAAGAGTCAGTTAGACACGGCTTCCCTGACTATTGGCAGGTGTGTTAGTGATAGGCCATGTGTTGTTATTTCATGATTCTAATTCAACTTAGTATGTATCACGAGTTCTGATTAGTCAATGCTATAAATTTCTGACCGTATAATCAGCATATACGGTAGCAATTTGAAAACCGATTCACCGAAACCTTTGAATGTATCCCTACACTATTGGGGTAACGCTGTTTCGCAGGACATTGTCATTTGCAGAAACCATTGGTCAATTAACTCCCCCTATCCAGCTAAAATGGGTGGAATTTGTGTTAAAAAAGACAAAACAGTATCATAAATTTAATTTTAAGTTCAAACAACTTACTCGCAACGGGCTGTTGACCCAACACTGTTAGATCATTAAACAAGGTTCATGACGTCATTATGGAGCGTGACGTCACCTGCTATGGGGTCATTTGACAACAGAACTGATAATGGCCTGTAGTTGAGGAATCAGTGGGCCACTCATTTCTGTAACTAGAGGGCGGTTTTATCATAAACCGTCCATTTTATCTATAATACTATGATCTATTCATCATTGTCAAATTTAGTCTGTGTGCACATAATAAACGTGTGTAGTTTGAAAAGGGAACTACTTTCTCTGGCGATGGTGTAAGTTGAAGGAGTGATATGATTAACCTTTGACCTAGAGGAACTTTGACCTGGATTAGAATGGGGGTAACTGTACTGTGTTTGACGAATTGGGGACTTATACCAGTGGTTATATAGCGGCAAATTTAACGTTATATCGGCTCCGCTTACACATTATACACACACATGAGGTGCTGAAGACCAAACAGAAACACATTATACACACACATGAGTTGCTGAAGACCAAACAGAAACACATTATACACACACATGAGTTGCTGAAGACCAAACAGAAACACATTGTACACACACATGAGTTGCTGAAGACCAAACAGAAACACATTATACACACACATGAGTTGCTGAAGACCAAACAGAAACACATTATACACACACATGAGTTGCTGAAGACCAAACAGAAACACATTATACACACACATGAGTTGCTGAAGACCAAACAGAAACACATTATACACACACATGAGTTGCTGAAGACCAAACAATTATACACACACATGAGTTGCTGAAGACCAAACAGAAACACATTTGCTACACACACATGAGTTGCTGAAGACCAAACAGAAACACATTATACACACACATGAGTTGCTGAAGACCAAACAGAAACACATTATACACACACATGACATACCAAACAGAAACACATTACACATAGTTGCTGACCAAACACATGATACACACACATGAGTTGCTGAAGACCAAACAGAAACACATTATACACACACATGAGTTGCTGAAGACCAATTACAACCCCGATGTTCACACGTTTCATTCAACATTTAGTGTTTCCAATACGCGTTATAAATAGGGAAAGAATACTCATACAAACAATATTTGGAAAATTAATATACTCTTCACAAAAAATTAAGCAACCAGTTTTTTCAGTGTAATATCTTTATCAATCTCGATAGCAATTTTTGGCGACATGTTACTGAAAGGTAAATATTCGAAGAATTCATAGCCTTTAGTGACTGTCAAATTGATTTTTCTGATAACATTGACATCACCCGAACACAACCACCCTCAGAAACAACATGCAAAATGTGTGACATGAATGTGCTCCACATTTCACTCATGCAGTCTGATTGGTTAAAACCTACCAGTAAACCTACCTGTCATCATTCCTCTGGTACAACAAGCGGGTCCTAACTTCATTTTTATGGATGGTAATGCCCATCCACATCGAGAAAGAGTTGTTAATGATGTTGTTTCAACAACATCACATATATATGGCCTGGCCTGCAAGGTCACCTAATCTTAATCCCATTGAACTTGCTTGGGACATTATTGGAAGTCGTGTTTACAGTCTCCATATTCTCCCCAGACTCTGGATGACCTTGAGCAGGCGTTACAGAGGGAATGGCTAAACATCCTACAACAGCAACTTGACTGGCTCATTTGTAGAAGCTTGCTTTCGTGACCACGGTGGCCATACGCGTTACTGAACTCGGCTTCACTATCCAAACTTGACTTGAACTTTAATTTTACATTTTGCTCAATCAGTGCAGCACATTTTGCTCGACTGTTTCACGGGTACATGCTTTTGATGATTTGTAAATGTAATGAGACAATGTAAAATGAAAATGTAATGAGACAAAAAAATGTGTTGCTTAACTTTTTGTGAGGAGTATATATGAACTGATAATACCCGTGAAGATTCGGGGTAGAATTGGTCTTCAGTAAACCATGCTTGTTGTAAGAGGCGACTAACGGGATGGGGTGGTCAGGCTCGCTGACTTAGTTGACCAATAGGGCAAATCGATGCTCATGCTGTTGATCACTAGATTGTGTGGTCAAGACTCGATTATTTACAGACTGTTGCCATATAGCTGGAATATTGCTGAGTGCGGCATAAAACTAAACTCACTCTCACACTCACTATGAACTGATAAAATCTAACTGAACGTTTCCGTGACTTTGGACCTAAATGGAATTTTCATGTCAAATTTTTATCCAAAGCTTAAATCCTATAGGAGTGACATGCATCATATTCAATGGAGCTACTAGCAATACATGAAACTACGTTCACTGGAAATCTATTTAACAATCAATCGGATATGCAGGGCATATCAGAGCTTCAATACTTCTGCGATAAACATGAGATATTCTAGGATTTAGGGAATCAACTCAATATGTAAACCATTAATGTTGTCCATGGGTATTGACTTCAGGATATATGGTACGGTGTTAAAGGTTAAATCAACAACACCAACAGAACCAGTGTTGACGTTTCCAGGGCTAAAACTACCGTAGTAGATGGTGCCTCTATACAGACTCATGCTCCAGGGAATGGCATCCAATGTGGTCACCTCTGTACTCACATTACTGGACACTGCCAACTTCATCAGTTTCTTCTCATTGTTATAATACAGCACCCCTGCCGTCTGATCCAAGATCACAGCATACATATGTGATCCTCTGGCTAATGTTGCAAGACCTTGACCATCATATGTCAGAATGAACATTTTCTTTCTATTACACGCATATATCTTCTTTCGTTTCTTGTCAAGTGTAATTCCGGCTGGCCAGCTCCCATACTTGGATAAGTCAGTGATGACAGTGAAGTCTTTCCCCTGTGTCGACATGCGGCTGATTGTATATCGTGGTCTGTGTGTTGTCATAAACACAATGTCTCGTTCCTCATCCACTGCCATGCCAAATGTCTCTACACCTTCTCTAACTACAGTCGTGTAGCTTGTGTCCAGAGTAGATGACAGTATCTTATCAGGTGAGTAAACTCCTATGAGGAGTTTCTGTGTCTTTGCTATGTAGGCTATAGATGCCACATACTTCATGGTGAGATGCTGATAGACACTGAGGGAGTTACTGTGGATGTTGAGTTGACGGAACTGATGGTTGGTGGATGACCAACGTGGAGCAATCAGGATCCTACGTTTCTCCTCCTCCGGCCTCACTGTCGTCACGGATGTTGATAACTGAGGTGGTGTGGGTGTCGTCACTGACGCTGACACAGGTGGTCTGGATGTAGTGTTAACATCCTGAACTGATCCGGGAGAAGCAGGAACACCAAGAGCTTGTTTCAGTTGGGATATTTCAGACTGACATGTCTCATTCACTGCCAGCAACCCAACGATGTCAGTCTTGAGATCGGTAATAGTAACATTCGCTTATATAGTTCTATTTCCAATCTATGTTTGTCTCTAACACAGACATCACATGAGTCCCTTCCATTCCAAACATTTGCCTTCTGGGGTCTAGATTGTTGAAATGCTTCCATCTTGTCCTGCAAGCCTTTAAGTGATTTTGAGAAATGATGCATTTGTGTCTTCATCTGATGGTAGCCCCTCTTCAAGTGCTTCAATTCAGAGACAACCTCACTTTTTACTATGTCTTGAAGAGAATCCCCATGTAGAATCTCCATCATGGCTTCTCTCACTTGCTCTCGTATGTTTTCCTTTAGTTCAGCTCTCAATTCTGTCTTTGAAACCTCAATTAAGTTCAGTACATGTTCTTCCATACCAAGGATCTCCTTCTTGTTATTAAGTAGTTTCCTATCGAACTGGCTCAGTCTCTGTATGACAGACGTTAGACTCTCCTCACAACCACAACAACAGATCAGTGAAGTTACAATCAGCAACAAAGAAATGCCTCTGAAGTCAGTCATCTTTGGAACTAAACAATGTCTGTGTGGTTACTACAGTGTGTTAGGACACTCTGTACACTGATGCTGATTGCTGACTGTTAAGTACAAGTATAAAAATGTGTTATCATTATCCAATCAGTGTTGTCTGTGTCCACGTGGTCGTTATATCAACTGGGTTAGATAACACTCAGGTGTTACTGTCTCTGTTGTTTACCGATATCAGGTCGGATTAAACTGGAACATGTGATCGTGAAATACACTTGGAAACGACCTTGGTGTAAGCTATTCCAATTTTAAGTGTTTCGCGTCTCCAACCTTGACCTGCAAGACAAGGTGGGCAAAAAAATAATATTACAAGGTTTGAACTAATTGTGTAACATATTCTATGAAATTGTAATTTGTAGGTCACTTCGTAAAAATGTCTAACATAATTTCTGTAAACAGAATCGCTTTGCTTTGGAAACATATTGAATGAAACCATAGATGAAGGATTACAGTGGACTCCCTCGAAACCGACATCCCTCTAATCTGACATTCCCTGTAAACCAACATATTTATTTGGTCTCGAGTTTGTCCCTATATAATATCATATAAGAAACTCCCTCTAATCTGACATCCCTCTATTCCGGATTCTGACACTCAGATCCGGCCCCCATGTTTTTAGTGCAAATTGACTCCCTCTAAACCGACATTGTAATTTCACAAGAGATTGCATCAGCCAAAACATGGTTTGTATGCATAATAGGATTAACTAATTAATAAGTTAATTTCTCACCAACTTCTAAAATGCCAATCAAACAGATAATTACTTGTTCAATGGATTCATAGATTGGTAAAATCACATGTTAAGTGCTTGTTATGAGTTTCTAATAACTCCCTCTAAACCGACAATTTTCATTGGTCCCGAGCGATGTCGTTTAGAGGGAGTCCACTGTAATTTCATTTCGTTTTTTTATGTGTGTGCAAGGGAAAACTTCTTCAGAGCATAAATTTATACAACATCGGGGATAATTGAGAAAAGAAACTATGAATTTTTTCACATAGGGATGGCGAGAAAAGGGTTACACAGAAAAATTACAGACAGCCTAAATGGAGTTGCCCGTTGTGGTTATATATGCTGGATTGCAGAGCACTGAGATATCAATGTCCCTCTGATGCTATCAGAAGTTCTTATAAGGGAACGATTACACAGAATATTTTATAACAAACAGTAGCTGATAGAAAGATACACTGTCCATAATTTCAATATAAAAGCGGTGGGATAACCTACTGGTTAAAGCGTCCACTTGTCATGCCTAAGATCCGAGATCGATTCTCCACATTGGTACTAATATGTTCAGAATAGCATTATTTTACCCAAAACTTTTGTCTAAATATAAACTTTTTGTTTACGAGGACGGTATCCATTGCCGTAATATGTTTGGCTGCCTTAGGTCACGTGTCTGATTTTGACCAATCACGACCCTTATAGCAGACTGTGGCGAAAAAGCGTCATTAGAAACCAATCTTTATCCAATAAAATCGCTTCTTTCATAGTGACATTGACACTGAGTTGACATGATCGGCTCAATATTATAGTTTACAATTGGTGTTAGACGCATCAAAGGTAAATAAGCGTTCACCGCTTGACCACGCGGTCTTGGCCAAGCGGACTTCCTGCTAAGTAAATAAGACAAAATACACAAACCAATCAACGGAATGTTTATTCAGGGTTTATTGGCCAAGCGGACTTCCTGCTCAATCCGAATTATATAGCAGTGTTTTTACATGTAACTACCTTATCGGGCCGACACTTTGGTCCGAAGTCCGAAATAATAAGAGTCCGAGATACAGAACTTTTTTATTATGACAACAAAGAAGGATTACGTCGGGACCGTGAGTTCAGTCCTGTTTATACAGCAATCCGAGAAAGACAGAGTCCGAGTTTGACAGAGTGCACTGTATGTGTGAAGTCTATTTCTAGTGTCCCTGCCGTGATATTGCTGGAATATTGCTAAAGGCGACATAAACCCATACTCACTCACTATTAAATAGGCAGGTATAAACAGCTATAAGTGCTAACATGTGAATAACATATTGTTATGGCTGATCTAGGTGTGGTTAGTTAAGGTGTTTCCGATTACCTCTAAAACTTAGTATTATTATTTCAGTCCATGTTACAAACACCCGGTGTCCATGTCGTGTACATGAAAGGAATTTCCTGACTCGTTAGCTTTCATAACATCATCGTTAAACAAATGCCATAAATGTATACAACCATCATGATACAGGCATCCCTAAGCCATAATGGGTCTTGGGGTCCATGGATGACCCCAGCGTTATTAGACACCAGCGTTATAAGTAACGATTACATAGTGGAACAAAAGGCCAAATAAAATCGTATTTTCCATGGACATAACAAAACTGCTATTTCGTGTATTGTGCCCAGTCAGAACTATATCGCATTGTTGTTGGAGGTGAAAAAAAACAAAACTTTGTAAATAAAAAAAGATGTATGTACATGAAACTTGCAATCAAACATCACAAGACATGATAATTCAATTGTTGTTCCTGTCAGCTACCTGTTATTCAACTAAGCCCGGAAATAAATCAGCTGGGCATACATCGATGTTTTGGTCCAATGTACCCGTGATTCATTTAAAACAATCTGAAAATATAACATCCAAGAATTTCTATTCCATTATCAGAATAATTGATATATCAAGCAGTTATTCTAACAGAGATCTTATATATTGCTATCGTGTATAATGCATGTTTTCTCTGAACATATTTAACATAATGATAAGCATTGCTAGGCACTTTGGGTTACCTGGCTGGCTACATTTTACGTAGGGAGACAGTTTGACAAGTCACCACTGACTTCCAGCGGTGCGTGCCACTTTGATTGTAAAACAAAATGTTGGCAATTAATTGTCAAATATGACTTCAACGAGTCAATAACGCAGAGTCTTAGGGTCAATGGATGACAAGGCTGTAATCTGTTAAGTGATTACTGAGAAAAATGTAAATTGGTGCTCTCGCGGTATCGTAGCGAAAAGCGGACCCTCACATGTGGTGGCGGGTGTTGTATGGAATGAGGTAATGCCATTATTCTCCGTTGTTATTGTAAACAATTTTAATGAATGAAAATGGGATTGAATTTAATCAAATAAAATGTGTTTTCTGACATCATACATTCTCGGATGGCGGTGTATACCCGCGCAATTACGCGGTGTGTTGCATCATAGCAAGCGTTGTAAGTACTTCGGCTGATAATCATGTCTTTATGATACAGTTATTATGATGTTTAAGCTGTTCATCAATTATTATTGAAAAAGGCGCGCTGCATGTTTTAAAGGTCACATGCAACCAAAAATCAAACATAATTAAAACACAATTATCACTTATTCATGACATATAATATACATTTGCTGGATTACGAAAAAATATATAAACAAAATTATAAGTACATGTCGCCAAATCGAAAAGGTGCAAAATTGTTGTACTTCAGTTTACTTCCCAAAGAAGCGAAGCAGCGGGATACCGAACCCAGTCAGAAGCGGGTGGGTGTGCACTCAAGTGTAACGGCTGCTTCATTTGCAGATGCCTTCACGGCTAATTGTGTGTATATAGAGAGAGAGCGTTGGGTTTTGTAAATACATGCTCATTTTTTGTGTATAACATTTTGCAATCAACAGACATCAACATGTCATGTGTTCAAGTATCACACCTGCCTGTCTGTGTAATTACATAATGTGACAGAGACGAACTTCGGGCCATAAATCAATGCATTTTGTTTATGGTGTATAGCCTGATTGGTGTTAAGTTCAAATTGCATGTGGTCAGTGATAGCAGCTGTGTATTGAATATTGTCATTAGCAGACAGGCAGGCAGACACACAGGTGTCAATAAAACAAGACATTGAGTTTTTGTCTGTGACAACGACATATCTATATCACAGTTAGAAATTCTGTCAACGCTAAATAATGACATTGCTTTTAAGTATCAAACTGAGAAAGTGTCATAAGAAGAACGTGGTGGTGAAATAGACAAATGAAATTATATAAACAGTTAATTTACTGTCATAACATATAAAAGCTCATGCCTGTGAGAGATCAACAAAACATTAGAAAAATAGCTCACACCAAAGACTTCACGGAAGTATTCACCCGACAACCCGGCTTCCAAGCTGCGCATGAACCTATTTACTTAGCACTTGCTATGAGCGCAGCCCAGCTGTTGAAACCCGTTTTCCCCAGAAATGTCTGGGGAAAATCAGTGAAACGTTTGAACTCGATTTCACAGCCTTTTTCATTGCGTTATTTTTCAACTTTATAAGTTGAATTTGCTTTTGATACATTTGTTTCATATGTCCAGACAAAGGTATCAGAATCTGCAAAGTTGTGTTTTACGCTAGTATTTATCTTCTGACTACATGTCATAACATCTATTTTCATATCTTTTCTTGTCATGATACTGTTTCATATATCTATGTATATTGGAACGGTCTTCATATAAGTTCTTTTGAGCTTGTTGACCAATCCAGTTCATGATTTTATATATTTTTTTCATGAAATAAATATGTTTAATCCACATCATCATTAGTTTCGAAAAGGTCATGGAAGTCATCGACAGAAATACTATGGCAGAGTTACCAGAGTATATGAATGTGTTTCTGTTGTACGTTATGCGGCAATACATGGAAAACATACATCACAGGTAGTTTATACATTTTATGTTTGCTGTAGGCAATGCATCAGTTCCCAATTGAGTAGATCGATGCTCATGATGTTGATCACTGGATTGTCTGGTCCGGACTTGATTATTTACAGACCCCACCATATAACTGGAATATTGCTGAATGCAGCGTTAAGCAACAAACCAACCAACCAACCATGTGAAGATTGACACTTATAGTGAAATGTGCGTTAGCCTGTGTTTATCTGTTCTGTTGACTCACGACTTATGACTTCGTCAGCTTGCTACTTCCAACAGTCCTGTCAAACACAAACCTGTAAGTAAGCCTGAGAGAGCCAGATATTGAGGTCTTATGTACTCTGTCAACATGCCACGGTTGTGAGGACAGATTAGGACAAGACCATTTGATCATCTTCTATTTATGAATTCTACCTACTGGTCCAACTATAGAAAATGACAGGGGCGGTGGGGTAGCCCAGAGGTTGAAGCGTTTGCTCATCACGTAGAAGACCAAGGTTTGATTCCCCACATGGGTACAATGTGTGAAGCTCATTTCTGGTGTCCCTCGCAGTCATATTGCTGCAAAAGCACTCACTCACGCACGCACGCACGCGCGCACGCACGCACGCGCGCACGCACGCGACGACGCACGCACGCGCGCACGCACGCACGCACGCACTCACTCACTGACAGTTCTAATTCATTTTTGTTGGCCTGATCACTCTGTGCTACTTAAAAGATCTACAATTTAGTGTGTACATCCAACACAATAGGTTGTAAATAGTAAACATTTTGAACAGAAATAATGCTAATTTGGTTTTGCTTATCTGAGAGACACAACTTCATGTCAATTAAGATATGAAAAATTAACCTTCAAAAATGAATGGTTATTTTAACCTATCAAAAATTATTTGAACCAGAATCTCCGTAAATATTGTGGCCTAAATATGATTGCCTGCCTCCTGCAGCTATTGGATGGGAATGTATTGACCTTGGAAGGGAACACAAACCCTGGCGATTATATTTAAGACTTATTTGTCTGTGTACATCCAGCAACAAAGTTATGTTTTGACACTACTGACACAGTCCTGTCACCAGGGCAGAAAAGGTATTCATTATTAGTGTAGACATTTACACAGACAACATATGCTAGACAATAAGCCCTTCATGGCATGTTTTACTTTATTACCCACGTGGTCAACGTATGGGTAGTTGCATACTAATCTCGTACGTTACACGAGTGTCGTATCGTGTTGACCTGTGTCGTAACGACTTGACCTGAGATTCTAATGATTTGATTGGATAACCGATGACCTCTCAATTAGGTCACATTCTGACGCAATGTTTCCACCAGTGATGTTAGCCGAATGAAGCAACTGCAAACCAAGAAACGGGGTGCTACGGAGTAGTTTACTGTAGGAGGCTGTACGAGGCGATGACAACTGACATGCATCGTGACGTTGGTTACTAAGGCAGTGACGTCATTACAGTGTGACGTCATGCAAATATTGTACTACAGTGCAAAACTCTTCCGCAACCTCTTTATGAAACCGGTTTCGGTTTGAAACCATAAAAATATCAAAAATACGCTATTTTGTCAATTTAATGCATGTAAGACGTGGGTAATAAATATAATACCACACTCGGTCTCATTACATACGAATTATACAAAACTCGTGACCTTCCTATGGCTTTCGCTCGGTCAGATACCATAGGAAGGACACTCGTTTCGTATAATTGTAATGAGACCTCGTGTAGTATTCTCTATGTGTCAGTCTCAAAGGGAGACTACTCCAAGATCTTGTGCCCTTGTCCTACGTTCCATAAATTGACATAAATGCTATCAGTAAACTTAGAAATTGTCTCTGTTTAATTACAGTTATATTTAAGTTAATTGATAATTTAACTTTGAATCAGCAGACAAACAAAGTCACGTAGTAAATTCAATCCAGTTAGCTGTAACTGCTGGTTAGCTGAGCCTCATCCCTGCATCAACTTTGAATGGGAGATCTCTTTAAATCAGTTTCATGTTGGGTGCCACGACATATATAAGTGCCTATGTCCCTTGATAGACTGTTTAGCCCTGATTTGACTAAATATTTTATTGAAATTGCAATATTTGTTGGCAGATAAAGATGCATGTTGTGTAAAAATCTGTAATGAAGTGCATTTAGCAGGGGGGGAATATTTCATCTGTTGTAGAAATTTCAGAAAAATTAATGCAATTCACCAATGATATTTTGCTGCATTCACATTTGTTTTATTTGTCATAATTGACATAAATCAATCTGTGCTCACTGCAGATATTATGCCTACAATAGTTAGAGAACATTAGTCAATAAATCAATCTGTGCTCACTGCAGATATTATGCCTACAATAGTTAGAGAACATTAGTCAATGAGTTAAACAAAACATAATTAAGCTCAATTAACAGTACACATACAGCACCATTTTCAGATAATAGGAGAGCATAAAATATTCTAAAAAAAGTTATTTTGTTTTGCAGCAGCCATACTTTTTCTCACAAAAATCTGTAGACAAAGTAATGAAAGTGATCTGCCCCAAGGCCATGAGAGCTTGTTACTATGCAATCATGTGCATTCAAAACTTTCATCCTCAAATAGAATGTGTACGTCATAGTGTCTCTTCTGAAAAGATGTTTTGTGTGCATGACTACTAATTATAATCAGTTGTGACATAAACATATCTACTAGGGCTGCAAGAATTCACCCAGACCTCGATTCATTTCGATTTTCGATATTGGACCTTCGTTTCTATCATGTTCAATTTGATTCTTCATACAAGTAAAACATCAGATTTTATTTAACTCTCAGAGTTGGCTTTTTTAGAGTGAAATTCATTGGAGTTGGAGTCAAAATTACATTCTGGCTATGCGGAAATAGTTTTAATAGGTATTCAAATATTGAATCGAAAATCGAAACTAAGGTGTCAGTTTTGATTTTTTGATGAATCAAACTGAATCATTGCAGCTGTAATATCTTCCTAATGCAATGAAAATATTTAGCAAAGAACCGTAGTTGAAATCTATTTTAGGATAAACATTAGTTGAAAACTATTGGAGGATGAACTTTTGTTGAAAACTGTAAGACTTCTGTTCAGAATTGAACGTGTGAGACTTCTGTTCAGAATTGACGTGTATGACCTAACTAACAATCATGTGACTTTGTTTACAGGCGTAGGAAGGCAGGATGGATGGCACCGACGCTGATGGGGAGTGGAGTGACGACGATGGAGTCAAGTCAGGATCTGTTACAGGTACAGCTTCACTTCCTAGCCTCTAACACTGTTCCTTGTACAGGTGATAATTAAATTGTCAGAGGGTGTCAGTGACATTAAGCTTTTGTATCAGAGACTGTTTGCTTTAGCCAGGGAGAATGTTTGTTATATTGTTATATTCTTTTGGAGTGGGGACCCTGGTACTTTTGATAGAGACAGGGCCTAGATTTTCGAAGCTCTCTTAGCGCTAAGATAGTTGTAAGTTAATGTTAATATATGGCACTTACTACTATCTTAGCGCTAAGAGAACTCCGACAATCAAGGCCCAGGATTCTATTTCAAAATGTGGTTTCAATAAGTGACAACTAAGACCTAACTAAGACCCTGAGCCAACCAATCCTTGATTTTTCCCCTAGTTCTCAGTGCCAGCAGGGTAATAATTGGCACTTCCTTTTGAAGTCTGTTGGTATGATCTCGGGGCAACTGCTATATCTATCAACTTTACACAGTCTGAATTTCCCAGAGGAATATTGTTGAGCATAGGTCATCTATATCTTGTGTGTGTTTGGGTGAATATGTTGATTGGCTAGCTGCAATGATTATGGACAAAAATGATCATCTGGGAAGAGCATCTGTCAATGTTGTGACCTTGCTCAGTTGGTATGTCATGAAGATTTGGGCTAGAGTTGACCTTCACCAACCCATGCTTGTTGTTGGAGGCGACTAACAGGATCGGGTGGTCAGGCTCGCTGACTTGGTTGACACGTCATCGTATCCTGATTGCATAGATTTATTCTCATGGTGTCAGTCATTGGATTGTCAGGACCAGAGTTTTTACAGACCACCTTCGTGTAGCTAGAATATTGCTGAGTGGGTTGTTAAACAACAAACAAACAAACTGGTATGTCGTGCATCATGTTGATCAATGCTGCTCACACTCTTAACCATTGGTTTCTTCAGATGCAGTCACTGTTGAAATGAATTGATCTTTCAGTGGTTGAGATGGGAGTGACACATGAAAAAATAATTCCAGGAATGTTCATCATCAAGTTTCTCATATCTGAACATGTCTCCCGAAATCTAGGAATCTGTTTCAGCTCTATCGGATAATGAACCAGATGATATACCTACATCACTGAAGATCACCACGATGATCACAGCCTCACCAGGCAACCACAAGATAGACCCTGTACATGCGATCCTGGACAAGATAGATGCTGAGCTGGGAGCTATCGCTACTGCCAATAACATCACTGTAAGTCACTGTAGACACCTATGTATTCGACCCATGAAGGTCACGGTTAGAATTGGTCTTCAGTAACCCATGCTTGTCGTAAGAGACAACTAATGGGATCGAGTGGTCAGGCTCGCTCACTTGGTTCACGCATGTCATCATATCTCATTTGCATGGAATGATGCTCATGCTGTTGATCACTTGATTATTTACAGACCACCATCTTATAGCTGGAATATTGCTGTGTGCGACTTTAAACCAGAAACAAACACTTATGTAGTCAACAATTTCAATACTCTGAGTCCAGTCACAGGCTAATATTGGGCTCCAATGTGCATCAAATTTCAGAAAAATAATCTCCAAATTGGAATCAGGCTTTCTTGATTGTGTATTTGATTGGACATTATAGGAACATATTACTACATATTACACCTTAAATTAACATCCAGGAAGACTATACAGTCGAACACCGTTGTGTCGAACTCTGATAACTCGATATCTCGGTTTTCTCGATATAATTTCTCGTTCACGGCAAAACCTTCATTATTTATCATTATTTGAACCCTTTTAACTCGATACGAATGTCTCGATATTTCTGATATCTCGATATGATTTCATGGTCCCGATAAGTAAAATTACCCTTTAACTTGATATTTGCACGTAAAGTTGATATATACCTACCTTTCTCGGACAAGTATCCATCTGAACTGTGACTGTCTCCACGTGTTTACACACACGCTGCGGCATGAATCAAAGGTAGCGGTAGTGTAAGCTAATTAAGGCTAATTGAGTTGTAGGTGTCACTTGTTTGTTTATCTAACTAGGATGTATTCCCAATTTCAGCTTAACACTCCTGATAACGGATTATAGTATCGAATCAAAGCATAGTGAGAATCTAATATGGGACTTGTGTCATCACGTGACAAGCAATTCATGGTTGAGTTGTTACTAAATTGCCGAATGAGAAATGTGGATTAGGAGTCAATTGAACGCTATTGTGTTGTGGGGCTATAAAATGTTACCAAATGGTAGGTTTGTCTTGTTATGTATCAAGAGTGGTTGACCAGTATTGCGTTCATGCCAGCACCAAATGCCCGTCAGTTAAAACTTTCTGATTTTTTCACTTCGTTTGTGGAGTAAATCCAACTTTTGTATATTTCAAAATGGACACTATGACGAGATTACCATGTGTATTTGCGATCTCTGTAAGGACAAATAAATAATAGACATGCAATCTACTTTTTTCTTTTGTTTTCTTTCATTTCGTTCAAGTTTGTATGTGATGATATGCCGATATGTCGATATTCGGATAAGTCAATATTTTTTCCTGGTCCCGTAAATATCGAGACAACAGTGTTCGACTGTACTTACATTAATGTATATGATACCTCCACCTACATGGATGCAGTGTGTGAAATAGCTTCCAAATTTTGCTAGCTAGTTTGGCTGACTATGCCTGAAAGTTAATAGCCCACAAAATAATTCACTAGCCCTAACTTTGAATGTAGACATGGGTTTCATTATTAAGCTGCTAATATGATGAACATTTTATCATAGTTTTGCACGATTTAAAACTGTATTATAAATTGATAAGATGGAGAGAGATATATTTACAAAATGGCCCCTTGAAAATTCACCAGCCAGTCGGGCCAGTGACTTTGAAGATTTACTGGCCTGACTGGATTTTTACTAGGCAAAGGCTAGCAGGCCAGTGGCTATTTCGCACACTTCATGGATGATACTTGCATCTACACAGGTAATACTACATGAAATTATATTAATTCTACATATGTCCTTACATGATAATAAACCTTGATCGCACAAAGATATCTTGAGAGAATATGAAGCTGAAATATATTTCCTTTAATGATTATATCTGTTTCATCACAATATTTTATCGCAAAGCATCAAGTTCACGCTATCAGTTGTTAAACAAACTTTTTTGTGATGCATTCTTGATAAATCAAGATTACTTTATGGATTAAAGATTTGTTACAAGGACCAGTATATGACCTGATTGCCAGTAACAGCCAATAATTGATATGAGTATTGATAAAGCAATTTATCTTAATTATCAGCTGACACGTCAACCATGATCAGAACCAAACATTGTGCACAGCAGGGTCAAGACTCTTATATCCCGTATCTCATCAGCTGCAATGAAATCTCACTGATTGATAATCAATATCTTCCGATAACAGATTGTATCCATATTTTAATCAGTGTATGTTACCTTCACAGACCTTCAGTCAACCACAAAGTGTAAAAAATCAACGTTTCCTATTTTTGACCGAAACCGGCTTGAGGCTCAGGGCGTGGTGTTTGACACCGCTGATGATCGCCGCGACAAGCAGGGTGAGTCGGGTGTCTAGACTGCATCAACCTTCCATACCATTCCTCCTGTAGGGATTCCATGTTAGAATATGTCCCCATCAACCTTCCATACCATCCTTCCTGTAGGGATTCCTTGGTCAGAATATGTCCCCATCAACCTTCCATACCATCCTTCCTGTAGGGATTCCTTGGTCAGAATATGTCCCCATCAACCTTCCATACCATTCCTCCTGTAGGGATTCCTTGGTTAGAATATGTCCCCATCAACCTTCCATACCATTCCTCCTGTAGGGATTCCTTGGTCAGAATATGTCCCCATCAACCTTCCATACCACCCTTCCTGTAGAGATTCCAGGTTAGAATATGTCCCCACCAACCTTCCATACCATCCTTAGTGTAGAGATTCCAGGTTAGAATATGTCCCCACCAACCTTCCATACCATCCTTCCTGGAGAGATTCCAGGTTAGAATATGTCCCCATCAACCTTCCATACTCCTGTAGAGATTCCAGGTTAGAATATGTCCCCACCAACTTTCAATACCACCTTTCCTGTAGAGATTCCAGGTTAGAATATGTCCCCATCAACCTTCCATACCATCCTTCCTGTAGAGATTCCAGGTTAGAATATGTCCCCACCAACTTTTCTTACCATCCTTCCTGTAGAGATTCCAGGTTAGAATATGTCCTCACCAACCTTCCATACCATCCTTCCTGTAGAGATTCCAGGTTAGAATATGTCCCCACCAACTTTCCATAGCATCCTGTATGGATTCTGAGCTAGAACTTGTCCCCACCAACCTTCCATAGCATCTTCTATGGATTCCAGGGTAGAATATGTCCCCACCAACCTTCCATAGCATCCTCTATGGATTCTGAGCTAGAATATGTCCCCAGCAATCTTCAATAGCATCCTCTATGGATTCTGAGCTAGAATATGTCCCCACCAACCTTCCATAGCATCCTCTATGGATTCCAGGCTAGAATATGTCCCCACCAACCTTCCATAGTATCCTCTATGGATTCTGAGCTAGAATATGTCCCCACCAACCTTCCATAGTATCCTCTATGGATTCTGAGCTAGAATATGTCCCCAGCAATCTTCAATAGCATCCTCTATGGATTCTGAGATAGAATATGTCCCCACCAACCTTCCATAGCATCCTCTATGGATTCTGAGATAGAATATGTCCCCACCAACCTTCCATAGCATCCTCTATGGATTCTGAGATAGAATATGTCCCCACCAATCTTCCATAGCATCCTCTATGAATTCTGAGCTAGAACATGTCCCCTTTTGGCTTGCTGTAAGAGGTGGCTGAATGGATAAGGTGTTCCTGTTATTACAATGCATAAGGGCCCAGCCTCAAGAAAATCAGATCTTAGTTGTGACTACTGCTGAACAAAGATATTATTTTGATGAGCTTGAAGTAGAATGTGAATATAGTTCACCTTTTTTTTCTCATCCCAGTTTTAGGTCACACCCACGGAGGTAGTTCCGACCGGGATACTGGTGTCGGAACAGGAAGTGTACAAGACGATGCTGGCTCGGAACACAAGAGGATTATGGGTAGTGCTCAGATATACAGCGATGTGGGGAACCTGACTGATGTCCATACAGATGGTAGGAGAGGAACTCAGCCCACAGCGCCACTTGAAGGTGCATGGCCAGCATATCGCTCAGCTTCCAGTCTTAGTGTAGAGCTCTAGCATACTAGTAGTTCACACTTGTAGATTAGTTCAAGGATTCATGTAGATCTGATCAGGGGTTGATAGTCAACCCCAACTCAACCCCCAGGTCAACCTCAAGTCAAACCTAGGTCAAATTTGCATAGTTCAAACTTGTAGATTAGTTAAAGATTCATGTAGATCTGCTCAGGGGTTAACTTGTTTGAGTGGCATTTAGAAGTTGGTGTGATGAACAACGAGGAGAGTTCTATGGATATACAACTTCTTTAAATTTATATAATGTGATATGACAGACAGGAGAATAATGGGATTAAGATTGCTTGGTGATGAGTTGGTTGTAGGCAGTGGGGATGTAATATCCTGTCTGTCATATCACTGGCTTCCTCCCAATAATCCCCCATAGATTACTCTGTTTGTGTAAGAATTGCCTTCTTGTGTTAACTCCTCCAACCTTGTACATCAAGCTCATTAATTGTGCAAACATCACCCACTTACTCAGGGTTTTACGGGATGCATGATTCCTGCGTATCGGACGCAGAAATTTGATGATGTACCCCCAAACGTAAATCATGTGCGTCCATATGAACGCAACATTATTTTCTTCTGGGAAAGAATTTCACCTGATGAAGGTACCTGGAATGGTCTCGAAACGTCGTGAGAGAAATTAAAAAAGAAGTTTAATCCATAAAAAAATATCTTGGACATCAATGTACAACTTCTAAATGCCACTGAAAGACAAGAACTTTATGAATCTGAAATGATATCCCATATTAAAATATAAACATTCTGTTTACAATCATTATTCTAATGACATTGAAACTAACACATATTTTAGCATAATCATTATCAAATGGGAAGCATCCATGCATCCATGCAAATCCATGCAAATTGATGGACTCCCAATTTTTTAAATTGACTCTCAAAAAAAATATGTCCTGAGTCCCCAGGACTCCCAGTTTCGAAGAACTATGTAAAACCCTGTTACTGTTCAACTTTACTATATATATATATATATATATATATACCTTGCCCCTAGTATTGTACATCATTTGCTTGATAACGGTGCTAGTAGCTACATCGCTCATATTATATTAAAGAAGTTGTATATCCATATAACTCTCCTCGTTGTTGATCAGGGGTTGATAGTCAACCCAAACTCAGCCCCCAGATCAACCCCAAGTCAAACCCAGGTCAGATCTGCATAGTTCAAACTCATAGATTAGTTCAGCGATTTAGGTAGATCTGATCAACTCAACCCCCAGGTCAACCCCAAGTCAAAGCCAGGTCAAATTTGCATAGTTCAAACTTGTAGATTAGTTCAGCCATTTAGGTAGATCTGCTCAAAGACTGATAGTCAACCCCAAGTCAACCTCAACTCAACCCTGTCAACCCCAGCTGAACCTCAAATCAACCCCCAGTCAACATCAAAGGCAATGTAAATTTCCAAACATGAATTACAAATTTTCAAATTAATGTTGTCATAATGCCCATCAAGCATCTAATGTCGTCATATTCATAACTAATATTGCTTAACAATGGTGTCTTTCCATCGCTGACAACAGGGCCAATGAGGTACACAAATCCGTCTTAGCACAATGAGTCCTAAGCCTTGGTTTAGGTTCGCCTAATGGTAACAATGCTTTGTGAAACAGGGTCCTGGACCAACTCTGCTAAGTTACCGGTATACATTACTGCATGAAAGGCAATGTTAATATATGTCTAAATAAACATAAATATAGAAATATTTTTAAAAATTATATCTTTAATTTTTGCCATTTTTTAAATCTATTTTGAATTAATTGGAATGCTAGAGGAATCCCTGTGCTTATATTTAGAGATTGATAATCTTTGTCTTTTTCGTCATGACAATCCACTGTCTGTGGTGCTTGTTAAGAAATGTCCTTTGATGAATTCCATGGTGGGTGTGTTACATTTGATCAAGGTCATGGCCATGGACCTTTGAGAGGTGGGAGCGTGTTGCATTGTGATTAATGGAGCTCTAATATTGCTGTTCAAATTTACTAATGAACTGGTTTGTAAAATTATACTAATGTCATCGATTTGTGTCGTCTAATCTCTTGCTATTGTTACCCCAATGACTTAATGGCCCAGTGGTTCAAGTGCTGGTTTGTCATGGACAAGGCTTTGGTTTGATTCCTCATAAGAACACAAAGTCTGTTGCCTTGTCTTGGTGTCACGTGCTGTGGCGTCAGCTAGAACCATATTTAGTTCCACGGAGGTGCAGGGTCATCCTCGATAATCTCCAGGGTATCGTTTGATAAATCTCCACTAGTACCCTGGATGCATCTATGGCCTGATAATTTTATTACCTCCCTTTGCTGGGTCTGCCTTCTCACAGTAGCCAATCAGATAAGCTATTACAACCAAGCTTGCCAGTGTCAACAATGATAGCGGCCGCAACCATGAAGGTTTGCTCGCTGTGGGAGTCCGATTTAGGGGAAATTTCATACAGACAAATTGACAGGTCTGAAACTTTCAAAACATATATGCAAGAACTCCGTCTACCTCTTTCAGAGTACCTCTGCAACAATCGTGTTGCCAAGTTTAAGTGGTTAGAAAGTGAGTTTTGATGAAGCCTTGTGATTGGTATGCTCAGCTTTCCAGCGTAGATGCCTGGTTCGATAAATAGACAGCAAAGGGAGGTAATAAAATGATTAGTGAGTGAGTGAGTGAGTTCAGTTTTACGCCGCACTCAGCAATATTCCAGCTATATGGCGGCGGTCTGTAAATAATCGAGTCTGGACCAGACAATCCAGTGATGAACAGCATGAGCATCAATCTGCGCAATTGGGAACTGATGACATGTGTCAACCAAGCCAGCGAGCCTGACCACCCGATCCCGTTAGTTAAGCCTCTTCGACGACAAGCATGGCTTTCTACTGAAGGCTCATTCTACTGAACTCATTCTAACGGACCTTCACGGGTAGACAAGCATGAGTTACTGAAGGCTCATTCTATTCCTAACGGGTAGGACAAGCATGGGTTACGGGTTTAATTCTAACTCGGAAGAAGAAACGTCAGAAACCAAAATGAAAAAAGGTGAAGCAGATGATAAATGAGTGTAGATAATTGTAGGTATGACTAAGCTGATAGCAAGGAGTATAAATTGATAATGGTTTGGAATTAAGAAGATGGGGTCGGGGTATGGGGAAGGAAGGACTTGGGGGCAAAAAAGAAGTGAGATGGTTATCTTAGCCATTATGTGTGTAGAAGGAGTAGGGTATAGCTTATGAATTTGGTAGTACAGTTAAGTTGCAGCTGATAAAAATACAGGGTCCTAATAACCAAATTAAATTGGGTTACACTTTAACTGTAAGCATAAACGTTGACCTATGGGGCTTAAAGAGTCGAGGTAGGACAGCTGGCGAGTTTGAGCACAGACAATCACTTTGGACTTATGGGTGGTCTCTGTTTTGTCATCATGTGGACTACTTTATATGCTGATAACGTACGCTGAAGTATACAGGCATGACACTCTCAAACGTCATGATACTTGACAGCCCTGGCAATCACACGACACAAACCAGCAGTGCATGATACAGATTGATACGGGCATGTTGGAGTAGTTACAGATATAATATACAGTTAGAGATAAAATTATGTAATCTGCTTTGAATGTATCTGGACGTCTGTGGTGAGTCTATCAGCAGTGTCTGGTTCGTGCAACTTGATTACTTGCCTGTAAGATAGATAAAAGTACTCGTGAGAGACCTTTATCATCTTTGTTCGCACTTTGTTCCTGTAACAATCGTTAAAATCTTGATAGTGTTCTGACACTCGTCCTCTATCTATTTTTAATATCGCCCCTAAGTTAGTCGAATTAAGTCAAAATGAGTTGAAATTTGTGTCATGATGCTTATAAACATACACTCATTCATTTTACAACCTCCAAAACATACATAAATATTGAGTAAAAGTAAATAATATTCTAGCCAATGGGCCAAAATGTTTTCTCCCATGGGCTTAGATTTTTAAATATCGCTCTAAGTTAGTCAAATTAAGTCAAAATGAGTTGAAATTTGTGTCATGATGCTTATAAACATACACTCATTCATTTACAACCTCAAAACATACATAAATATTGAGTAAAAGTAAATATTCTCGCCAATGGGCCAAAATGTTTTCTCCCATGGGCTTAGATTTTTAAATATCGCTCTAAGTTAGTCAAATTAAGTCAAAATGAGTTGAAATTTGTGTCATGATGCTTATAAACATACACTTATTCATTTACAACCTCCAAACATGAATTCTGATCAAAATTAAACATTCTCACCCATGGGCCACTGTTCGCCCATGGGCCTGCCCATGGGCGAGCTAGTTTAAATTTCCAGTTTTCGAAAAAAAAAATTTTCATGTTTTCATCCTTGGCATATATTCATAACAACTGCATGTTTCATTTGGTCAAATCTCTTGTCAGGAAGTGCCCACAGTGCGGAGAGTTTCTGGACTTTTGTGAGTCCAGAATTAAATTGTGACGTGTTAATTAATGTTGTCATAATGCCCATCAAGCATCTAATGTCGTCATAGTCATAACTAATATTGCTGACAACAGGGCCAATGAGGTACACAAATCCGTCTTAGCACAATGAGTCCTAAGCCTTGGTTTAGGTTCGCCTAATGGTAACAATGCTTTGTGAAACAGGGTCCTGGACCAACTCTGCTAAGTTACCGGTATACATTACTGCATGAAAGGCAATGTTAAAATATGTCTAAATAAACATAAATATAGAAATATTTTTAAAAATTATATCTTTAATTTTTGCCATTTTTTAAATCTATTTTGAATTTTTTGGGGGGAATGCTAGATGAATCCCTGTGCTTATATTTAGAGATTGATAATCTTTGTCTTTTTCGTCATGACAATCCCCTGTCTGTGGTGCTTGTTAAGAAATGTCCTTTGATGAATTCCATGGTGGGTGTTTTACATTTGATCAAGGTCATGGCCATGGACCTTTGAGAGGTGGGAGCGTGTTGCATTGTGATTAATGGAGCTCTTATATTGCTGTTCAAATTTACTAATGAACTGGTTTGTAAAATTATACTAATGTCATCGATTTGTGTCGTCTAATCTCTTGCTATTGTTACCCCAATGACTTAATGGCCCAGTGGTTCAAGTGCTGGTTTGTCATGGACAAGGCTTTGGTTTGATTCCTCATAAGAACACAAAGTCTGTTGCCTTGTCTTGGTGTCACGTGCTGTGGCGTCAGCTAGAACCATATTTAGTTCCACCGGAGAGGGTGCAGGGTCATCCTCGATAATCTCCAGGGTATACGTTTCGATAAATCTCCACTAGTACCCTGGATGCATCTATGGCCTGATAATTTTATTACCTCCCTTTGCTGGGTCTGCCTTCTCACAGTAGCCAATCAGATAAGCTATTACAACCAAGCTTGCCAGTGTCAACAATGATTGCGGCTGCAACCATGAAGGTTTGCTCGCTGTGGGAGTCGATTTAGGGGAAATTTCATACAGACAAATTGACAGGTCTGAAACTTTCAAAACATATATGCAAGAACTCCGTCTACCTCTTTCAGAGTACCTCTGCAACAATCGTGTTGCCAAGTTTAAGTGGTTAGAAAGTGAGTTTTGATGAAGCCTTGTGATTGGTATGCTCAGCTTTCCAGCGTAGATGCCTGGTTCGATAAATAGACAGCAAAGGGAGGTAATAAAATGATTAGTGAGTGAGTGAGTGAGTTCAGTTTTACGCCGCACTCAGCAATATTCCAGCTATATGGCGGCGGTCTGCAAATAATCGAGTCTGGACCAGACAATCCAGTGATGAACAGCATGAGCATCAATCTGCGCAATTGGGAACTGATGACATGTGTCAACCAAGCCAGCGAGCCTGACCACCCGATCCCGTTAGTCGCCTCTTACGACAAGCATGGGTTACTGAAGGCTCATTCTAACTCGGACCTTCACGGGTAGACAAGCATGGGTTACTGAAGGCTCATTCTAACTCGGACCTTCACGGGTAGACAAGCATGGGTTACTGAAGGCTCATTCTAACTCGGACCTTCACGGGTAGACAAGCATGGGTTACTGAAGGCTCATTCTAACTCGGACCGTCACGGGTTTAATTTGGAAGAAGAAGCGTCAGAATACAAAAATGAAAAAGGTGAAGCAGATGATAAATGAGTGTAGATAATTGTAGGTATGACTAAGCTGATAGCAAGGAGTATAAATTGATAATGGTTTGGAATTAAGAAGATGGGGTCGGGGTATGGGAAGGAAGGACTTGGGGCAAAAGAAGTGAGAAGGTTATCTTAGCCATTATGTGTGTAGAAGGAGTAGGCGTATAGCTTATGAATTTGGTAGTACAGTTAAGTTGCAGCTGATAAAAATACAGGGTCCTAATAACCAAATTAAATTGGGTTACACTTTAACTGTAAGCATAAACGTTGACCTATGGGGCTTAAAGAGTCAAGGTAGGACAGCTGGCGAGTTTGAGCACAGACAATCACTTTGGACTTATGGGTGGTCTCTGTTTTGTCATCACGTGGACTACTTTATATGCTGATAACGTACACTGAAGTATACAGGCATGACACTCTCAAACGTCATGATACTTGACAGCCCTGGCAATCACACGACACAAACTAGCAGTGCATGATACAGAATGATCACGGGCATGTTGGAGTAGTTACAGATATAATATACAGTTAGAGATAAAATTATGTAATCTGCTTTGAATGTATCTGGACGTCTGTGGTGAGTCTATCGGCAGTGTCTGGTTCGTGCAACTTGATTACTTGCATGTAAGATAGATAAAAGTACTCGTGAGAGACCTTTATCATCTTTGTTCGCACTTTGTTCCTGTAACAATACGTTAAAATCTTGATAGTGTTCTGACACTCGTCCTCTATCTATTTTTTAATATCGCCCTAAGTTAGTCGAATTAAGTCAAAATGAGTTGAAATTTGTGTCATGATGCTTATAAACATACACTCATCATTTACAACCTCCAAAACATAAATATTGAGTAAAAGTAAATATTCTCGCCAATGGGCCAAAATGTTTTTCTCCCATAGGCGAGATTTTTAAATATCGCTCTAAGTTAGTCAAATTAAGTCAAAATGAGTTGAAATTTGTGTCATGATGCTTATAAACATACACTTATTCATTTACAACCTCCAAAACATGAATTCTGATCGAAATTAAACATTCTCACCCATGGGCCACTGTTCGCCCATGGGCTTGCCCATGGGCGAGCTAGTTTAAATTTCCAGTTTTCGAAAAAAAAAATTTTCATGTTTTCATCCTTGGCATATATTCATAACAACTGCATGTTTCATTTGGTCAAATCTCTTGTCAGGAAGTGCCCACAGTGCGGAGAGTTTCTGGACTTTTGTGAGTCCAGAATTAAATTGTGACGTGTTAATTAATGTTGTCATAATGCCCATCAAGCATCTAATGTCGTCATAGTCATAACTAATATTGCTGACAACAGGGCCAATGAGGTACACAAAGCCGTCTTAGCACAATGAGTCCTAAGCCTTGGTTTAGGTTCGCCTAATGCTAAGAATGCTTTGTGAAACAGGGTCCTGGACCAACTCTGCTAAGTTACCGGTATACATTACTGCATGAAAGGCAATGTTAAAATATGTCTAAATAAACATAAATATAGAAATATTTTTAAAAATTATATCTTTAATTTTTGCCATTTTTTAAATCTATTTTGAATTTTTTGGGGGGAATGCTAGATGAATCCCTGTGCTTATATTTAGAGATTGATAATCTTTGTCTTTTTCGTCATGACAATCCACTGTCTGTGGTGCTTGTTAAGAAATGTCCTTTGATGAATTCCATGGTGGGTGTGTTACATTTGATCAAGGTCATGGCCATGGACCTTTGAGAGGTGGGAGCGTGTTGCATTGTGATTAATGGAGCTCTAATATTGCTGTTCAAATTTACTAATGAACTGGTTTGTAAAATTATACTAATGTCATCGATAGGAGTCATCTAATCCCTTGCTATTGTTTCCCCAGTGACTTAATGGCCCAGTGGTTCAAGTGCTGGTTTGTCATGGACAAGGCTTTGGTTTGATTCCTCATAAGAACACCAAGTCTGTTGCCTTGTCTTGGTGTCACGTGCTGTGGCGTCAGCTAGAACCATATTTAGTTCCACCGGAGAGGGTGCAGGGTCATCCTCGATAATCTCCAGGGTATACGTTTCGATAAATCTCCACTAGTACCCTGGATGCATCTATGGCCTGATAATTTTATTACCTCCCTTTGCTGGGTCTGCCTTCTCACAGTAGCCAATCAGATAAGCTATTACAACCAAGCTTGCCAGTGTCAACAATGATAGCGGCCGCAGCCATGAAGGTTTGCTCGCTGTGGGAGTCCGATTTAGGGGAAATTTCATACAGACAAATTGACAGGTCTGAAACTTTCAAAACATATATGCAAGAACTCCGTCTACCACTTTCAGAGTACCTCTGCAACAATCGTGTTGCCAAGTTTAAGTGGTTAGAAAGTGAGTTTTGATGAAGCCTTGTGATTGGTATGCTCAGCTTTCCAGCGTAGATGCCTGGTTCGATAAATAGACAGCAAAGGGAGGTAATAAAATGATTAGTGAGTGAGTGAGTGAGTTCAGTTTTACGCCGCACTCAGCAATATTCCAGCTATATGGCGGCGGTCTGTAAATAATTGAGTCTGGACCAGACAATCCAGTGATCAACAGCATGAGCAACAGCATGAGCATCAATCTGCGCAATTGGGAACTGATGACATGTGTCAACCAAGCCAGCGAGCCTGACCACCCGATCCCGTTAGTCGCCTCTTACGACAAGATAGTCGCTTTGTATGGCAAGCACATGGGTTGCTGAAGACCTATTCTACCCCGGATCTTCATGGGTCAATAAAATGATTAAAAGCTGCAGATGCATCCAGGGTAAAGTGGAGATTTATCGATATGTATACCCTGGAGATTATCGAGGATGGTCCAGGGTATGCATCCCTATTTTATGCACACTTTATTCATACTTACATACAGTATTTGAAAACATATGACCAATAGGGGTGAAACATTTCACTCTTACCACAGTAGGGTACATATTGCGGTACAAGGCCTTTGGTTTGTCCCTTTTGGTACATGAGAACTTCCCAAAAATAGCGACCATCCAGTAAAGAAATGCATAGATTTTGACAACAATTATTCAATTTTTAGACATTTTAGAAAATGTTAAAGTAAATGACCGTACGAAAACCGAAAATACCAAATTTTTATTGCATTACAGTACACCGAACAGAAGGCAAAATACTGTGGTTCTACTAATACCGTCTTGAAATGTCACCGTAAACATTTGGGGGTAGTTTCACTTGGTTTGGAGGCTTCACATGGGAAAGAGATGAAATATTTAGTATGCCTTACAGAGTTATCCCCCTTTATCGTTCAATGTGACTTGTTATGGAACATGGATTTTTTTTCATGAGATCAAGCGCAATCTTTGTTTATCATGATATAATTAATATTGCTGATGGCAGTGTAAACAATGGTCAGTCCCTGCAAAGGTTCCTTTTTGACACAGTCTTTAGTTGTGTTTGACGAGATAACAGATGTTATGACTTACAGTAATCTTCCTCCAGATTACAGTTCTGCCCTCTGTGTGTTTTGTAATACCATGATTTTTACATGTTCTGGTGTGATTTTACGTATCTAATCAAGTAATCAAGATACAAACAATAATCCCAATCAACAATACAAAAAAATATGTATTTTAATAATGCATGTTTATTATGGTATTATATATAGTATTTTTACCATTTTATGCAAATTGTGGTGATGAACTTTTGTGATTTTTTCTCGTTTCAAAACAGAGTCAAGAAATATTGTTTTGTAAAATGTTTATGTTTTTGTTTTTAAATTTTAGTTGTTTGTTATTAGTCTATCTCAAGGCCAGCAAATAAATATACAAGAGACAGTCTCATATGTGACTCTATTGACAAACTGTAATGTCCAGGGTCCCGTTCCTCAAAGCGATCGTAGCGCTACGACAGTCGTAAGTCTATGTTAAAGTATGGGAGTTACGATCACCTTAGCGCTACGATCGCTTTGAGGAACGGGGCCCAGGCCCATGCTTGTTGTAAGAGGCAACTAATGGAATGAGTAGATCAAAGCTCATGATGTTGATCACTGGATTATCTGGTCCAGACTCGATTATTTACAGACTGCCTCCATAAGCTGGAATATTGCTGAGTAAAGCGTTAAACAACACAAGTAGTAGTACATTTGCATATGCGTTTCCGATGTTGAAAATACCTGTTCATTCCAGATGACCACCGTGGGGATGATGGCCACAGTGACCTCGACTCCCTGGCTGCCCAGCAGATCGACGAGAAGTTCAAGGAAATCATGCGCAAGAAGCGAGGTATGCACCTGTCACTCATATGCCAAGTGCTTTTTGATTGGTGGTTGTTTTTGGTGAACTGTGTATGTCATACACACCCAACCTGTCGATTCTGAAACAGCAATATTTCCACTTATTTAATTGTAAATGTTGGTGAATGACATTAAGACAAAATTGTAACGCAAGAAATTGTTCTACTGTTTTGGTTTTCTTCAGTCTTGTTGGTGAATGCCATTAAGAAAAAAGTTAAATCTTAAGGATTTCTTTCCCCATTCTAATTGTACAATCTTGTTAAAGAATGTCAGTAAAGCAAAAATTAATACTAATTGTTGGAATGAGAATTTTTGTTTTATGTTGGTACGTTGAGTATAGATATATTCCAGGTAGATAAATTTATATATCTTCGAAAGTTGGGTTTGTGAGACAACATACTTTTGTTCTATTTTGCCGTGATGAATTTGTGGTTTTGTTTGTGTGGATAGTTCATTTAGACATTCCAAATATGAGTAGATTTTAGTTTTGTAGATTCAGTACATTTGCTTCGTTGTCATCTGTAGAATAAGGGGAGGTAATCACAAGAGCTTTCTGTGTCAATTTATCTGAGGTGTGCCATGTTGTTTATTTGTAATAACTCTTAGTCTAAAGATATCTAGATTACTATCAATCATAACAAAGATTCATGTTCACTGTTTTGAAATAAATATCAACAGCAACTGATAAGAAATTTCTCATAATCAACAAGATCAATGAGATCTGCGTTAGACTTGATCTTCAGCAATCCATGCTTGTCGTAACAGGCGACTATGGGGCTCGCTGACTTGGTTGACAATTGTGAAGATTGATGCTCATGATGTCAGTCACTGGGTTTTCTGGTCCAGACCAGATACAGGTCATATATAGCTGGAATATTGCTAAGTGTGGCATTAGGGGCGGTGGGGTAGCCTAGTGGTTAAAGCGTTCGCTCATCACACCGAAGACCCGGGTTCGATTCCCCAAATGGGTACAATGTGTGAAGCTCATTTCTGGTGTCCCCTGCCGTGATATTGCTGGAATATTGCTAAAAGCGGCGTAAAACCAAACTCACTCACTAAGTGTGGCACTAAACAATAAACATTATCAAAAGACACATTGTGTCCCTGTGCAAACATTATACCAATACTTCTCTTTGGTTTTAATATGTTGGAGATAATGTTTGCTTAGAAAGGTTATGGGGCTTTTTAGTAGTCATATGAGTGAACTGTAGCTGGTTGTTGAGGCTACTGCACCACAATAAATTGGCATGGACCAGGTGGCCCAGATGTCCAAGGTGCTGCAATTTGCTGTGCAGAGTTACTCCCCTTGGATGTACCAGAAACCAATGACCCTGGGTTTAAATACAGTGTGATTATGTATCCAAGTTTGTTAGTACCATGTGGGTGGTAGGATAGCCAAGTGGTTTAAAGCGTTTGCTCATCATGCCAAAGTGAGTGAGTGAGTGAGTTTAGTTTTACGCCGCATTCAGCAATATTCCAGCTATATGGCGGCGGTCTGTAAATAATTGAGTCTGGAACAGACAATCCAGTGATCAACAGCATGAGCATCAATCTGCGCATTTGGGAACCAATGACATGTGTCAACCAAGTCAGCAAGCCTGACCACCTGATCCTGTTAGTCGCCTTTTACGACTAGCATAGTCGCCTTTTATGACAAGAATGGGTTGCTGAAGACCTATTCTACTCCGGATCTTCACGGGTCTCATCACGCCAAAGACTCTGGTTCGATTCCCCACATGGATACAATACTGGTGTCCCCAACCGAGATATTGCTGGAAAATTGCTAAAAGCGGCGTACACCCATACTCACTCACTCACTCACTGTAAGCACCATGCTGATGGCTGCATGCATGTGGTACATGTCTAACACCTTCATCAGTTTGGGCTCCTCCATTATGAAGCTGACGTCTTCAAACTAACTGAAATGCTGTTTAAAACTGACCCAACTGCGACGTGGTCAAGTGTTATTTGATATGCTTACCTATGAGGTATTGGGTGATGATGATGAGGTACAATGAATGTACACCTTTGACGTAGGTGGTTATCTGGATGACTTGAAGGCCCGCATACCCAGACCAGGTAGTGACCGTGACACGGTCAACTCGGACGAGGGGGTGGTCACTCGGCCGTCAGGTGAGGGTCAAGCATGGTGGAGGGATGTGTATACAGATATATCACTCATATGACATTAGCAGCTCTCATTGTGCGTTATTGTATTGATATTGTCTCTGCAGATATGTTTGACATTACAATGCAACCACTAACACCTTAGAGATTTTCAGAAACAGTTGTTGAAACTGTTACCATCAATTTTACAAAGTTATTCAGCTATTTTGTGTTATATTTCTTGGCTCACTAGTGGTGATCCGATTAATTGAAATAATCGAAGATTGGTCGCAGTGACTAAACGACCATGTTTTCTCATAATCAAACACAAACAATTCTGGAACACTTGTTTTCATCAACAATATTTTTCACAAGGTTGGTTTTGTCTGTTACATTTCATAACCACTACAAGCTCATTCCAAGTCATGATCGAATTTATCTTAAAGACACCAAGAAATTTATGTTCCTAACATACTATTCATCCTTTAAAGAAGTGAAATTTTGCACACAAAAACCAAATAACTACATGTTTTTTCTTTGTTTTTTTGTGCATTAACAAATTTCATAAATGACGCTGACCAATTATTTTTGATGATTGTTCGGTGGTAATGAACCAATCATCAATTATGAGATTTTAACAAATTCCCAGCACTATGGCTTGCAGGCATTCCAACCTATGTGACCGCCTCCGTGGTGTAGTGGTTAGAGTGTCCGCCTGGAGAGCGGAAGGTCGCGGGTTCGATCCCCGGCCGCATCATACCAAAAGACGTTAAAATATGGTACTTGTTGGTCCCTGCCTGGCTCTCGGCATTAATGGGTACAACAAGGACTGGTCGGCTCGGAGTCAGTATAATGTGTCTGAGTGGGGTATTCATGCTTCACTGCGGCATGGTATCTCAGTGGGCTAGCACTATAAAACCAGCTTCAGTTTGGGCTAGTACAAGCAGCCGCACATACACATACACACGCATGCACGTCGTCATATGAGGAAAATATTCCTCAAGCACGACGTTAAAACCAATTTCACCTCACCTCACCTCCAGCCTATGTGATCCTGAGCTTGATAATCACACTTTTGAAAAATTAAACAATATTTACATTAAGGCAAGAATTTAATCTCCATCAGGGCCACGCCGAAGACCCGGGTTCGAATCCCCACATGGGCACAATGTGTGAAGTGACTGGTGTCAATTTCTGGTGTCCCCCGCCGTGATTTTGCTGGAATATTGCTAAAAGCGGCGTAAACCCAAACTCACTCAGTCAGTCAGTCAGTCTGTCCATCAGGGCATATTCTAAGAATATGCTCCAAGACCTGATGAAGGAGTAAAAATATACAACGAAACTTCGTGTCTATCAAAACATAGAAGTTGACATCTATAAATTCTGGCCTTCATGTGTATCACTTCTAAATGCCGTTCAAAGACTCTATGCTTACAATTTATCATTTCTCTCCCTGGCCCAGATATAAAGACGTTCACAATGACCGCTTGATGTTCAATTAAAGCATGAGATATGAAAACCTTTTGTCGCTTCCTCCTGTATTTTTAGCAGTGTGTAAATGTTAATTTTTGGGTACTCTATCACATTCCTCAAAAAATGCTAAATGAACGACAGAATTTGAAATGGTATTTATTTTCACACTACTTTTTTTAAAATTTGTACAAGGGTGAATTTTTTTATTTTATTCTATTCGACCTCGGATCACGAAGTTTGGAGAAAATCCATCTGTAAACCAACTAATATAGAAAAAGTCTAAGTACATATTTTTATATGACCCCTAGCTTCCTTGGTATATTCCGTCATTAATTTGTAGCTGTGACAGTGTTGTTGTCAGTTTAAAGTGTGAACAGCTAACTGAACAGGGTCATGACATCACAATCCAGCAGAGCAGCATGTATTTATCATTTACCATATGTGTATTTATCATTTACCATATGTGTATGTATCATTTACCATATGTGTATTTATCATTTACCATATGTGTATTTATCATTTACCATATGTGTATTTGTCATTATGTGTATCATTTACCATATGTGTCATTTATATGTGTATTTATCATTTACCATATGTGTATTTGTCATTTACCATATGTGTATTTATCATTTACCATATGTGTATTTATCATTTACCATATGTGTATTTATCATTTACCATATGTGTATTTGTCATTTACCATATGTGTATTTGTCATTTACCATATGTGTATTTATCATTTACCATATGTGTATTTATCATTTACCATATGTGTATTTATCATTTACCATATGTGTATTTATCATTTACCATATGTGTATTTATCATTTACCATATGTGTATTTATCATTTACCATATGTGTATTTATCATTTACCATATGTGTATTTATCATTTACCATATGTGTATTTATCATTTACCATAACTATATTATCATTTGCCATGTTTGTATTTATCATGTACCATATTTGTATTTATTATGGGATTTGATTCTTGCTCATGCTATTAACCACTGGTTTGTGTTAACTTACTTTGTTATTAACAGACCAATTTGACTACAGCAGCCATATTTAACTGTATTATAAGTAGGGCTGCGCAATATAACCGGTATACCGGTATTTACCGGTATAAGGTGCCTGACTCTGAGGGTGTGGGTTCGAACCCCGGATGGGACTCAACCCATCAAGGTACTAGAATCAGTACTGTATTGAGAAAGTGTAATCCCAAATATAACATATGCTGTCTAACCAGCTTTGTATATGTTCCCCCATTACCTGTGAAGACCCATTCAGATCTGGGTTAGAACTGGACTTCAGCAGCCATGCTTGCCTTAAGAGGCGACTAACGTGATCGGGTGGTCAGGTTTGCTGACTTGGTTGACACATACCATTGATTCCCAATTGTGTAGATTGATGGTCGTGCTGTTAATCACTGGATTGTCTGGTCCAGACTCGATTAATCACAGACTGCCGCCATATAGCTGGAATATTGCTGAGTGCAGCGTAAAACTAAACTCACTCACTTATGTGGACCCATCCATTTGCTCATATTTATGTGAGTATGGATTTACACCACTTTTGGCAATATTTCAGCAATATCATGGTGGGGGACACCAGAAATGGGACTCAAAAGATTTTACCCATATGAGGAATCGAACCTGGATCTTTAGCATAATGAGTGAATGCTCTAAAACCTCCACTACTGCCCCGCATCATAGTATGCTATTCACACTTTGCTAAGGGCCACAAAAATTTGCAACTTTGCTTAAACATAGACTTATGATTTGAAATTGTATCCATTTAAAACTGGGTAAATAATGATATAGTAGCACATCTTTAGGAAAACAGCCACTTTCAGCTAACCATATGCACTTGATACATGAGTAACCATAAAAATAGTTTTCATGGCATCAATTAACCATTTTGCAAATCATGGCACGGTTCATTGATAAGTACACAACACCTGTCAATAGCAGGTACAAGATCCCCAGATGAAATGACATACTGAAAACTTGGATCCATGCTTACAATAAGCTTAGATATTTATACCAAATTTGACCCCACATCATAGTTTTCTGTTGAATCAATGATTAGATCCTCAGCAATGTGTAAATAGTATATTTTGGTGTGTAAAGTTGTCATCTGCACTCTGGTCTGGAAGTTTCAAGTTTTCCTCCTCCTGGCTTCCTGGAACTTTTGCCAGGAGAATGGAAGCCTGTTGGTTTAATCCCCTGGCACATCAGATCAAACTGTTCAGTTTCAGTTCGGTTTCACTGAGGTGCTTCTATGGCATGAATAACCATCGTTTGTTTCTCAAATCTAGATGCTCGTTACACTGGGAGACATCGGAGATCCCACAGCACCGAGCCGAGGGGGAAACCTCCCCTCCCCACCCTCCCTCGCACCTGTCTCACACCACCCTCCAGTCCCAGGCGAGGTTTGAAAGGAGATTTATCATTTTCTCATAGTCACAGTTTCTGTCTTTCCACAGCCCTTTAGTCCAGAAACCTTGGTCGCTTACACCAGATGTAGATTTTATGACTCTTCTAGCATCTAGACTCATCTCAGATAAGAGGAGTTGGCTCTACTCTGTTTCACAGTTATTTCACTCACTGTTCTGTATACTTTGATGTGAGTGGGTAAAGTAATTAGTTTTGTCCACAGCTTGTAGACTGGAGAGCTTCGTTGTTCTTCTTAGTTCCAGCTTTACCTTAGCTTTTGCCACCAAAGAAGAAATTAGATCATAGTGTTTTGAGACTGTAGATTCTATCATAGCTGATCCATCAAACTAGAGGAATAGATTTTAGCTTTGCGATTGTAGACACTGTCATAGGTGACAGTGGAATAGTCATGCTTTGAGACTGTAGACTCTATGTTTGCTGATCCGTCACATTAGAGGAATACATTCTGGCTTTGAGACTGTAGACTCTGATTGCTGATCCGTCACATTAGAGGAATACATTCTGGCTTTGAGACTGTAGACTCTATGATTGCTGATCCGTCACATTGGAGGAATACATTCTGGCTTTGAGACTGTAGACTCTATGTTTGCTGATCCGTCACATTAGAAGAATACATTCTGGCTTTGAGACTGTAGACTCTGATTGCTGATCCGTCACATTAGAGGAATACATTCTAGCTTTGAGACTGTAGACTCTGATTGCTGATCCGTCACATTAGAGGAATACATTCTGGCTTTGAGACTGTAGACTCTGATTGCTGATCCGTCACATTAGAGGAATACATTCTGGCTTTGAGACTGTAGACTCTGATTGCTGATCTGTCACATTAGAGGAATACATTCTAGCTTTGAGACTGTAGACTCTGATTGCTGATCCGTCACATTAGAGGAATACATTCTAGCTTTGAGACTGTAGACTCTGATTGCTGATCCGTCACATTAGAGGAATACATTCTAGCTTTGAGACTGTAGACTCTGATTGCTGATCCGTCACATTAGAGGAATACATTCTGGCTTTGAGACTGTAGACTCTATGATTGCTGATCCATGATACTAGATGAATACATTCTAGCTTTGAGACTGTAGACTCTGATTGCTGATCTGTCACATTGGAAGAATACATTCTAGCTATGACACTGTAGACTCTGATTGCTGATCCGTCACATTGGAGGAATACATTCTAGCTTTGACACTGTAGACTCTGATTGTTGATCCGTCACATTGGAGGAATACATTCTGGCTTTGAGACTGTAGACTCTGATTGCTGATCCGTCACATTAGAGGAATACATTCTGGCTTTGAGACTGTAGACTCTGATTGCTGATCCGTCACATTAGAGGAATACATTCTGGCTTTGAGACTGTAGAAGCTATGATTGCTGATCCATAATACTAGATGAATACATTCTAGCTTTGAGACTGTAGACTCTGATTGCTGATCCGTCACATTGGAGGAATACATTCTGGCTTTGAGACTGTAGACTCTGATTGCTGATCCGTCACATTGGAGGAATACATTCTAGCTTTGAGACTGTAGACTCTGATTGTTGATCCGTCACATTGGAGGAATACATTCTGGCTTTGAGACTGTAAACACTATGTTTGCTGATCCGTCACATTAGAGGAATACATTCTGGCTTTGAGACTGTAGACTCTATGATTGCTGATCTGTCACATTAGAGGAATACATTTTAGCTTTGAGACTGTAGACTCTGATTGCTGATCCGTCACATTGGAAGAATACATTCTAGCTATGACACTGTAGACTCTGATTGCTGATCCGTCACATTAGAGGAATACATTCTGGCTTTGAGACTGTAGACTCTATGTTTGCTGATCCGTCACATTAGAGGAATACATTCTGGCTTTGAGACTGTAGACTCTATGATTGCTGATCCGTCACATTAGAGGAATACATTCTGGCTTTGAGACTGTAGACTCTGATTGCTGATCCGTCACATTGAGAGGAATACATTCTGGCTTTGAGACTGTAGACTCTATGATTGCTGATCCGTCACATTAGAGGAATACATTCTGGCTTTGAGACTGTAGACTCTGATTGCTGATCCGTCCATTGGAGGAATACATTCTGGCTTTGAGACTGTAGACTCTATGATTGCTGATCCATGATACTAGATGAATACACTCCAGCTTAGAGATTATAGACTCTATCTTTGCTGATCCATCCTGCTAGATGCTGATCCATGTACACTAGGTATTAATTCATATGACCATACTTGGGCATAAAGGGTTATATCTATCTTTAGATTAGATCATAGGAAAAGACTGGACAATCTGTACAGAATTTGAAACTTTGAAGACCTGATCATTCATTTGATAATCAGGGTAGTTGTGACCCTGAAACTATTTGTGTTCTGTGCCAGAAAATGTACAAAACACCAAATTATATCTTTCACTGGACATGATGCTGGATCTGAAAAATTGTTGGTGAAAATACATTGTTTTGTTCCTCCTAAAACAGTCTGAAAAATATCAATCCTGAAATCCAGACGCTGTTCTCTTCTTCCTGATAATATTAGATTGATCCCCAAAACAAGGTATGACATTGTTGTATTGGATGGAAAAAGGTTTTTGTGATGAATCAGCAATCAAATGTTGTCAGTATACTTAATGTCATGAAGAATCTGTTTCATCAATGTTATTGTTCTTGTAAAATTACTGTGATGAAATGCTAGTTTACAGGCCTACAAATATAAACAGATGAAAGCTACAAAACTCTCACATTTGAAATAGAAATAGCCACACAAGGTACTAACAAAAACACTGTCCCCTGAGTTTTGTTTTGTAATGATGAGAACCCAGCCCAATCTTGGTAGAACCAAACATATTAAAAACATAAATCTGCAACTTTTTGTAGATTACAGTGATTTGATATGTTTGCTTCTGTTGAATGCAAACTGAAGGAGGATGTTTGCACTCTTTGTAGCTATTTATGTCTAAGGTGTTCACATAATCTGAGATTTGGTAGCTTTCACTTGGTTTTCTTTAGTAATTTGAATTTAGATGACATATGACTTTGTTTTCAGGAAATGATCATTACTAGTTTTGATTAACAATTTTTCAGATTGCTCTATAAATATAATAGGACCGAGAAGACATCCTGGTCTTACACCAACAGTTGACATTTACCAGTGCATTATTGTTGACTTTTCACTTTGGAATAGGTCCTGCTGATCTGCCGCCACACTCAAATCACGTGACAGTCATGAGCCGGCCACTCAAACTCAAACAACACTTGCCTCATCCGTACACAGGTTATGCCAGTGACTTAGAATCTGTAAAAACTGAGGATTTTGAAAGTCGTTTTCAGGATCTAATGATTGGCCAAACATCCAAGGATACATCCAGCAAGTTAAAAACCCTTTCCAAAAAACTTGCGAATCGAGAATCTAAGACCCAGGTGCAATCAAATACGAACCACAGTGGTGGTATCTCATGTAAGACTTGCATATGTGCATCCATGTACTGTTTGTGTATAAACTTGTTCACTATTTATGCATGGTAGTGGGACTTATGTAATGCTTCCACAACTATATACACTGCATGCAGCATGTGTTATATATAACATGGAAATAAGCATGATTTGTTTTGAGGCATTAATATTTGTCTGTTTTGAGAACATCTGTTGACACATTGCACTGTTTCCAGTAACCTGATGGAATAAGTTTACTCACCCCTACATTTCAAACTCCTCAGAATGGCAAATAAGTCTCTCTTAACTAATTAAAATTAATAATTTTTGAATACAGTTAATTCTCTATGTTATGTCACAGTATAGCTGAAAATTGCTGACACAACAATATTATATATAATCATAATATATTGCTGATATGACGATATTGTAATTTACTCTGTTGTTTTGTCATTATTGTTACATTGCTCATGTATCAGATAAGTTTTAACGTAATGGGTAAAAATATGCACAATATTTTATGAATATGGTTTAACTAATATTATACAATATTAACATGGAGAATATATCTGTTGGCTATATGGGGGTGTAATTATATAATTTTTGTGTATATTTTATTTTCTGTGAAATAGTTTAAAATGCTATTGTATGAATTTGGTGAGACATTATGCTTCCATTAAAGAGTCATTGTTATTGGTCTTATAAAGCTGTTGTACGATTAAAACTTTTAAGTTATCAACTAATATACATTTTTCAGATAAGTCAATGTAAATGAGTTCCTAATTCAGGCCTAACTGTAAGGTTTATGTCTTTTGTAATGTGAAAATATGTTGTAAATGTAGTACCTATAAAATATAAGGTAAGATAATGCTTCTTAGTTGGAAAGTTTACAGAGAATGTTCAGAAAGTGTAACGTGTTTCATAAGATTGATGTCTCCTGCTGCTGTAGTTTTACACTAGTTCATTTCTTCATATTCCAGATCCTAAACCAACAGAGGATTCAAAAAGCTTTCCTTCTGCAAGACTATTCTCAAGTTTTCAGAATAAACCTGCAAGTGAGTGATGTTTTAGTTCTGTTTGATGCTGAACTACAAATGTTTTTGCAACGATTTGTCATGGTGGATGAAAACTAGGTTCACCAGTTTAATTCTGTATATTTACTTGAAACAGTCTTCTAAAATAACATGAAACTGTTCAACTATCAGAGTGTAGTCATTACCTTCAGACCTGTAATAGGAAACGATGGTGAAGAGTTTGTATCAGTTTTGCAAATTTTCTAATTTTGGTGGTTTAAGTGACCATAGCAGGTTCAATTAGGGGAATATGACGTCACTAGCAAATCATGATTGTGAAAAGGTTAATTCACAGATTTCTAGCAGATAATGAAGTACATGGCATGAAGATTGATAATGCAAGGGACTGCAGCATTTCAGTGGTGAAGAATATGAAAGATATTGCCTCTGACCATTTGTTTGTTTGTTTGTTGTTGTTTTTTAATGTCGCTCTCAGCAATTTTTCATCTATATGACGGTGGTCTGTAAATGATTTGAGTCTTGACGAGATAATTTAGTGATTGACAGTACGAGCATCAATCTATGCAATGGGGATACAATGACATGTGTCCACCAAGGCAGCGATCCTGTTATTCGCCTCTCACGATGAGCATGGGTTGCTGAAGGCTAATTCTAGCCTGGATCTTCATGAGGGTAGACACGTATGGGTTGCTGAAGGCTAATTCTAGCCTGGATCTTCATGAGGGTAGACACACATGGGTTGCTGAAGTCCAATTCTAGCCTGGATCTTCATGAGGGTAGACACTATTGGTTTGTTGAAGATCAATTCTAACCTGGGTCTTCATGGGGGTAGACACGCATGGGTTGCTAAGACCAATTCCAAACTGGATCTTCATGAGGGTAGACACGTATGACCAACTCTAACCTAGGTCTTCATGAGAGTAGACACACATGGGTTGCTGAAGATCATTTCTAACCTGGATCTTCATGAGGGTAGACACCCATGGGTTGTTGAAGACCAGTCCTAACCCGGAGCGTCTCGGGTCCACAGTTATATATATGATGACTGTTTATTCTAGATGATCTGACGCTTAGGAAGTCACCCTTCAGCTCCTTACCAACCTCAGACTCTCGGAGCACCACAGATATTATCAAACTGCCACGTCCCAGAAGTGTTAGTCCTGCCAGGCTCAGGTAAGACCTAGTCACGTTTCTAACCTCATGAAAGACAATGGTGTGAAATGCGTGTCTGAATGATGTATAGTTAGGCCAGACCAGTGATGATTTCTGTTCATGTCATTGATGTGTGTTGCTCTGTATGATAAGAATTTCAGGCATTGAAACTTGCAAATACTAAAGAAATAAAAATTGTTAGAATGGTTTACAGAAGAGGACTCTTGGAATTTTCCATGAAACAGGATTAATATACGCTACTCAGCCTGCGAGAGGCATAATCTGATGTGTCAGATACATTTAAGTGAATGTTCACATGAGTGTGTTTTGAATGTGTGCCTGTGTCTGCATTCCTGTGTGTGTGTCTGCATTTCTGTGTGTGTGTGTGTGTGCATGCATTCATGCATGTTTTCATATATGTGCATGTCTGCATTCCTGTGTCTGTGTAAGCGTGCGTGTGCATGCATGTGTGTGTGCGTGCATGCATTCATGCATGTTTTCATATATGTGCATGTCTGCATTCCCGTGTCTGTGTAAGCATGCATGTGCATGCATCTGTGCATATGTGTGCATGCATTCATGCATGTTTTCATGCGTGTGTGTATTCTGTACAAAACTTAGAAATGTAATGTATTTAATCTAAACCTTGGAAACGTCATTGAATGCCATGGAATACCAGGAGACAACATGGTTGTATTTTGGCATTCTGGAATCCTGTACATGTCTTGGAGATGTAATACATTATATCTTAACTTGACAATGTCATTGAATGCAATGGAATACCAAGAGACAATATGTTAGTATTTTGACATTCTGGACTCCTGTACATATCTTGGAGATGTAATGCACAAAGTAACTTAGTAGAGTTTAAAGGCAAAGTGCTAATAATCTATTACAACCTCAGACATTATGAGGCGTTTCCATCCTGAAGACAATGGTAACATAGACAAACACTGAAAGCAATCCTATGTTTTCCACACCCTATATATGCGTACATTGATACAGACAAAACATTGTCAACTGCATGGCCTTCAAAATGATGTGTTGCTTGGAAACGCGTGAAACTGATAAACAGATAAATTAGACGAGAGTCCAAAGAACTTCAATGAAGTAGGAAAGATGTAGAAAATCTAGCCTGTCCACAGGACTGGCAGGTCAAATTATTTACCAGTCCTGCCAAAATGTAGCCTGTCCTCCAAATATAAATAAAACACCATCGGCAGTAAATATTCAAAAAGGTTATAATCATTATATATATGTCATTGGTTTGCTAAAATTGACCAGACATGAGGACGGACTAGATCTTTTTTTAACCCGTCCTCCACAAAAATCACCCGTCTCGGACGTTGGGACGGGCTATCTTTCCTACACTGCCTATAGTTTGTTTCTCAGTCCCTGAATCATGTTATTTCCCATCCACCCAGGCCTATAGTTGGTTTCTCAGTCCCTGAATCATGTTATTTCCCCCCCCAGGCTTATAGTTTCTTTCTCAGTCCCTGAATCATGTTATTTCCCGTCCACCCAGGCCTATAGTTTGTTTCTCAGTCCCTGAATCATGTTATTTCCTGCCCACCCAGCCCTATAGTTTGTTTCTCAGTCCCTGAATCATGTTAATTCCTGCCCACCCAGCCCTATAGTTTGTTTCTCAGTCCCTGAATCATGTTGTTTCCCATCCACCCAGCCCTATAGTTTGTTTCTCAGTCCCTGAATCATGTTAATTCCTGCCCACCCAGCCCTATAGTTTGTTTCTCAGTCCCTGAATCATGTTAATTCCTGCCCACCCAGCCCTATAGTTTGTTTCTCAGTCCCTGAATCATGTTAATTCCTGCCCACCCAGCCCTATAGTTTGTTTCTCAGTCCCTGAATCATGTTATTTCCCATCCACCCAGCCCTATAGTTTGTTTCTCAGTCCCTGAATCATGTTATTTCCCATCCACCCAGCCCTATAGTTTGTTTCTCAGTCCCTGAATCATGACCCAGGCATGTTTTGTTTCTCTGTCCCTGAGTCATGTTATTTCCTGCCCACCCAGCCCTATAGTTTGTTTCTCAGTCCCTGAATCATGTTAATTCCTGCCCACCCAGGCCTATAGTTTGTTTCTCAGTCCCTGAATCATGTTAATTCCTGCCCACCCAGCCCTATAGTTTGTTTCTCAGTCCCTGAATCATGTTATTTCCCATTCACCCAGGCCTATAGTTTGTTTCTCAGTCCCTGAATCATGTTATTTTCTGTCCAACCAGCCCTATAGTTTGTTTCTCAGCCCCCTGAATCATGTTATTTCCCATCCACTCAGGCCTATAGTTTGTTTCTCAGTCCCTGAATGATGTTGTTTCCCATTCACCCAGGCCTATAGTTTGTTTCTCAGTACCTGAATCATGTTATTTTCTGTCCAACCAGCCCTATAGTTTGTTTCTCAGCCCCTGAATCATGTTATTTCCCATCCACTCAGGCCTATAGTTTGTTTCTCAGCCCCCTGAATCATGTTGCTTCCCGTCCACCCAGGCCTATAGTTTGTTTCTCAGTCCCTGAATCATGTTATGTCTCATCCACCCAGGCCTATAGTTTGTTTCTCAGTCCCTGAATCATGTTAATTCCTGCCCACCCAGCCCTATAGTTTGTTTCTCAGTCCCTGAATCATGTTAATTCCTGCCCACCCAGCCCTATAGTTTGTTTCTCAGTCCCTGAATCATGTTAATTCCTGCCCACCCAGCCCTATAGTTTGTTTCTCAGTCCCTGAATCATGTTAATTCCTGCCCACCCAGCCCTATAGTTTGTTTCTCAGTCCCTGAATCATGTTATTTCCCATGCCTATAGTTTGTTTCTCAGTCCCTGAATCATGTTAAATCCTACCCACCCAGCCCTATAGTTTGTTTCCAGTCCCTGAATCATGTTAATTCCTGCCCAGCCCTATAGTTTGTTTCTCAGTCCCTGAATCATGTTTCTCAGTCCCTGAATCATGCCCTATAGTCCCTGAATCATCCTTCACCCAGGCCCACCCTGAGCCCTATAGTTTGTTTCTCAGTCCCTGAATCATGTTATTTCCTGCCCAGGCCTATAGTTTGTTTCTCAGTCCCTGAATCATGTTTGCCCTTTCTCAGTCCCTGAATCATGTTAATTCCTGCCCACCCAGCCCTATAGTTTGTTTCTCAGTCCCTGAATCATGTTATTTCCCATCCACCCAGGCCTATAGTTTGTTTCTCAGTCCCTGAATCATGTAATGTCCCATCCACCCAGCCCTATAGTTGTTTCTCAGTCCCTGAATCATGTTGTTTCCCATTCACCCAGGCCTATAGTTTGTTTCTCAGTCCCTGAATCATGTTATTTTCTGTCCAACCAGCCCTATAGTTTGTTTCTCAGCCCCCTGAATCATGTTATTTCCCATCCACCCAGGCCTATAGTTTGTTTCTCAGTCCCTGAATCATGTTATGTCTCATCCACCCAGGCCTATAGTTTGTTTCTCAGTCCCTGAATCATGTTATTCCCATCCACCCAGGCCTATATGTAATGCCAAATCCCAAATGGAGCGAGTCTACATTTTCCTGAAAAATCTGAATGTCTCATCTCATTGGCTCCTTTTCAATGTAACTATTGACATATTTTCAATGACTAAGTGCTAGTCTACAAAACATTCTCTCAAGCTCACTGACCTCCACCCACACCCCTCTTTTTTTAATTATGGGTTTCCATGGCAACATAGAGTGCTAATAAATGGTAGTGACAGTATATATGAAGGTTTTGAGTTAACACCACTGTTGGAAATTTCCAATAAGGTACATTATGAAACTAATTAATATGAGGGATCATCAAATTTATGGTAATTTTGAGATAATTTGTATGGTCAAGGTATCGGTAACGGCTCCAGCAGATGAAATATCACACTAGATACTGCGAAATGATATTTATTAGTCACCTTGTTTTCCATCATTAGTGAGGCATCTAACCGTGTTGGCGCCGGACCATAAAAGGTGTGGAAGCCTGATGACTGTAATACCAGAAACTGTTAATCTGCTACTCTGTTGTCATGGTGGTCACTTTGGAATATACAACAGCATATTGCTGTGAGAGTATCGGCTGTTGGGTACCAGCTGTAGGATCTGTTGTTCATCATAATGATGATCAGATGATGTGTGTATGGTTGTATGTTGGACTGTACTGACAAGTCGAACCAAACAAATTCAAATTTGTTGATTTGGATGAATTTGGTGATGCCATGTGAATTGGTGATGTTGAAGGCAAAAAGTTCCTTTAGAAGTACCTGTTGTGACACACATATAAATCACAGCCAGCAATTAGTCAAGAGAACTGGTGGGAAGATATTTCACTTGTCCACAGAGTTTATCGCTACTCCTGCTTGAACAGTTCAAAAATGTTATATATTGTAGTAAAGTTAAAGCTGAGACCAGTGCAGAAATTCTGCAGCAAATGCTACCAGACAGTGAGGACAACTGTCTGTGGACTTGGACTTGTTGATAGCACAATTTTAGTAGTCACAGCTGGGAGAGTAGCGTGAATTTTGAGGCTGCTTTATGAAGACATAGCTGGAACTGTTGAAGCATCGATGACGAAGCTGTAATCTTCAGAAGAACAAGATAATGGAACATTTCTGAATTCGTCCTGATCTACCCTATTGGAATGTATGAACACAGGTGAGTGAGAACATTTTTTAGTAGCTCAGTAGCTGATGTTTATATTGTACACCTAGCCAACATTTGTTGTATATCCAGCCAACACCTATTGTGTACTTAGCCAACATTTATTTACATGAAACCAACACCTATTGTACACGTAGCCAACATTTTTGTACAGTGGACTCCATCTAAACCGAAATCCCTTGGGACCGGTGAAAAATGTCGGTTTAGAGTGATATCGGTTTATAGGCAATTTTTAGAAAGTCATAACAAGCACTTAATATATGATTTCACCAATCTATGAATCCATTGAACAAGTTATTATCTCTTTGATTGGCATTTAAGAAGTTGGTGTGTCATTAACACAGGGCTCCAGATAAGGGTCGTATCGGCGTATGTACGGATATAAAATATGCATGATACGGTAGGAAATAATTTTAGAAAACGTAGCAAATACGCACTACAGCAATGGTGTACGGTCTTAGAATCATTGACAGACGTATTTTTTTTAAAGTATTGTTTTATTGTTTATTGACCTGTCTAGATAAGAGTAGCAATGTTGGGGTGCATATAAGAAACGAAACACAAGATTACTGATACTCCCGTAAGTCCAACTAGTACTCTAAATGGTTTTCCAGTACTCCTCTGTTGAAAATAGAGGGAGTACGTACTCCTGATGTTGAAAAATTATCTGGAGCCCTGTTAACAGTTAATCCTATTATGCTCTGGCAGGCCACCTCCCGTGCAAGTGTTGATTGCTAAATACACACCCACCATGTTTTGGCTGATGCAATCTCTTGTGAAATTACAATGTCAGTTTAGAGAGAGTCAATTTCCACTAAAAACAAGTTTTAGAACCGGATTTGGGTGTCGGAATTTGGAATAGAGGGATGTTCGGATTAGAGGGAGTTTCTTATATGATATTATATAGGTAGAAATTCGGAACCAAATAAATACGTCGGTTTACAGGAAATGTCGGATTAGAGGGATGTCGGTTTAGATGGAGTCCACTGTACATCCAGTTAACATTTATTGTACATCTGTTGTACATCAAACAAACCCTATTGTGTAAGTAGTCAATTATGTAACTGCCACTTTGGTAGTGTGATTACAAGAAGCAAAGGTCTTACTGTTTTGTGTTAAGCCTGGAGAAGTGAGCGAGTTTAGTTTTACAACACTTTTAGCAAATATACCAGCAATATCACGACAAGGGACTCAAGAAATGGGTTTCACACATTCTACCCATATGGGAAATTGAAGCTGGGTCTTCAGCGTGACGAGTGAACGCTTTAACCACCAGGCTACCCCACCACCGAGCTAATACTGTAGCAACACAAATTATTGATAAATGTCAAAATGGACTTCAATCAAATCGGGGCAGAACATTGTCAGAAATCATAAATTTTGGTGGAATAATTTATCAATATTGACTTCAATCAAATCGGGGCAGAACATTGTCAGAAATCATAAATTTTGGTGGAATAATTTATCAATATTGACCACAGAACAGTGTTTTGGCAGCAGGATTCAGCCTGATGCAGTCATTGTATCCACATAGATGGATGCTCATTATGTCAATCACTGGATTGTCTGTTCTGGACCCGATGTTTTTGCATAACAAGGTCACATAGTGGAATTATTGCTGAAATGAACAAAAAAATGAGAGCCACTGTGTTACATCTGTGCCTGAGAAAGAATAGAAATGTGAGACTAGCTAGGGATATCCAGCTGCTCGTCAACAATGGCCGAGGTGACACTTGTCAGTCAATACTGGAATCGACACCGCCACTAACAACCTCAATCACTGCGTCGTCTCCGATACTATTATCATTCACGTCACAAATGTCGTGACCGGGTGATTACTTTTATCAAATAATTTGCCTTGGTTTTGCCACCTGATCTGGAGTAGATGATTTAACGATTACCATGGCAACTCGTCAATTGCTATCATGCTGTCCATGCAGTGGTGCTTTGCGAAACAGGAAGGTTTTCTGTTTGTTGTATGGAATGAGATGGACCACAGACAACTGTTACTGTGATGTTGGTGGTTGTCAGACGAAACGATCGGGGGCGGACAATTATTCTGCTTGTATGAACACTATTATTGGATGTGATTGGGCGCCAGTCCTGGAAATACCTAACGGTTCTGTCCATGTATGTATAATGACTTGTAGCCGTATTATATCTGCTCCAGTTTCTTTGATTTTTTTTATTGCAACAAAACAGAATTGCTTGTACGAGGATGATGTATTGACAAGATGGAAATAACTCGATGTTTGATCATCTTTAATCTTTAGCCTGCTGAATCAATTTCAGGATACAGCGTTGTAAAGAGGGTGGGTGATTTCAAATCAATTGATGTGTCATTAAATAAGGACAGCTGAACCTATATTTTGCACATTAATACTAAATAGAAAAACGAACATTAGGCCAGACAATATTATTTCTCGTTTTACGGATCTGCCGGTCGTTTTTTTTAAGATTAATAAAATAATAATAATTAATTTTCCCCGCTAAAAAATAAATAAAAAATATTTCTATTGGTAAAAAATGTAAATGTGCTAGAAAATGCTTTTAGATTGTTTTTTCCCCCATATACATTTCATAAATTGTCAGAAGTAAACTTCTTTTTTCTTTTTCTTTTTTCCTCCTGCCTTTAGGATTTCTGAGGACAAAAAATAAAATTGGTCTGGCCTTAGTATAAAAAAGTATCCTGATTAGCCAATACATTTTAAATTCGGTTTTCCATTTTAGGTGCATAAAGTACTTAAGTTTTGTATATTGAAAAAGCTGAGAATTTATTTGTTCCATACATAATTTAAATGACATGAAACTCCTACATAGTAAATAATTATTGCTTGTTATATTTGGGGTTGTCATTATGCTGCGCTCTTGTTGAATGGGTTCGACACCAGCATTGAGAGGATTAAAGGGAAATAACACTCCAACTTTTAAATTGAAGTATTTTTCCTTTGTGGTTTCAAAAAGTGCTTATTATGGAGCATGCAGTGTGTGAAATAGCCACTGGCCTGCTAGCCCATGGCTACTAAATATCCAGTCAGGCCAGCGAATCTCCACAGTCACTGGCCCAACTGACTAGTGAATTTTCATGGGGTCATTTTGTAAATATATCACTCTTTGACTTCTCAAGTTATAATACACTTTTAAATCATCAAGATTATGGCCTGATGAAAATGTGCATCATTTCAGCAACTTTAATGATGCCTTTTTTAAGTTATTTGAGCATAAACAAAATATTTCAGAAATTCAGACATGTGTTTTCTTATTTGTGTTTGATGGTATTTTACCTTTTTGTAATCTTTGGCTTAGTTTCTACATTAAAATTTCGGGATAGTGAATTATTTTGTGGGCTAGTAACTTTCAGGCATAGCTTGCCCGACTGGCTGGCAAAATTTGGAAACTATATCACACACACACCTGTGTTCAGGGGTAAACAGCAACTGGTGCTTATAAAGGCTAATTAAAGAAGAACAATCGTGTTGATGCATATTTCTAGTTGTAATTTCTGGTCATTAAATATGGGGACGAGAGAGCACAGTATGAAAATATGTTTTCAGTTGATTGTACATGATTACCATTAATGTATAGCATGTATATCTATATAGACTTCCTACGTGTTTCTTTGTTGTTTAACGCCCTCTCAGCAATATTCCAGCTGTATGGTGGCAGTTTGTAAATAATCCAGTCTGGACCAGGCAATCCTGTGATCAACATCATGATCTCATATACAACTCACTTGCTCACTCACTCACTCACTCACTCACTCACACACTCACCCTCTCATAATCACTCATCCTCACTCACTCACTCACATGATAGCATCTACCGCCTCCGTGGTGTAGTGGTTAGAGCGTCCGCCGGGAGAGCGGAAGGTCGCGGGTTCGATCCCCGACCGCGTCATACCAAAAGATGTTAAAATATGGTACTTGTTGGTCCCTGCCTGGTGCTCGGCATTAATGGGTACGACAAGGACTGGTCGGCTCTGAGTCAGTATAATGTGTCTTGAGTGGGGTATTCATGCTTCACTGTGGTATCTCAGTGAGCTAGCACTATAAAACCAGCTTAAGTCTGGGCTAGTACAAGCAGCCGCACATACACATACACACGCATGCACGTCGTCATATGAGCGAAATATTCTCAAGCACGACCTTAAACCAAATTCCACCACCACCATATGATAGCATCTACATTTGTCCCTCCCAACGCCAACATTCAGATCATCAACCCACCATAGGGATGGTGGGGCAGCCTAGTGGTTAAGAGCGGTCGCTCGTCATGCAAAAAATCCGGGTCAGAATCCCCACATGGGTACAAAGTGTGAAGCTCATTTCTGGTGTCCACCACCAAACTGAAACCATATCCAAAGCCCAACTTCAGCATTTTCACATAGCCTTTGTAATTGGCATCTTGGTCTTGACTGATCAATACCTGTTGAATGTGATGTTCCTGATGTTCCGACTGTTCTCGTATTGATCTGTTTCCCTCATTACTTTAACAGTACAGTTGACTATACAACAGTCACATGACTTCTCGACTGCCACACCCAGTACGTAAGTGTTAATATGCTCCTAGTGACAGAGAACATTGTTATCATTGATGCTGTGTGCTCTCATGAAACGGCTCATGATGAATCCGATTATTATTGCATGACGGAGGATATTTGGTCTGAGCTCCAGCCACTATGAGGTACGCATAGCCCTATATTTTCAGTGTGGCATTGTCAATTATATGCTGTTAATGACTAAGAGATATTTATATAAACCATAGGGCTATTATACCTTGACAGGTGGTCGTCGCCATAATGACATAGACAGTTGGTTTGGGATTAGGATTGGTGAATCAGTGTTATTTCAGAATAATCCAAATCATGATGTTACTTTACTCAAATATGATGCTATGATATTCACCAAAATATTGACTGACTGACTGAGTATGGTTTTACACCGTTTTTAGCAATATTCCAGCAATATCACGGCGGGGGGCACCAGAAATAGGCTTCACACATTGTACCAATGTAGGGAATCGAACCTGGGCCTTTGGCGTGACAAACGAACGCTTTAACCACTAGGCTACCCCACCACCCCTTAATATATTGAACTTAATGTAGGAATGCAGATCTTTTATTTGAAAAAACAACATACATGAACTCACAGATACCCCAAACATGGCTACACACGTTTCTGTCTATTGTTTCAGATTTGTCTGAGGATTGACCATGTACAAGTACACCACTGACTGAATGATACATTTAGGGGACTTTATGTGTTATGTTTATGTAATATTTGTTCAGGCATCCTTTGTCTGTGACGGAAGGAACTGTTTTGACAGACAAAGAAAATAATCTTTCATTTATGATCTTTTTCATCATTTTTTGTCCTGTTTTCTCTCACATAATGGGTACATTGTGAAGCCCATTTCTGGTGTGTATTGCTTGGATATTGCTAAAAGCGGTGTAAAACCTAACTCAATCTGTCAGTCACTATATCAGTCACTCGCTCACTCAAATATTTCCCTCTGATTATATTTCTTTCTGTCCTATTTCCTTCTTTTGCTGTTGTATTTTGTTTCTCAATCATATTTCCTTTCTGTGGTGTATTTCTTCTTTCTCCGTACATTTCCTATTTTTTAGCATATTTCCTTCCGTGTTGATCATATTTCCTTTCTCTGTTATATTTTCTTCTTTCTCGGTTATATTTCCTTTCTCTGTTATATTTTCTTCTTTCTCGGTTATATTTCTTTTCTCTGTTATATTTTCTTCTTTCTTGGTTATATTTTCTTCTTTCTCGGTTATATTTCCTTGCTTGGTTATATTTTCTTCTTTCTCGGTTATATTTCCTTTCTCTGTTATATTTTCTTCTTTCTCGGTTATATTTCCTTTCTCTGTTATATTTTCTTCTTTCTTGGTTATATTTCCTTTCTCTGTTATATTTTCCTTTGGTTTCTCTTTCTCGGTTATATTTCCTTTCTCTGTTATATTTTCTTCTTTCTTGGTTATATTTCTTTTCTCTGTTATATTTTCTCTTTCTCCGTTATATTTCCTTTCTTGGTTATATTTTTTCTTTCTTCTTTTCCTCGGTTATATTTCCTTTCTCTGTTATATTTTTTTTCTTTCTTGGTTATATTTTTTTTCTTTCTCGGTTATATTTCTTTTCTCTGTTATATTTTCTTCTTTCTGGGTTATATATTTCCTCTGTTATATTTTCTTCTTTCTTGGTTATATTTCCTTTCTCTGTTATATTTTCTTCTTTCTTGGTTATATTTCCTTTCTCTGTTATAGTTTCTTCTTTTTGTCTGGGTCAGTGGGATAGCCTAGTGGTTAAAGCATTCGCTTATCATGGCAAAGACCTGGGCTCAATTCCCCACTCATTGAATATTGCTAAAAGTGGCATAAAACCAAATTCACTCTCTCTCATCACTCCTTACTCACTCACTCACTCACTCTTCTGCCTCTGTCATATTTCCTTTCACTTTTATATTTTCTTGTATATTTTTTTCTGTCATAGTACTTTTTATCTCTGCCATATTACCTTGTTTCTCTGTCATATTACCTTTATCCTTCTTCATATTTCCTTTATTCCCTGATATATTCCCTTCTTTCTTGATATATTCCCTTCTTTCTTGATATATTCCCTTCTTTATTGATCATTCCTTATTTTTGTCCTTATTCTTTCCACATATTCCTGCTTGGATGCAAACAAAAGCAACTTTCTTTTACTGTCATTCTTCTTTCATTTCTCTTTCATTTCTAGAGGTGTGACGATACGGAAATGTCACGATACGATACGTATCATGATATCTTCGAACGGTACAATTCGATTCGATGCAAATCATGATAAGCCATCTTTAGTTATTTTCTTTAAAAAAGTATATTTTGATAGCAAGTAACAGTGTAAATGTTTACATAACTGTCAATTTCAAGTGAACATTTACAATTTTAAGGTCAGCGATACATATCACGATACGAACAAAAGTATCGATATATTTATCATCAGATAAAGTATCATGATTATCAATACTACGATATATCATCACATCTCTATTCATTTCCTGTTTCGTTCTTTCTTTCTAGGGATGGTGGGGTAGCCTAATGGTTAAAGCGGTGGCTAGTCACGCTGAAGATCTGGGTTCAATGTGTGAAGCCCATTTCTGGTGTCCCCCGCCGTGATGTTGCTGGAATATTGCTGAAAGCGGCGTAACCAAAACTCACTCACTCAGGACAAGCAAACTCTTTAACTGCTAGGCTACCTTTAGGTATGGCTTCATAGGCCAAGTAACTGAACATGACTATTTGTCCTTTGTTTCAGTGGCTCAGCGAATGAGGGCCCTCAGGGAAAGAATGGTGGTCTTTTCTCCTGGAACGATGCTTTCTGGAGAGCGAAGAATTTCTCCACAAGACCAGACTCCTCTGCTTCAACCTTTGAGGAAGTGGAGTCCTTATGCTTCTCCAAGTCTTCCTCATCTGCAGAGTCTGTGCATGGGAAGAATCTGCAAATTTTGTCCGATGTGACCAAATCATTTCCACGACAGAACTCATGCAACAGCAGCTCTACAGGGACATCCAGTGGGCATTTGGCAGACAGAGATTGCTCCAGCTCTGAATACAGGTCAAGATCAGCCAGTTCTGTTGGATCTGTTATCAATGATATTGACAGCCTTGACCCCCATTATCAGTTGTCTGATGCTAATTATATGGATAGAATTTTCCAGCGTGTGTTGGAATGGAATATTGGTGAAACAGCAAATGATTCTAGTGAGTTTGAAAATGTTGGTGCCCTTAAAACAAGGTCAGCTTCTTCGGGGTTACTAGACCTGAGAGGCACAAATGAGAGGAGAGGACGTCAAAAGGTTTTAATCATACCAGATGAAGAGGAAGGTGATATTCCTTTCGCTAAAATGAAATTTGCCAGTAAGACAGATTTTCAAGAAATATCTGGGTTAAGCTCATTAAAAGAAATGTATCCTGTCAGTCAAAGCGTAAAATTTAGACCTAGCAGTGACTCAAGTGGAAAAATTGACCGCACTTTAAGCATGTCCACTTCTTCGTTAAGCACCGATGTGTCTTCTTGGCAAGAGTCTAACAAGAGAGATGGGTTTCATAGACGAAACACGTCAAATTTCAGTGACTCCAGTCATAGCCAGAGACAGAGCTGCGCCAGTGAGGACAATCCTGCCACCATTCCTCCTGCCCAAACTCAGGATTACTATCCTCCTTTCAACCCTTTCCTGCCAGTTAATGCTGAACGCATCTTGATCAATCTTGGCTTCAGTGGCTCAGATAGTTTACTGCCAGAGAGGTTCCTCAAAGATTGGTACAAGAAGATGGCCAAAGCACAGAAAGAATGGAGTCAGAGTCAACAGTTCAGTGACTTTCAGGAAAGTGTTGAAGAGTGTTCTCTGCCTAGTAGGGGCACATCAGGAAGGACAACTCCAAACCAGGTCTGTTTCTATCCAGAGCATTTTCCCGTGAAATGCCTCCAAGGAAAGTCTGAAACAGTCTCCTCATACCAGTATCCTGAAGGTCATGAAGTCTCAATGAAAATGCATTACAAAGACCAAAAGAAATTTGGTTCCATTGGAGAGTTTGGAAGCTCAAGGAGGAGACGACAGTGGGCGAATGCGAGACAAAAGTCTTTGCCGCTTTTTCTTGAAACATTGAATGAAGAGGATGAAAGCAGGTCAAGAACCACAAGTGTCGACAAGTTTTCACAATTCAAAGCATTTCTGAAAGAGGAGATGGGTTCTGTAAGGTCAGGGGGATCAAGTCAGGAAAATAACATTGATTCAGACAGTGACTCATCCAACTCAGCCATAATTCACTTTTCAAAAAGTGTTTCAGACATCCCTGAAGCAGGTGAACTGAATAACAACATGTGTATGACGAATGTGGTAGTTCCTACTAAGTCACATGTTGATCCAGGTGAAATGAGAGTTGCACCTCAACACATCAGTCATGAAGCCCTTCCTTCCACAGACAGTTTAGAAGTCGCAGATATAATGCAGCACCAGCAGCCAAAGACTGCTGGTCCAGCGCTCCTTGAGCCAGCAATGGTGTCCATTGTGCTGGAGGATGTAGATGGGAATGTAACAAGCAGTGTGTGCAACAATACATCGTTCCTCAGTGTGGACAACCTTCATATTCCTCTCTCAAGATCCTCATCCACATCCACATCACCTGTGTCACAGTCCCCTGTGACTGTTATTGAGGTTGGACGACTTGACAATCAAATGGATAGCATGGATACAGATGAAAGTACATCAGTCTCAAAGGAAACTGACAGCCTGCAAAGCAGCAGAGGAAGTTTTGAGAGTGACCGGGAGCAAACCTGAACCACGACCTGACCACTGTAAGATGAGTAGTGATGCGTTTGAAAGAAGGGTTGTTAGTCATCAGAGTCACTCAGTCCCACATCAGCCTCTGAAGGACAGTACGGAACACAGGAACGAAGCTAGTGCAAGCCAGTGTAGATTTGTTGAAGCTGATGATGGAAGATTGTCACCAATTGTCAAATTCCCACCTGTTCAGGTTCTACGGGAGTGGTTTGATGATGTTGATGGGACAAGTGATTACTATATCACGCAGGATCAAAGTGTTCAGTGCGAGATGGAAGCAGGAACGTTTGAAACGGGAGAAGACAATCAGGATCATCGTTGTGCACATGTCGGTGTCTTACAAGCAGAAAAGTGTACTCAGACTGATTCAGATGAACTGTCCTCAAAAAGTCTTTCTGACAAGTCTTCACAGATATCAGCACAAACCTCTTCTTGTTCTGTTCAGACTTTTGACATTATGGAAGATGAAGATGAATATCAGTTGTTATATCAGAAAGTTCTCACTAATAATATGACATGTCCAAACAGGTGTCCACATAAAAATGACACTGACAAAACAGAAAGCACTGTTCCACCTCTGATGACGTCAGATGATATGCCAGTTCCCTCTCGAGACAGGAGACACAGTATTACTGATGATTGGGTCATCTCAAATTTTCGAACTCAGTCCATGCAACAAGACCAGTATTGCCCTTGATGATAATAGCAGTCAGAGAAAGGATGAACCTGATGAAGAGAATAAACTGTATCCCGATGTTGAATCTGATTTCACTTCAAATTCCGCTCATGGAAAGACTTGCTCTCAGTATAAAGATCCAATGCTAAATGAAGATGGATCTCAATTGACTAAACTTGATATTTTCGCGCTTGATTTCTTGAAAGAAGCTGAAGAGAAGTGTTTACAACTGAGGCTAGCGGCAGATTTGTCATATCTTGATACCGAAAGAAGGCATTCTTTACTGTCATCTACCCACAGTAATGAAAGCTGGGGAACCATAAATTCTGTTATCTATATGCCAAGAAACCAAAGACCATTGTTATCCATATGTAGTGATTCTGATGTAGGAGAAATAAACTCTGATCAAACTATAGGACATGAAAACCAAAACGCAGGTGTGGAGAGCCCTCCCCAAAACATGAACACAGACAAAAAGAACTGTTATTTAGGAACCTCAAGTGATTCTTTGACTGTTGGTGATGATGGTGATGATGATGGTGGTGATGATGATGGTGATGATGATGATGGTGATGGTGTAGGTTCCTCAGCGTTTCCATCATCTGTGCCAATGCAATCTGACTTTGAGATGGATGATGTCAGTGTTGATCCTCATGCATCTGCAAGTGATGGAGAGGAAGGGAGAATTCTCCATGAGACTGGTTCATCAGATACAGTTGACAAGCGTGTAGGACCAACTGATGATGAAATGGGCACAACTGAAACAAGTATTGATTCATGTACAGTTGCAAAGAATCTTGAATCCTTACATGAAAAGAAACATTGTGAACCACAGTTTGGGGTGGTAGGTATTAATATATTTGGAAAAACAGAGTTAAGTTATTCATTGGAGGAAGGTGATGGGTGGAATGACAGATTTGAACAGGTGTCTTCAGAAAGTGGTGATGTACATTCAGATGGTCAACATGTGAACAGCAATGACCTTTTGTCAGGTGGGACTTTATTTCAGAGTGGTCGGTTATGTGAAGAGGAAAAAGTATCAGGATGCAATGACTGTGAAACTGAAAGAGATAGCAAAGCAAAGAAAACAGATGCAAAGAAGAAGTTCCTTTCTCAGTTCATGATCAACATGTCTGCACAGAATTTTTCAGAGAATGAGCCTGAATTTGATCAAGCTACGGTGGAGAAACATCATTCCAAGCAAAATACTTATTCAAAGAGTAGTTGGGGATCACATTTGGGTTTATCTCAAGTGAAGCAGATGACAACAATATATGAGTCTGATCATTCTGAGTCAGAGAGTGGTGGTGATCAGAGAGCCGTTAGGGGTAGCAGATATCCAGACATCATGAAGAGCCGTACATGGAATGGAGACCAATTGGTCCACAGTCAGCCGAGGGTCTGTCGGTCCCTGACTGAACGGACTGGTGGAATCAATACAGAACAAGGCTTTGCACAGAAGGCAAGGAGGGCCTTTATTTCCCAGAAAGCTGAAAGAGTTACATCTCCTTGTGAACCTTCGGATGGGGAAGCTGCTTATGTGTCAGAACCATGTGAAAGTGAAGACACTACTTGGAATGGGAATAAACAGGTTTCAAAGTCTCTCAGTGTGATTCAATCCGACAGTGGAGTGTGCAGAACATTATCTAATGACTATATGGAACGGGCAGAAATGGAGGACTCGGACTTGGAACAGGCAGAAATGGAGGACTCGGAATTGGAACAGGCAGAAATGGAGGACTCGGACTTGGAACAGGCAGAAATTCAGGCCTCGGACTTGGAACAGGCAGAAATGGAGGACTCAGACTTGGAACAGGCAGAAATGGAGGACTCGGAATTGGAACAGGCAGAAATTCAGGACTCGGACTTGGAACGGGCAGAAACCCGGGGCTCTGTTACAAAACAAGATGTGTTGCAGGCCACATTTGAACAAGAACACATAGACAGGTATTTTGATAAGAAGAAAGAGATCATGTGTGTCCCCGCTAAAACATTTATGTTCACCCCATCAGCTTCTATGGAGGATGCACACAGTGAGAGACAGATGGTAAATAAGGTGTGTGTGCCATCACCTGGATGTTTACAACTGAATGAAGGCAATTCATTTATACCTATTACTTCTGTCTCTACAACTCCCCAGACCATGTTTACAAGAAGTTCTTCAAAGAGGGCTCTCTTCCCTAGGCAGAAAGGCAACACTTCTGTTAAACATGGAAATATCAGCATATCTCCAAGCTCCCAAAAAGTCTTAATGGGTACCAAGATAAAGATGCGTTACACAGCATCATTCAACTCAAATTCAGCATCAACCAACAGTTTTTCACCAATCACACCGCCATCATCCCAGGATGGCAATTCAGTTGAAAAACCTTCCTATTCTACTTCGTCTTCACAGTCTCCAGTTTTGTCTCCTGATTTGCTGAAGTACTGTACTAAAGATTCTGTATTCCGCTCACTAAGTCCTGGAGATCTCAGGATGCTGAACAAATCTTCAGTTTATGTTTCACACACATCAAGGGGCGAACAACACATGCCATTAAGGTCTGATGCAACTGAACAATTATCAGATGTTATGGAAAGAGACTGTAGAAGGGCAACTAGACCTGATCGAGAAGAAACAACAGACAGTACAGCAGAGGATGCTTTAATGGTGGATTCAGTAGGCCCAGCACGCATTTCAGCATGGCCTTATTCCAAATATGGACAGCAATGGAATCAATCCAAGAACATGATTCCTGAATCTGATCATGGTGAAAACAGGATGACAACAAGGCAGAAAAGTGTAGAATTTGGTTTTAAAAACAATTGTTCCAAAAGGGTGAAAACACAGGATGGAGATTTGCTTGAATCTTCTCCTTTCAGAAGTTCTTATTCCAGTATTCAGATGTCTTCTGGCTCCAACAAAGAGAACCTTTCAGAGAACCTCATTTCTGAAAAGACTGAAATCAAATTCCAGCATTGTAAACCTGATGACCCTGCAGGAGAACAGGTCCAACGGTACCAAGGAATGTCTTCAAATCAGGTGCTGTGTGAATCTGAAGCCTTTAATTCAAACAGAATTCCATCTCATGGGCTGTCTAAGAATATTTCAGTGCAGTATCCCACATTAGGGAATCCACATGTTCTCTCCCTCAATGGTTCAAGTACAGAGACACAGAGCATGAAGCAGAAAGGGGAGGATGGAGACCGGCATAGTATTGAGGATGGACCTGCGAGAGTACTGAGATCTATTGAGATTCGGCTAAAGCCATTGGAAGGGGAAGTTAAGTGTAAAGAGTTGAGCTCAATATCTGGTTTCAACCAGGGTTCGAAGGAGAGCCTACTACAAGATTCTGTGGTGGCTGGAACACCATGTGGAGGTTCTTATAGACTACAAACATCAGGGGTGGCTGGAACACCTCTGACAGACTCTGATAGGCAACACATGTATAGGGTAGATGGAACACCACAGTCAAGCTCTAGTAGACAACACAAGCCAAGGGTGGCTGGACCACCACAGTCAAACTCTAGTAGACAACACAAGCCAAGGGTGGCTGGAACACCACTGTCGAACTCTAGTAGACAACACAAGCCAAGGGTGGCTGGAACACCACTGTCGAACTCTAGTAGACAACACAAGCCAAGAGTGGCTGGACCACCACTCTCTAACTTTGATAGACGAGAGTGGTCCGGGGTGGCTGGAACACCACTGACAGACTCTGATAGACACAAGCCAAGGGTAGCTGAAACACCACTGACAGACTCTGATAGACACAAGCCAAGGGTGGCTGGAACACCACTGACAGACTCTGATAGACACAAGCCAAGGGTGTCTGGAACACCACTGACAGACTCTGATAGACACAAGCCAAGGGTGGCTGGAACACCATTGACAGACTCTGATAGACACAAGCCAAGGGTGGCTGAAACACCACTGACAGACTCTAATAGACACAAGTCAAGGGTGGCTGAAACACCACTGACAGACTCTGATAGACACAAGTCAAGGGTGGCTGAAACACCACTGACAGACTCTGATAGACACAAGTCAAGGGTGGCTGGAACACCACTGACAGACTCTGATAGACACAAGCCAAGGGTGGCTGAAACACCACTGACAGACTCTGATAGACACAAGCCAAGGGTGGCTGAAACACCACAGGCATATTTTAATAGACTACAGAAGTCAAGGGTGAATAGAACACAACTGGCAGACTTTTCTGGACAACACAAGTCTAGGGTGGCTGGATTACCACTTTCAGACTCAGATAGACTGCACACATCCCATGGGTTTAGAACACCACTGTCAGACTCTGAAGGACTTCACAAGTCCAAGCTGGCCTTGACACAAATGACAGACTCTAATAAAATTCAGAGGTCCAGGGTGGCTGGAACACCACTGGCAGACACTGGACTACAGGGGTCAAGGGTAGATGGACCACTACTGGTAAACTTTGATGGATTTCACAGGTCCAGGGACTCCTTAACACAAATGCCAGACTCTAATAGAATGAAGAGCTCCAGGGTGGCGGGAACACCACTGGCAGACTCTGGACTACAGGGGTCAAGGGTAGATGGACCACTACCGGTAAACTCTGATGGACTTCACAGGTCCAGGGACTTCTTAACACAAATGACAGACTCTAATAGAATTCAGAGATTCGAGATGGCAGGTACACCACTGGCAGACTCTGACAGACTTCTCTCATCCCTGGGTGCTGGAACACCACTGTCAGTCCAAGCACCAAGGTCCAAGGTTGCCTTAACACAAATCACAGAATCAAATAGGATACACAAGTTGACAGTGGCAGGAACACCACTAGCAGACACTGATGGGCTACAGAGGTCAAGGGTAGATGGACCACCACTGGTAGACTCTAACAGACTGACCTGGCAGGCCAGGTTTCAGGAGAAGGAGGTGAATGAGGTGATGTTTGGAGAAAGGATTGGAAAGACTTTTAATAATGGACATGTGAAAAAGAGTCATGTACCAACAGTGTCGGACATTAGGTACAGGTTTGAGTCTCGAGACATCCACCCAAGTACCCACCAATCATGTATGTCCACTCCAAAGAGACCAGTTAATTCATACATAATGAAGTTAGCAAGCATGTTTGAAGCAAGCTGACAAAAAGTTTTATTTCATAGAACGTGGAGTCCTTTTATTTCATAAAATGTTTTTTGATGGATGATGTTTATGAAATGAAACCTATGGGACCAATGGTGTATATTTTTCATTTTTCATAACTTGCCATCTTACAAAAACTGTTACTATTTTATTATCTTTATGATATGTTTTTAAACATTCATGTAATAATTTTCATATGTGACATTGCAGAATTAATTCATTATGAGACTTTTTGAGTCTTTGAACTGCAATCAGAAGTGATACACATAAAGGCAAGAATTTATGGATGCCAACTTCTATATTTTGAGATTGCAATGTTTCTGAATTGACATCCATAAATTCTGCCTTTATGAGACTTTTGTTGATATTTTCAGAGAGGGGCAGGAAACTTGTTTCTTTGTTAAATAATTTGTTATTAATTGCCTATGTTGATTCAAGTGTATTTCATTCACATAATGTCAACTGAGGTGAAGACTAACAACGACAGAATTATTATGATGATGCTTTTCTGCTACTTATGATTAATATGATCTTGTCTATATTTCTAAATAGTAAAGTATTTTATTGTGTTACATGTCACATGGACGAAGTAATTTTTGTTGTTACAAAATGTTAATTATGTCAATAAAATTGTTTACAAATATAGAATATTGATATTTACAGTGCTCTTTAAAACATGAAAATATTTAAAACATTTAAAACACTGCTACAACACATGAAATCATTTGATGCATTTCTGCTGTCTTGAGATACCACACTGCCAACAAGAACATTACATTTCAGACCTGTTTGTTAATGACAAGAACAGGAACATTTTACACCCATGACCCACAAGGCAAATTCAGTGAACTTCTTTCTTCAACACAAAACACCTGCTGTACCACCCTTGATGCCCTTGCCCCAAATTTAGTAGGGCTGCGCAATATAACCGGTTTACCGGTATTTACCGGTTCAGACATGAAAACGATACGCATTGCGATACGCTGATCGAAAACCGGTACTTTGACTTGCATTCGGAAAACTTCGTAACACTCTTTGGATATTTCCTTGTTTCATTTGTGCCAAATACTATTTACATTTTTATTTTGTCATGATTAAAAGTTTTTATTGAAGCTTAATCAAGCTTAGTGATTTTCTTGTGTTCATGCTTTATAAATCAAGCATTAACTTGATTATAAGTAGTTTTTTGTTTAAAAGGCTTCTTGCAATATATTGCAAAACATATCGCAATATATGCTTTCGCATCGCAATATATCGCAATATGAACATTCTCTGCAATACCCACCCCTAAAATTTAGTGAAAATAATGAATATGTTACTCGTTACTGTTATCCTGTATAGTCCCAACATGTTCACAATAATGCTCTCAGCTCAAAAACACGAGACTGAAATTATTCAAATATGTAAAAAATCAATTCTATACAAACTTGGCTTCAGAATAGTCTGGATTCAGCAGGAAATAGGAAATACTGACATCTTCATATCATTCTTTAAACAATGATTAAACGATACTTTAACTCAAGACTGTACAGTCAGGCCGCGGTAATCCGGTCCTCGTTAATCCGAATCCCCCTCGACTTCCTAACGATACTCACTGGGCACCAAACCATCTCCCTATATATTGTATACAATTGACACCTCGTTAGTCCGATGATTCAGCTTCCGCCTCTAACGCTGGTCAGTCAGAACGGATTGGACTAATTAAGTTGTAAACAGCTGCTAATCCGAACGATTGAAGTTGACAGCGCTGCCGACTGGCCCGCCCAAAGTGACACATGGTTTGTTTAGCGACTTAGCGACTCATCCCTTTGATCCCTTGATCCCTTTATCACAAAGCCTAACCAGTCCAGTTAACACTTTAACAACTTTTACTCCAAATATATTGAGTGAGAAGTGTCAATGTGTGTTGTTAAAATCTTCTGCTATAAATATGTACGGGTAAACATTTCACAAATCAATGCATTTTCACTATGGCTAGCCAACCTGCTAAACGTAAGCGCTTCGAAATTACTGCGTCTCAAAAGAGGGAAATTTGCCTATACAAAGAAAGAAATCCTAAAGCCAGTTTCGATTTCTTAAGTAAACATTTTGGCGAAGAATTCGGTCATTCTGTCGGCAAAACTACTGTTTCGGACATTTGGAAAAGTAAGGATAAGTGGCTAAATATTTCGGAAGATTCTCTATCTCTCACAAGAGAACGAAATGCTAAACATGCCAAATTAGAGGAAGCACTTTATGTTTGGATGACAGAAATGAACACAAAAAATGCTTCAGTGAATGACCAAATGTTAACTGAGAAAGGCATGGAATTGGGCTCAAAATTAGGAATCAGTGATTTTGGTTATTCTCGCGGTTGGCTTTACCGCTTCAAATCTCTTCATCAAATTAAGAAACAAAATTATCAGGGGGGAAGCTGCCAGCCCACCATTAAAGACTACTTTCGTAAGTAAAATGTGTGAGTGAAACAATGTGTAATAAATCCAGTGATTGTCTTTGATGTTTTGTTTTGATTTCTTTGATATCAAGGGGAAGTAACTCGGTGCATATACTGTGGTTTCAGCAGTACGAACGTTTCACTATCCAAACGTTTTTTTACAGAAACCAAAGTGTTCGTATTAACGAGGCCTGACTGTATATCTATTTCGTGTGTATAAATGTATTTTTGGCCAGTGGCCTTATACTGAAATATATCAGTCTGTCTGTCAAATATGTTGCCCAAGTTATAAGGTCCATTTATGATAAATTTCTGAATGTAATAAGAAAACAGGTAAAATGAATGGTTAAAATAAATACACACCTGAGGCCAAATATCAGAATCTGTGACAGATTTTATCAATAAACACGATTATTAGGGACAAGAGTGATATTTTTCTAGGTATTGTGCTGTGTGTTTAATATTTCCACTAAATGCATCATGTAATAATCACCCGTGGAGATGTGGGTTAGAATTGGTCTTCAGCAACACATGCTTGTCGTAAGAGGCAACCAATGGGATCGGGTGGTCAGACTCGCTGACTTGGTTGACACATGTTTTCGTATCCTTATTGCACAGGTTGATGCTCATTATACTGTTGATCACTGGATTGTCTGGTCTAGACTCAATTATTTACAGATTGCTGCCATAAAAGAGTGCAGCATGAAACAACAAACCAAACCAAGACACGATTATTGACAGACCACTGTCATACAGCTGAAATATAGCTTAAACAACAAACTGTTGTCATAGCAACTAAGACCTCACTGACAACTTGAGGTTATCTCTATTAACAGGTTCAGAATGAAATCTCTAATTCTGTTCCAGGCATCCTTATGGAAACTTTCTCTAAATATCTCTGGTAATTGGTTTTCTATATTAAAAAGATCAGTCAATGAGAAAAAAGATTGAATCAGATTCATTTTATTGTGTGAGGAATTGTTTTATTTTGTATGCTTCAGTTTCTCATAGTGGTAGTGATAAAAAATGCGGAAAATGGTTTTTGTTTGTTAGCTGTCTGTATACCCTGAAATAAATCAAGCAAGATGTTTTAATGACAATTTAACTGGTTCACCTTCCCACAACAATGTGTGAAGACGACTTTTGCTGTCACCTGCCATGATATTGCTAAATGTGACACTTGTAAAACAATCGCTCACTTAAGGTGTCATAGTTGCCTCCCTTGGATAAGCCAGGAAGCTATGATTGTAGGTTCCAATCCTGGTTTGAGCACAATACTATTACTCAGTTTGTCAGCATGAACAGTGGTAAATGTGTAAGACCTGTAGCACTTCTTGCTATCCTCCCACATTAAGTTGACATGCCATGGAATACTGTTAAGTGGGGGATTCAAATTAAGTTTCACTCGCTCACTCACTCACTCACTTGACTGCCGCCAATATAGCTGGAATACTGCTGAGCGTGGCGTTAAAAAACAAATAAATCACTCACTCACTCAACCGCCATTTAGCTGAAATATTTCTGTGCAGCATTAAAGCGCAAACTAATCACTTACTCGTATACACATAATGTTTCTTTCTTGAATCATGATTGGAACTCCCATAAAGGGATTGATGTCTGTGATTACGATGGAGGACAACAACTGAAGACAACAGAAGCATGTGGAAGCAGTGAAGGATTATTCAGTAGGTTTTTGTGAGATACAAAAAGTGTCATTTATACCAAGGTTGGAACAACTATGTCTCCAACAAGTACCTGTAAGATCGGTAAGTCTGTTATTCTGGTGTCAAAGGATTCATGGTATAATTTTAGGAAAAACATTTCTTCATGCAAATCTTTCTTTTGTACGCAAAACATGTTCACTTAGTTTATGATTACTCTTTCAATTTGTGAACATTCAGTTGAACAATCTACTGTAGATCGGAGGTATTCATAAGCCTGGAATTGATCCTAGTCCTACCATGGATCTATGCTGTCATAGATCTGTGTCTTGATAAGAGATCTTAGCCTTGGCATGGATCAGTGTCCTACCATGGATCTGTGTCCTGCCATGGATCTGTGACCTGCCATGGATCTGTGTCCTCCCATGGATCTGTGACCTGCCATGGATCTGTGACCTGCCATGGATCTGTGTCCTACCATGGATCTGTGTCCTCCCATGGATCTGTGTCCTACCATGGATCTGTGACCTACCATGGATCTGTGTCCTACCATGAATCTGTGACCTACCATGGATCTGTGACCTACCATGAATCTGTGACCTACCATGGATCTGTGTCCTACCATGGATCTGTGTCCTCCCATGGATCTGTGTCCTCCCATGGATCTGTGTCCTACCATGGATCTGTGTCCTACCATGGATCTGTGTCCTACCATGAATCTGTGACCTACCATGGATCTGTGTTCTACCATGGATCTGTGACCTACCATGGATCTGTGACCTGCCATGGATCTGTGACCTGCCATGGATCTGTGACCTACCATGGATCTGTGGCCTACTTTGGATCTGTGGCCTACTGTAAATTCACATCCTGCCATAAATCTGTGTTGTACGATATATCTGTGCCCTGCCTTTGTGTCGTACATCAGATCATATCCTACATAGATCAGATCATATCCTACATAGATCAGATCATATCCTACATAGATCAGATCATATCCTACATAGATCAGATCTATCCACCGATCAGTCCAATGAGTATTTCACATAATAAGCTTATACCTGGACCATCTTAAGAACAGGACTCACTAGTGCATGAAAGCTGATTGTTTGGGGAACCAAGGCACTGCTCAAACAAGCTTATCTTGTAGAGATAACGTAAATCAAATGCTATCAATATCAATTTTCTTAATAGAGATATAGATTTCACTCTTTTGTTACCCAGCGATAATGCATTACCATGACAATGGCCTTGTTCTGAGCACCATAGACATAAACCAATGCTGGTACCAACACTATGGTAATTAGATAGTGTATATATCAATAGATAACAGTGAATAGGTCAGGGGTTATAATCTCATGGTTATCGACACAGTGAATAACATGGCCTTACAAGGGCGTGGCCTGTGCTGGTGAATGACCACCATGTATACAACCCCCTTGACATGTGTATGTGCTGCCAATGATGAGATTGACGAGACTTTGATTGACTTTTTACCTCTTTATCAGTGACTGCTCAGCTGGAAAACTGGCGTAGATATCCTGTACATTTCATGTCAGAGAAAATATTCTTGAGCTTGTTGTTATGGATGTTTGCAGAAGGTTGATTTGGGGAGGTGAGAGATTTTGACATTTTTGTCGGGGAACATAATTAGAGGGGATGCACAATGCAGGCTGATGACATAGCGTACAGGGTAAATGTAACATGGTGACCAGTGTTGGTTATCACCTTATATTGTATTTACCCTGATTAGGATACAATATGTGATATGTCACATGACTGGCTACTGTTGCATCTAGAGCGGTATTGCTGACGTGGATGAACAATATGCATTCAGGTATTTGAATAGTGAAAATACAGTTTGGATTAAAGTAATAGTGACTTGAGGTATTATCTCATATGAACTGTTAGTTCAAGTGAGCTTATTGTGTCACATCTCATTTATCCATCAGGTATCCATTCATCATTTGCTTGTTTGTGTGTTTGTATTTGTATACGTGTGTGTGTGTGTGTCTGTGTCTGTGTGTGTGCATGTGTGTCTGTCCATCTGCCTGTGGCTGGCTGGCTCTGTGCCTGTGTGTGTGCATGTGTGTATGCATCCGTATTCATGCTTAAGTTTTTTGCAACTTTGGCAGCTCTTTAATTTTACTGCCATAGGAGCCATATTGAAAATGTTATATGGTCATTACTCTGACTTTTTGGAGATCTGTTCTTTTGAAATATTTACTTTTCCTCTGTCAAAGCTTCAGTTAATAATGTTTCCTTAAAAATACATATCATCTTTAATGTTAAGTATTACCAAGCGTTCATAATATTGTAAATATTGCATTATGTTAAGTGCCAATAAGACAAATATTTTTCAAATTTCCCATACCATACCAAGCAGACCTTGTTGTTCATTACTGAAAACCATAAGTTGTTAAAGACTTTCTGACAATTGTTTGCTGGTATCTCTGTTGCTCGTCCCTCATCTGGTTGGGGGTTTTTTTCAGTAAAACAGCATAACTCTCCTACCTCCCTCCTCCGTCTTTTAAGGGGTGGTGGGGTAGCCTAGTGGTTAAAGTGTTCAGTCATTACAAAGACAACCTGGGTTCGATTCCCCACATGGATACAATGTGTGAAGCCCATCCCACCATGAAATTGATGGAATATTGCTAAAAGTTGCATAAAACCATACTCACTCACTCTATCTTTTGAGAAAAATGTTCCTGAGAAACATGTTACATTGAATAAAAGGTCATTATTTGGTTTCATTGATATTTTTAATTCATTTATTTTTATTAGCTAAATTAATTAAGCTATTGCTTTCAACTTTGTTTCAATATTTGATCCTCTGGTCCAGACTTAATCTACAGTCTTCTACAACAGTGTTGTGATAAGCAATAAACAAATATTATTATTATTGGTTAAATGCACGTCTTAAACATAACAAATTTAACATCTGTGGAGTTTATAAGGATTCTTGCCTCTTGATAGAAACCAGTGATACACTCTCTGTCTTTGATGCCTGTATTCCTGAGATTGTCCTGAGTCAATGTTTATACCTTCTATAAACTGTGTTCCCTACACTATTCACAAGAACTGGTCTTCTATTAACACCGGCCAATATCATATTGGAAGTTATCAGCTTTGTATCAACAAGCACTTAATCCGTGTGTTTAGGAGAAGACGTGATTATGCCTTGTTGGTGTCGGCAATAGACCAGCAATGAACAAACAATAGCCCCGTCTGTGAACTCACTTCAGGAGTTGACGTAGGTGGTGATAAGTGCACCTGTCATCAAGCTAAACATTAAATGATGAATTAAATTTGATATTTGTCTTGCTCAGGCCTGAGAAGAGAATTGTGAGTGTGTACGAGGAGGACAGTGTTGATGAGACTTGTCGTGAGATCGAGCGAGAGACGGCGAGAATACGGCAAGAGATGGAACGTGAGAGGAGATCGCACTCAGCCTCCCCGTCCAACCATCTCCGAAGTTCTGGCACCTCCCCAGTCCGAGCTAGTCCCATCGGAGTGAGCTCCCCGGAGACTATGAGGAAGGTGAGTACTGACAGTTCAAGTCTGATCATGTTAACGGCAGACGTCTATTGTTGTATATGGCTTCCTTTCATTCCCCTGCATTAACTTGAAATTCAACAAAATATAATACTGATTTGTATAATACTTGAACAGGAGTATTTATAATACATATTATTGTTTAACAAAATGTTTTTGGTGATACTTTGAATATGAACTTGTGTTTTGGGATGCACTGAATGGTGCCATTTTTTCTGGATATGATTTGTTGTTGTGAAAATAGTATTTTAATAATGCATCAGTGTTTTGTGTCGCACTGAATAATTCCATTTCTTTTAGATATGTTCTGTTGTTATGAAAATAGTATTTTAACACATGTCAGTGTTTTGTTATACACTGAATGATGCCATTTTTCTGAATATGGTGTGTTGTCTTGAAAATAGTATTCCTCAAGATTTGAATGACTGTTGCTTTTTTTAACCTACCACTCCAAGCAACATGTTTTGTTATTACCACCCATCTGACACTGGGTATTCCTGGATGGTCAGCAATATAGGCTCAGAAACTTAGGATTCTGTGGATGGTTGCTCATATTATCAATCACTGGATTGTCTGCTCCAGATGTGATTATTCCCAGCCATTGTTATACAACTTGAATATATCTGACTGTTATATATTAAAACTCCATAACATGTGTCTGCTCTGACTTCGTTCCTTTCTGAGATACCTGTGAAGATCAAGGTTGAAATTGGTCATAAGCAACCCTTATTTGTAAAAGGCAACTAATGGGATTGGGTGATCAGGCTCACTGACTTGGTTGACACGTCATCGTATCCCAACTGCGTAGATCAATGCTGTTGAATACTGGATTGTCTGGTCCAGATCCGATTATCAACAGACCGTCGCCATATAGCTGGAACATTGCCACATGACAGCAACCTGTGAATAGCTGAGTCTGTACCAAATAATCCATGCACTGAGGAACATTCCCCGCTGTCTAGGCATGATGACATAGTACATCAAGCCAACAAGCCTAACCACCAATCCTTTAGGTCTCCTCTAACAACCAGAATAGGTTACTAGAAACCTCTTCGAGCCTTGAATTCCCACAAGTAAATAATGACGTTACACACATGACCCTCTACTTCACTGGACCCATGAAGATCCGGGGTAGAATAGGTCTTCAGCAACCCATGCTTGCCACAAAAGGCGACTATGCTGGATTGTCTGGTCCAGACTCGATTATTTACAGGCCACCGCCATATAGCTGGAATATTACTGAGTGCGGCGTAAAACTAAACTCACTGACTCACTGTACCTCACTGACTGTATTGATGTAGGTGTACACCACGGGCAGGGATGCAGCAGGGAAGAGGCAGACGCAGGCTGAAGAGGAGGAGAGAGAGGTAAGCTTAGAAGTAACTTGTATTTTTATGTAATGCTAAGACCCCATCAGTGGCAGTGAGGTGAGGTGAGGTGAATTTGGGTTTAACGTCGTGCTTGAGAATATTTCGCTCATATGACGACGTGCATGCGTGTGTATGTGTATGTGCGGCTGCTTGTGCTAGCCCAGACTGAAGCTGGTTTTATAGTGCTAGCCCACTGAGATACCATGCCGCAGTAAGCATGAATACCCCACTCAGACACATTATACTGACTCCGAGCCGACCAGTCCTTGTTGTACCCATTAATGCCGAGCGCCAGGCAGGGACCAACAAGTACCATATTTTAACGTCTTTTGGTATGACGCGGTCGGGGATCGAACCCACGACCTTCTGCTCTCCGGGCGGATGCTCTAACCACTACACCACGGAGGCGGTCCCATCAGTGGCAGTATATACTTTGATGTTATGTTTTGTTCTACGATCCCCTGTGGTGGCTACAACAGTTGTACAAACTTCATCTTGTAGGAGGCATGACCAGTTCCTCATTTAAAAGGCAGAACTTGCATAGCAAGACATCATTAAGCTTCATATTGTTTAGTGGTATGATGAATATGGTTTTAATACTGACTGACTGAGTTTGGTTTTACGACGCTTTTAAGCAATATTCCAGCAACATCACGGCGGGGGACACCAGAAATGAGCTTCACCCATGTGGGGATTCGAACCGGGGTCTATGGCTAATGAGCCAACGCTTTAACCACTAGGCTACCCCACCGCCCCTTGTTTTAATAAGAAGCCAAGGTCCCAAGATGCTGATTACGGGTTTCTTTAAAAAATTTAAATGATTCAACTCACTTCTGTCTCACAATACCTGTGAAGGTCTGGGTTCAAACTGGTCTTTTATCAACCCATGTTTGTTGTAAGAGGCGACTAACGGCTTGGGTGGTCAGGCTGACTGACTTGGTTGACACATGTCATTGTATCCCAATTGTGTAGATCACTGGACTGTCTGGTCCAGACTCCAGACTCAATTATTTACAGGCTGCTGCCATGTAGCTGGAATATTGCTGAGCGCAGTGTAAAACAGTTTCACATTCTAACCAGCTTCGCTAAACAATCGAATCGTTGACTGTACTTTATCCTGTGATAAAGTACTCATTTATGGTTATGACATATTGGACTGAAATCATGACACTGTTCAGATTACCTCTCCCATGATGTGACGTATCCATAGTAACATCAGTTTTTCATTACTGTCAAGCAAGTCACAGGGAAACTGTTTCTCTAAACTGATCCAAATTTTTAATCTTGGGAAGATAGATTGCACAATGATGTTAACCCTCTCTTATGCCACGACCCATGAAGTTTCAGGGTAGAATAGGTCTTCAGCAACCCATGCTTGCCACAAAAGGCAACTATGCTTGTCGTAAGAGGCGACTAACAGGATCGGGTGGTCAGGCTCGCTGACTTGGTTGACACATGTCATGGTTCCCAATTGCCTAGATCGATGCTCATGCTGTTGATCACTGGATTGTCTAGTCCAGACTCGATTATTTACAGACGGCCGCCATATAGCTGGAATATTACTGAGTGCGGCATAAAACTAAACTCACTCACTCACTCATTCTTATGCCGCAGGCTTTTACCCAAACATAATCGAATCAATTGCAATATGCCAGTGCCACATCAGTCACAATATTGTCCAAGCATCCTTGTGCTTTTATTTTAATAGTTCAGGGCAAAATTACACTTGGGGATACAGCATTTTTTCAGTCATTGTTGAGATTTGATATTGTGGTGTTCATTACAGAAACAGTCACATGCAGTTGTAAGTGTGTCCCACTGAGTTTGTAGTTAGAGACTAGTTAGTGAGACTGATAGACTAGCTGCAGCTGAGGGATGAACCAACTAGAGGTCTATAATGCCATGCAAATTTAGTCAGTCAGTGTTTAGAATCCTAACATCAAATCTATGAAATCTTTATAATAAATATATTTCCCTACTGAACATTGATTTTGCTTTTCTAATGATGACCGATTTCACAAGATGAATATAAGTAGCTAGAACTGCTGAATTATATATAGTATTAATTGCTTTTCTTCAAAAATGGATGACAGTTTACTACAGGGCTTATTGTATTTCTCATGACGCTAGCACAAATAGAAATTCAAACAAAACCCTGCATAAATCTAACTGGACATGGAAGGGGTTTAATAGGAAATCATCATTTGTAAAAAGATGATTAGTGTTTCAACATTAGCTTTGGAAAACCCTGATATATTTACATATGTCCCCTAGAATTTGTAATATTTCTTTTGAGTTTCTTCGAATGTGTCTAAGTTAATGAAATTTTATGAATTCCACTGCTTTCTGCAATGGTTTGGCTTCCTTGGTTAAGTTCGATAGTTTGTAGTTGGTTTTAGTACATCTCTCAGTGGAACAGCAAGTAATACCAATGACCCATCTGTGGTGTTAAAGGTCTGAGTGTTATTATATCTGGAGTTTAACTCGAGTGAAATGGCAGTCCCAGCCTTTCAAGTCACTCAAATCAAATCAACTGGTTTGTCTTCATCAGTTTCATTATCTGTATTGCCCTCGCTCTTCATTTTATCAAACAATTTTCATTCCCTCAGCCTTAAGAAATGAAAAGTTCCCCAAAATGGTCAAATATAGTAATTACTTATTTGAAGAAGAGAACTGTATCAGTTTTTCACCCCGCCCCTCAATCTCAAAAACACATGCACATGCACACCACCACCTCACACACGCACGCACACACGCAAGCACACACACACACACACAGAGAAATGAGGCAAAGTCAGTTTGAAGGAATCTTCTTAGCTTCTACCACCAACATCATTCTGATCTAATATGTTGAGCTGTTATTGTGATATTTTGTGTTTCTTAAACCCTATGGTCTCATAGTATGGAAATAGCCAAAAGTGAATGCTGTTGGTATAGTATTGTCCTGACAGTGTTGTGTTTCTTCAGGCACTGACACATGAGATTAAGACACTCCGCCAGGCACTCCATGCATCTCGGCTGGAACTGAGGGAGGCAGAGACGTCACTGAAAGGCACCAGAGAGAAGTCCGAGGATGCCAGGTAGGTGGCTGTGAGATGGAGTGGGGGAATGTAACAAGACCTATCTGTCATCCCAACCCTTCTACAACCATCACAACCCTAACACGTTACAATCATCACAAGCCATTCTTCTATCTTCATATCCACCTATCTGTCATCCCAACCCTTCTACATCCATCACAACCCTAACACGTTACAGTCATCACAAGCATTCTTCTATCTTCATATCCACCTATCTTTCACCCGTACCCTTCTACAACCATCACAACCCTAACACGTTACAATCATCACAAGCATTCTTCTATCTTCATATCCACCTATCTGTCATCCCAACCCTTCTACAACCATCACAACCCTAACATGTTACAATCATCACAACCATTCTTCTATCTTCATATCCGCCTATCTGTCATGCCAACCCTTCTACATCCATCACAACCCTAACACATTACAATCATCACAAGCATTCTTCTATCTTCATATCCACCTATCTGTCACCCCAACCCTTCTACAACCATCACAACCCTAACACGTTACAATCATCACAACCATTCTTCTATCTTCATATCCACCTATCTCTCATCCCAACCCTTCTACATCCATCACAACCCTAACACGTTACAATCATCACAAGCATTCTTCTATCGGTGGGGTGGCCTAGTGAGCATCTGTTCGTCACACCGATGACCGGGGTTCGAATCCCCCATCATGATATTGCTGAAATATTGCTAAAAGCAATGTAAAACCCAACTCACTCACTCTGTTGACAGGACCCAGCTGATGCTGACAGAGTTCAAGCGCACGACGGCCATGAAGGACCTGGAACGGGTCATGGAGGACGTGGAGAGGAAGAAGAATGAGGTCAGGAACTTTGAGAGTCAGATCAAGGTGAAGCAGGGTGAAGTGCGGGACATCCAGTCTGTAGCAGCGATCAAGGAAGAGGTAGCTAGACATCAGACATTCTATTTATTGAGGTTGTGACAGTTCACTTTGTTGCAAGGTCATGACATATAGCAAAGTGTTGAAGCAGACACGAGCTATTCTTACAATAATAAACAGATAAGTCTTGGGTCAGTTCAATATGAAATATCCATTTAGTCAGTCATTTAAGGAGGAAACTGTTGTAATCATGAGGGCAGAGAGGATCAAATTTTTTATTAAGACTTTCATATAAAATTTTATTTTGGCCATAGTTATGGTAACTCAGAGTAACTGTATTTTTCAACTACAGACATTGTAAGAATATTGCCCAATTCTAAAAGCCAATTACTGCTAAACAAAAAATCTGACATTCACGTATGGCTGTAGCTCCGAGCAGTGCAGGAAGCCAACTCAGACCTACTGGTGAAGGTTCGGGGTTCGGACGGCCTTCACCTGGAGAGGGATGAGCTGGTCCGGCAGCTGGAACAGACCAAGGAGGAACTGTTCAACGAGCAGAAGCAGAGTAGGATGCAGAAGGAAGCACTGCAAGATGTGAGTTATCTCCCCTTTAAAGTTAGGTCTTACTTCCTGTTCAAGGTTGTTATGATATAAGAACATGCAAACACTCATCTGTCACGATCCCATGACCACAACACACAGCTGTTTTCGCTAGGTTGATGCTCAATGATGTTGATCACTGCATTGTCTGATTCTTTATGCTACTTTCAGTCCAGACTGTCTTCAGACTTATTCAACAGGACTGCCATCAAAATGTTTTTTGTGAAAATAAACCTAAATATAATTGGGATACTGCTGAGTGGTGTTCAACAACAAACTAAAGAACAATCCTGATAAGCCCCTGTTTCCTTATGTTTAGGGCTGCTCTTTAAATATCTTGCCAAGATATATATACTCAAGTATTATATTTTAAGGATATTTGCATATGTGAGCTGAGATATGCTTTGAAGTAAATGAACTTTTCCTCTATGCATAACCTGTGCTGTCAATTTGTAAAAGAGTTGATACTGTGATATGAGTAGCCACATTAAGCTATCATGTGTGATATTGTTGGCACAATGCCTGATGGTGGCAACACATGCATGTGGTGTTGGTGCTGCAGGAGGTGGAGTCACTGATGGGGAGGATGGAGGAGACCCAGGGGAGTCAGGACGATGTCCATCACAAACTGATGTCACTGGAGAACTCCTACAGGACAATGGAGAGGTCCAAGGATGAAATTATACAGGTACTTCATCCATGAAAAACAGAAACCGAGCATTGTTACGTGTCCTTTTAGCAATATCCTGGCAATATCACAGCATGACACATCATGGTTGGCCTTCACACATTTTCGGGAATGAAACCCAGACCTTCACCATGGTGATCCAGGCTTAAAGCACTGGACTACTCCACCACCCATGTTTGTTTAACAAAGGAAGAAAAGCAGTTGAGGCAGCTAAGTCCCAAAGTGTCTTAATCCTTGTCTTACCTAATTTACCATTCACAAAATATCACATCCTTTATGCATACACATACAGTCAAATCCCGATGAGTCGAATGCCGGTGTCTCGAATATTATGCATAACTCGAAGTACCTGTCGGTCCCAACCATTCCCTGTTATAGTTGTCATCATTTGAATACCGGTTACACGAATTCGTCTCATAAATACACACGATGACACGAGAAGAAAATTTGGTCCCATGAGATTCAAACAACAGCAATTTTGTATACATAAGCCGAAGTCAGTCAATGAGAAGTTGATTGGTGTAGCAAACTGATCCAATTAACAAACCAGCGCGGCTCACACCTTTCCGCCTTTGACGGGTGAGTTCAAAAGGCAGATTAGTGATTTTACAGAAATCACTGTCTGTGCTAATCAGACTGGAACTGATAAGGTGCCCCTATTAGTGATAGGGAAATCATTAGATAAACAAATGCTTAGGCGGAGGAATTAGGACTGGATCATCTTTTTTTCTACCCTCATAGACATACCTATGTCTCGAATACATTGATAAGTCGAATGTATTACTTGGTCCCCAGAGATTCAACTCATCGGGATTTGACTGTAGTTGCAAGATATTTTCATGAAATTTCTGATGGAGGCAAGTATGCATGGTTGTTTGAAATGCTATGTTTATCAGAAGACTAGTTTGCATAGCATACAACTGACATTTTGATTCTGGTAATGTTCAGGGTGTTTGTTAACAATTTTCTTCAATCAAACATTGAAATTTAGAACCAGCTTAATGGTCCTCAGTGTATGAAGTGATAAGAGATTGATAATTTTAACAGAATAATGTTAACCCTCAACATGTCACCAGCAGAGATTGGTAATTTTGACAGAATCATGTTATCCCTCAACATGTCACCAGCAGAGATTGGTAATTTTGACAGAATCATGTTAACCCTCAATATGTCACCAGTAGAGATTGGTAATTTTAACAGAATCATGTTAACCCTCAATATGTCACCAGCAGAGATTGGTAATTTTAACAGAATAATGTTAACCCTCAACATGTCACCAGCAGAGATTGGTAATTTTAACAGAATCATGTTAACCCTCAACATGTCACCAGCAGAGATTGGTAATTTTGACAGAATCATGTTAACCCTCAACATGTCCCCAGCAGAGATTGGCAATTTTAACAGAATCATGTTAACCCTCAACATGTCACCAGCAGAGATTGGTAATTTTGACAGAATCATGTTATCCCTCAACATGTCACCAGCAGAGATTGGTAATTTTGACAGAATCATGTTAACCCTCAACATGTCACCAGCAGGGGATCCACATATTCATACCATGAATGACTTTAGTTTTACGCCACTTTTAGCAATATTACAGCAATATCAAGGCAGGGCACAAAAGAAATGGGCTTCACTCATTGTATCCATGACACATATTTGGGAAGCAAACCCAGGTGTTCAGTATTCATCCCAGGCAAACCAAAGGTTAATACTGAGTGTTCCCATGACTTAAAACTTGATAGATCCTAGAAAATGGAATGCCTGAAATGTTTGGAGAAGCGATAACATGGTCAATTATGTACTTCTGTGACTGCAGGAGAAGAGCCGTGACCTGGAGGAGATGAAGACTCGCTACAAGCGCGAGAGTCGGGAGAACAAGCGGATGGCGGAACAAGAGAAGAAGGTGCTGCAGCAGGAGGTGCTGGAGCTTAACCACAAGCTGGGGCAGGTGCAGGATGAGCTCAACAAGAAGGATGACAGCGATCTGAGAGTCAGGTAATTGATGGTAGTGACAAGCTGGGGCAGGTGCAGGATGAGCTCAACAAGAAGGATGACAGTGATCTGAGAGTCAGGTAATTGATGGTAGTGACAAGCTGGGGCAGGTGCAGGATGAGCTCAACAAGAAGGATGACAGCGATCTGAGAGTCAGGTAAGAGATGGTAGTGACAAGCTGGGGCAGGTGCAGGATGAGCTCAACAAGAAGGATGACAGCGATCTGAGAGTCAGGTAAGAGATGGTAGTGACAAGCTGGGGCAGGTGCAGGATGAGCTCAACAAGAAGGATGACAGCGATCTGAGAGTCAGGTAATTGATGGTAGTGACAAGCTGGGGCAGGTGCAGGATGAGCTCAACAAGAAGGATGACAGTGATCTGAGAGTCAGGTAAGAGATGGTAGTGACAAGCTGGGGCAGGTGCAGGATGAGCTCAACAAGAAGGATGACAGTGATCTGAGAGTCAGGTAATTGATGGTAGTGACAAGCTGGGGCAGGTGCAGGATGAGCTCAACAAGAAGGATGACAGTGATCTGAGAGTCAGGTAATTGATGGTAGTGACAAGCTGGGGCAGGTGCAGGATGAGCTCAACAAGAAGGATGACAGCGATCTGAGAGTCAGGTAATTGATGGTAGTGACAAGCTGGGGCAGGTGCAGTATGAGCTCAACAAGAAGGATGACAGTGATCTGAGAGTCAGGTAATTGATGGTAGTGACAAGCTGGGGCAGGTGCAGGATGAGAAGGATGAAAGTAACCTCAGAGTGAGGTAAAGAGATGCTAGTTACAATTTAGGATGAGCTCAGCACGGACAATAGTGACCTCAGAGTGAGGTGAAGAGATGCTTATAATGACAAGTTGGGTCAGAATGATGAGTTATGTCAACTTTGTTGAGTTGCCTGCTGATGTGACTTCTGTCCCCCACAGAGATCAGCTGATTGAGCTGCAGCAGGAGCTGGCCAAGGAGAAGGATGCTCGGGACGCCATTGCAGAGGACCACAAGCGAGTCCTCCAGACTCTCAGGAAAGAAACGGTGAGTTGTCTGCTCTTCCTAATCCAAAGTCCTGCTGTCTAGACATTAGTGTAACAATACCTGTCTGTACCAGACTCTCCTGCTTCATTTAGACTGAGGATGTATCTGTGACCATTCCAGAAAGCAATCTTTATCCCAAGATACTTGAGTGAGTGAGTGAGTGTGTGAGTCTGGTTTTACTCTACTTTTAGCAATGTTCCAGCAATATCACAGGAAGACACCAGAAATGGGCTTCACATATTGTACCCATGAAATCCTTCAGCTTCAGCATATGCTTTAACCACTACGCTCCCCCACTGCCCCCAAGATTCCAGTACTTGAAACACCCATACTTGACCATTATGGTTGTCATAGCTCTAAAATCAGTTTGTGGAACGTTGTTCTGGATGTTGTTCCATAGACTGAACTCAGCATAAAGATTGTCCTAACTGTCAAATTGAAGCATAGTGTGGGGTGGTGGGGTAGCCCAGTGGTTAAAGGTCCAGGGCCATGTTTCACAAAGAGATCATAGCTATCATTACAGTTACAGCAGCAGAGTTACAACGGTCGTAGCGCTAAGATTGCTTTGTGAAACAGGACCTTGGTTCGATTCCCCATATGGGCACAATGAGTAAGTTTAGTTTTACGCCACACTCAGCAATATTCCAGCTATATGGCGGCGGTCTGTAAAAAATCAAGTCTGGACCAGACAATACAATGATCAACAGCCTGAGCATCGATCTGCGTAATTGGGAACCGATGACATGTGTCAACCAAGCCAGCGAGCCTGACCACCCGATCTCGTTAGTCGCCTCTTATGACAAGCATGGGTTACTGAAGGTTCATTCTAACCTGGACCTTCACGGGTCATATGGGTACAGTATGTGAAGCCCATTTCTGGTGTTCCCCACAGTGGGATATCACAGGAATATTGCTGAAAGTGGCGTAAAACAAAACTCACTCACCCAATGCTATGCCTACTGGCAAACAAGCATAAGTTGGACCAGCGCAGAGAACGCATTTACCAGAAGTAAGCGGTGCACGGCAATGACCAAACCCATTTGGTTTGTGAAAGGTAGAGCAGATGTAGGCTAGTGCACATGCATTGCATGACGATGAAATTGATTCTGCTCGTAGCTGCACATGCCTTGCTCATAAGACTCTCACATCGGTGTAGCAAGTCGCACAACACTTGATCGCGGACAACCTGGGGCCCCTTCGCTAACAATGGCAAGCGCCAGTGTGGCACTCATACATGCTAATACAGGTAAATTGTCAGGTCGGTGCTCAACTTATCCTGTTGTGCCAGTAGTCTTATGATTGTCATAAGATGGTTTTGTGGAATGGAACCAGAATAGTATATATCACTATCCAGATATCTGTATTCTAAACAACCTAACTATATCTAACTCTTCAAAGAAAATACAGTAAGTTTGTCATTTTCTCCTTATATTTTTTTCTGACCGCTCTATAAGAACTGTTTCTTCGTTTTATCTCTTTGTAGCCATTTTTCTCATATATAGTGTGTGCTTAGGTCATTGTTTATGTAGATTATTACAGCTTTTCTGTATCGCGGCATGTTTGAGCTTAGATGTGTACAATGATATAAACTTGTCGCTGCATTTAATATTTTTACCACTGTGCCAAGATTGCTTAGGTCAATGTAGATGTGTGATTCTGAGCTTTGTTTTCTAGTCCGGAAATATTTGGAAAGTAAGTCCAAGTTTCTTTTTTGAATGAAAATATTTTGTTTGGTGAACCTCTAAGTGTTTCTATATAATCTCCTCAACTGACATATACATATATATATACCTAACCTTTCTCAGGTTGCCTGCTATGATGCAATACAATGTCACTGCTTAAATATTTTGTTGTTCCTAACATGATGCTTTTTTACCTGTTTCTGTCTGGAGAATAATGTTTTACTAACTCTGAGGATTCATTTCGGGTCGATTTCCCATAATAAAAAATGTATATTTGCTCAATAAGTTGTCTTTTACAGGGCTTGTGATGCAAAAGAATCACATTATTCAATTATAGACTGGTAATGAGGTCAATACCTGTTTTTATGGTATATATAAAATATGGCAATATAAAAACAGGTATTGACCGCATTCACCAGTCCATAATTGTTTTATTATGTAATTACCGAAAAAAAGCTTCTAAGAACCAAAACATGTCCATTTAGTCAAGAAAAGTAATTTTATTTTCACCACAAACCAAAAACATTATGTCAACAATACTGTGACATGTAAACTATAGAATGATGTCATAGCTTGACGAAAAAATCTATTTTTAGTAACTCAAGTCAATATGACTTTTGTTCGGACCTGGGTTGGAATCAATATGCTTTTTCTCACGAGATCACGAGGCCAATCAGGTAGCCAGAAAAATATGCTTACATAAAAACAAGGTATATGCTATCACTGATGGCATCTTAGCACTGGCTTTTAACACAAACACAACAGGCATCAAGGTATATTCTGTCACTGAGGGGCCTTAGTGCTAAGACTCCCTCAACGACAGAGTATACTTTCATGACAGTTTTTGGCGTTAAAGGGCCCTGTGCTGTCTTTAGTATAGCTGACTGCAACATTTAACAAGAAACAAAAAATAACAGAAATAAGGGGCTGTAACATGGAGTAACAATTCATGCAAAAATTCATTATTATTACCACTACAAGCAATATATTAGGATTCATATATTATAATTAGGCCAGACCAATGTTATTTTTTGTTTTACAGATCTGCCGGTCGTAATTTTTCAAGAATTAAGAAAAAAAATTAAATTATTTTCCCCCACTAAAATAATAAATCTTAATGTTTTTATTGGCCAAAAATGTAAACTTAAAAGAAAGTCTGTTTTAAGGTTGTTTTTTCCCCCTATATACACTTCCTTAATTGCCAAAAGTGAAATACTTTTAGTATTTAGGAGGAATATTACTTAGACTGGTGATTTTATTTTTATTTTATTTCCCTCCTATCTTTCGGTTTTCTGAGGAAAGAAATCTGTAAAACAAGAAATACAACTGGTCTGGCCTTAGGAAAATTTAAATATAGAAGTTAAGTTTCATCATGATCAGTTATAGTTTAGAGAAAGACTCCAGTCGAAAGTAATTAAAACTCATCTCGCAGACATACTGTTGGAAAAGCTATAAGTTACGACTACATAGGTTAAAAGATGTTTGTAAATATATCCTAGCCTAAGGTAATAATGACTCATCTCTTAGACACCCTTTCAGTATGATCACAACTATATCTACACTGTTGAATAATTGCTTTGATTTATTTTATAAAGTAACTATTTCATCACCTATATTAGGCTCAAAGATTTAGCCCAGAGTCAACACTTCTAATACCATAATGATCCAAGCATCCAGTAAATGTGTCAACAAGATTAGTGCCGGGTCAATTAGGTTTAGCAGGATTAACCACTCCCCTCTGTGTGGTCGTTCATTGGTTGTTTGGGATTATAGAGAACACCTCATTTTGTATAATCAATGAATTGTAATCATTTTATGGTTTCAATTTTAGATAAGCAGTTTGGAAATCAAAATGTTAATCAGTAGGGTTTAGACTTTCCAACACAGGTTGGTTCCAGGGGTGTGTGCGAGTTGCACATGTGAAACTGAAATTTCACTACATTCTCTTGTTGATTATCTGGCTGTCCTACCAGCAAGTCGTCCCCCTTGTAATAAATTGCGAAAAATGACAACAAAATAATGATCGTTCTTTAAACAACTTTTTTATTCAGGTGTCCAAAAATTATGTGACATATCATCAGAGTTGGTGTGTTTATTTCATGTGACTGTGCAAAATTTGCTTTTGTTGAAATTATTAGATTTTGTGTTAGTGAGCAAATCATCGGTATCCAATGAAATCAAATGTAACTGCAAGTCTGTATTGCTGTCTCTTGTATGTGCTTGTCTACATGCTTTGGGGTGTTCTTATGTTTGCTTGTTTTGTTACCTTGTCACGTATATGTCCTGATAATAGACATTTAAATCACATCCTTTACTCCATTATGATAACTATCTGTGACAGGGGTGGTGGGCTGGCCTATTGGTTATAGCATTCGCTCATCGCTCTGAAGCCCTGGGTTTGATTCCCAAATTTGTGGACCACCTCAACAGGTGCTGGGTTCAAACGAATTATATTTTACTTGGCATCAAGGCTTATTACCGCTCTGTGCAAATGAGCAAATTATCTAGACCAGTATGTCTTATTTTTGTTGAGAACAAGTGAGCTGAAAGTACCTTTCCCTAAATATACATAATGAAGGGCTGGTAATTATATTGCTCTGATACTCTATACACCCTGTATCAGTGCATGAAATAAGGCCCGTCCAACCGCCCAAGACGGGCTAGATTTCTGCTGGACTGTCTAATTTTACAGCTAGCCAGCCCGATGGACGGGTGAAAAATTATATTCAGATAACGTGTCCACTGGCACTGTCTATTTAGTAATAGTATTTAAGAAGGACTGGTTAAATCTCTTCTGGGCAGGTAAGTTTTTGAAGTTACCAGCCCAGATGTCTGGCTGGGTTTTTGGCTTATTTCACACACTGCCTGTATACATGCAAATGGGACACTACCATTGAAGACATCTGATCTTTCGTGTCAAAATGGAAATTTCTAAATTTTGGTGCAGAGAAATATAGCCAGATTGTCCAGACAACTGACATCTGATTGGCTTTGAACCATTGCATGTTTCGTTTAGATTCGGAAGGCAAAGGTTGTTGACTTGAATGTCTATGGAGATGTCCTGGGATCTTAATGCACAGAGATATCATATCACAGTAAAATATCTGATTTAATTCAGATTGTGTAAGTAGAGACATTATTGTACAGTAGAACATGGTTATAGCGAACACGGATATAGCGTACAAACGGATATAGCGAACAAATTTAAAAGTCCCGTCAACAGTCCTTTATAATATCATTGAAATTATACGTGAATAACGAACTCGTGAGTAGCGAATTAACGGCTATAGCGAACTGATTTACTACCCCCAAGACCCAATTAACGAGGTGATTAGCGAACTCACTCAGTGTCAGCTCAGCCACTTAGCGGTACAGTATACATCAATCTTGTTGGCGGTGAATCAACATTGTTTGATGGTCATTAATTAATTAACAAAACAAACATATTGTGTTTGACGAGGACGGTATCCATTGCCGTAGTATGTTTGGCTGCCTTAGGTCACGTGTCTGATTTTGACCAATCACGATCCTTATAGCAGACTGTGGCGAAAAAGCGTCATTAGAAACCAATCTTTATCCAATAAAATTGCTTTTTACAACTGTGAAAATACTCTCGGCAAGGGTACAGTGATATTGTTGAAGTTCCAGAGCTGTCGAACGATACCAGACACCACACGATACGCCTCGCATGTTATACATACGAAGCAACGGAGGTATTTCCCGTTGTTGTGTCTTGTTAACGAACGGAAAGCCTGATTACATAAAAATTAAAAAATATAAAAGAAAAAGGCACGGGCATGTTATGACATGTCACAAATGGGAAAAAAATCGCTACAGTTTTTGCTTCTTTCGTGGTTTATCTGGACATTATAAATGTAAGCTTGCATTTTCATTAAAAAATAAATGTATTTAAGTTGTAGTTGTATTATTTCAATTTATTATAAAAATAAACTTCATATTTATCAACATGATATAGGTAATGTCTGAGAATGTCTACATCTCTACAATCAAAGATGGCGGTCAAATGTGAATAACGAACAACGGATATAGCGAACTAAATTTCTTGGTCCCTTGGAGTTTGTTATATCCGTGTTCTACTGTATAAGCATGTTTCAGTATCATAATCGCACATCTGGGAATGAAAACAAACAAAAGTTCACACAATGAACTTTAGAAAGATCTTATGTCCAATGTTTGAATGAACTGCCTCATTTTTCATGTGGTGCAAAATGATAGGCCACCATGTTTCCTACAGGAACATCCACACTTCAGGAATCCCCTGAATGTGTTGAGAACAATGGTCAATAGTTTATTTAACAAGCAGCTACTGTATCAGTGTATGGAACTATTCTGTGCTCAGTGACTTCATTTGCATATTTATCAAATAGCAATACCAAATTCATCAGATTGGTTTGTTAAACAGCAGCCATCATCTGATAAAATCAATATATGTGTACAAATGTTACATTAATCGTTAATGGCCTAGAGTAGTATACACAATGGGGCTAAGAGACCAGGTACCCCCCAAGGGCTCAATTTTTAAATTGAGCACTTGGGAAGTCCCTAATCCCGTAGCCCCATTGTGTATACTACTACTGAGGTGCATGCAAAATTTGATGAAAATCGATCAAATAGTTTCTGAAATAGTGACTTTTAAGTGAGCATGGGGTCAGTCGGAAAAAGGCAAAATGTCCAACTTTTTGTCGTAATTAAGTCTTAATTAATCTAATGAAGTCATCGAGAGTGTTTCCAATGCCGTTTTGCTATAGCTTAACCATCTGCCGAGATGCATGCAAAATTTCAAAATTGGTCAAATAGTTTAGGAAATAATCACTTTTTAGTGAGCATGGGGTCGGTGTGGCAAAAGGCTAACAATCCAAGGTATTGTCGTACTTGTTATATATTATCGAGGCGAAAGGTGTTTTTAGCTGAATGAAACGCAGGTCTCGGCAGTCATCACCTCGCTACCGTCTCAGGAGTTGCTTTGAGCAAGCGCCGTGGACTAGTATAAGTGTGTCTCTCGGCTCGGCTATGCTGATGCACGGTCGGCTGACTAGCGAGGTTATAGCTGTCTGAAAGTGAATGAAACGCATCTCTCAGCAGTTTGCCCCGGGTCGTCGTCCAGGGAGAGGCCTGGTCCCGTAGCCCCATTGTGTATACTACTCCTAGTGGTCCAGTTTGTTATCACTTGGATCCACTGGTCATGGGTTTGAAAACATAATTGGACCTTATTTTGACCATTGGTTTGTTAGTACCCTACATATTTAATGTTTCACTTTTACAGCTTGCTTCATTTTGAGGGACATGGTATTTCAGTTGTCTAGCTGTATAAAAACTAACATTAATCCAGGTTAGCACAAGCAGGCACGCACATGCATTTGCTTTATAAATGCTATACTAGATTTTCGAAGCTCTCTTAGCGCTAAGATAGTCGTAAGTGCCATACATTAACATTAACTTATGACTATCTTAGCGCTAAGAGAGCTTCGAAAATCTAGGCCCTGAATCTGAACCCTTCTTTACCTCCCACTCGTGAAGATCTGGGTTAGGATTGGTCTTCACCAACCCATGCCTGTCATAAGACACGGTGACTAACGGGATCGGGTGGTGAGACTTGCTGACTTGGTTGACATATGTCATCATATCCCAATTGTGTAGATCAATGCTTATAATGTTGATCACTGGATTGTCTGGTCCAGAATCGATTATTTACTGACTGCTGCCATATAGCTGGAATATTGCTGAGTGCGGCATAAAACTAACTTACTCACTCACTCTTTACCTCCCTTCCCTCAAAGTACCTGATGCCAGCTGCTAGACTACCAATGAATGGTCTACCGCCTCTTTGGCTTTACTGATTGTGTGATGCCTTGCCTGATGCATTGGATAGTTGCTATATTTGCTTATATCTCTCTGAGTGAGCGAGTTTGGTTTTATACCGTTTTAGCAATATTCCAGCAATATCATGGCGGGGGACACCAAAAACGGGCTTCACACATTTTACTTATGTGGAGACTCAAGCCCGGATCTTCGGTGTGAAGAGTAAACGCTTTAACCACTAGGCTACCCCACCACCCCTCGAGCTCTCTGATTTACCAGGACTCCATTATTCACACTCCGGTCCAGTGATGACTAACATAACATCACTGCAACAGGCTAATTTGCATATCACGTGACCGGACTTTTCTCTTGTTTGTAAACAAATACGCATATTCATAATAAGAAGAGACTGGACTCACGAAAGCTTTTTGGCGCTCTCTTCATAATGTTTTACATTGTTACATATATATTCTTCCACAACTACAACAGTTAGGTCTATGTACATATTTAGACATCAAACTGGCTGCATCGTTTGCTCTCCGTCAGCTTCGATGACAGCATGTGGAGCAGTGAAACTGAACCATTCTATTAAAGATGTTTAGTTAGATGTGTATACTCATAAAAATTTAAGAGTAAAAGAAATCTGTACATTATATTGAATGGACATTGCAAGATGTGACGAATCACATTTTCTGGCCTGTGGCAGAGGTACTATGCTGGCTTGCCGCATGGAACTCTGGGTAGGAGAGTGTCCATTATTTACAAGCCACCATTGAATATTGCTGATGCAACAATCACTCACTCACTCACTCACTCACTCACTACACCTACATATATACACTACACACTACACTACACTAACACTTTACACTACACTACACTGACACTACACTTCACTGGAATTTCTACAGACACTACACTACACTACACTACACTACACTACACTACTGTTACTGTGACTTAAGGTATCTGTAGTTCATTTAAGCCTATTTCTATACTTGAGACATACCAGTAAATTGAAGTGTTATACTGCAGCAAACAGACTGTTACTGTGATATTAAAGGTATCTGTAGTTTATGGTATCCTATTGTCCCAAACTGTGTGTAACTTAGCCTAGTGGTTAAATCCTTGTCATGGCAACTGCAAGGGTTTGACTCCCCAAGTGGTTAATATGTGTACAGCCCAATTTGGGGTCCCTGGCATAATGATGAAGGAATACATTGATGGTAAGAGTTTACTCACACACTCTCGATGTTGTTCTGTAGGACTGTGCGATTATGAAACTGCGGGAGACGATGTTCCTGGAGAAGCAGCAGGCGTTGGAGTTGTGCCGGGCGGAGATGGAGGAGGAGAAGAGAGATGCTTCCACCAGAGCCGACAAGCGGATAACGGTCCTCATGGCCGAACACTCCACCTTGTTGGCTGTGAGTTGAACTCTGCATCCCCTGTGGCTGAGGAAGAAGCTACATTAGAACTCAGTCAAATCAGTTTATACAATGCCCTTTGTTTTTTAATTATATGGTTTATGGAAATTTTTAGTATACCATGTGTGCCAGGTGCATCATGCCAGCCTGTGGCATTACCTGTCTCTGTTCCACTGTTCCACTCTGTTCCAGGGAATATTTGTAAGGTATAATTTGATTTTTTTGTTATTTTTTTTTCACTTTCTTTGTTTTTATCAGGTTGGCGGCATATAATGGCAAAAAAAATATGTGATAACAATTTTTTGTTTTTCCCCACTTCCTTCACATACAGGTTGGCGGATCTGTAATAAATTAAAAGTAATAAAAAAAAGGCCTAAGGGGTCTTTCATAATTTATGGCTAGGGGGATGATGATGATTTTCACTCATTCATTGATTTTGTATGTGACATGCAGGGTGGGTCACTTAATTTGTACATAAATGTAAAGGGGGGTGACATTCACATTGTACATGCTACTCCATAAAACTCATCATCACACATCCCTCCACCGAGCCACCGCCAAACACACCCATACTTCATACTGTAATAACCATTGCTGGAGATATTGGTGTGCCTAAGTTTTAGCAATGAGGTTTGTCATCGTTCCAAAGTGCCTTATGCTGTGTGTTCCTCCAGGAGAAGAATGAGGAGGTGTGTCGTCTGCAGGATCTCATCAAGGGCCTGGAGGAGGAGAGACAGCAGACGGAGGTGAAAGTCCAGGAGGAGATAACCATGCAGGTGAGGAACTTCTTCCTTGGGTGTCTTTAAATATATAGACCATCAAAAGTTTAGACGCCTCACTATATGGTGTAGTGGTTAGAGATGTCAGGCGAAAATCGCAGATGAATTCGATCCAAATTCTGACTGCAAATGTCATGTGAACCAAAGTTTTGTTACGCTAAAAGATATCATTTACTGGTACTTTAATGTCACTGGCTGTTTTACAATACACCAGCATCGGCATTAATGGGGAATACAACAAGGACTAAGGGCTACATTTAGTCAGTATAATGTGTCTGACTGGGGTATTCATGCTTCATCCCCGCAGGTCATGATATCTCAGTGGGCTAGCACTATAAAACCAGCTTCAGTCTGGGCTAGTACAAGCAGACGATATCTTTATACACATACACCAGCAGTCTGGGCGTACAGACGACATACACACATATGCACGCCGCCAAATATGAGCCAAATATTCTCAAGCATGACGTTAAACCCAATTTCACCTCACCTCACCTTTAAATATATTGTATATATTCCTCAAACACAAAAATAAAGGGGTTTATGGGGTAGCTTAGTGGTTAAAGCTCGTCATGCTGGATACCAGGGCCTGATACCCCACAGGGTACAATATGTGAATCCCATGTCTGGTGGCTCCCGCTCTGATGTTGCTGGAATATTGCTAAAAGTGAAGTAAACCCAAACTCACTCACTCTTTCACAGTCTGTAAAAATATTGTACATTTTCTCAGATTCATAGATAGAGGGTGATGGCTTATCCTAGTTGTAAAAGTGTTTGCTTATCATGCCAAAGACCCGGGTTTTATTCCCCACATTGGTACCATATGTTAAGCTTTTGCCTGGTGTCCCCCACCTTCATATTGCTGGATAATTGCTAAAAGCAACGTGGCAAAACCATGCCCACTCACTACAAAGATACATCTTATCCTCCAGATGTACATCCTCGATAATCTCCAGGGTATACGTTCTGATAAATCTCCACTATTCCCTGGATGCATCTACGTCTCGAGCCGATGATTTTATTACCTCCCCTTGCTGGCTTTTTATCCAATCAGGTGTCTACGCTGGGAAGTTGAGCGTACCAATCACAACTCACGTTCGCTTTTTGAATTATCTTACCGAGTAAACTTGGCAACACAATAATATATTGATGCAGAGGTACTCTGAAAGAGGTAGAAGGAGTTCTTGCATATATTTTTTATGATTTCAGACGTTTAAATTTGTCTGTATGTTTTCTTCTCAAATCTGAGTCGCACTGTGAACAAACTTTTGCGGCTGTGACCGCTATCTTTGTTGACACTGTCAAGCTCGGTTGTAACGATGGCTTATCTGATTGGCTACCGTGAAAATGCGGAGCCAGCAAAGGGAGGTAATAAAATCATCGGCTTGAGCCGTAGATGCATCCAGGGTATAGTGGAGATTGATCGGAACGTATACCCTGTAGATTATCGAGGATGCCAGATGTACTGCATCAAGCATTTTTCCCAGAAAACTCTGGAAAAGTATTTTGCCCCCAAATACTTTTGTTTAAACAATAAAAACAATTATTCACTGACAAGGCTGTATATCCCCAAGAAAATATACATTTTCTGGATCCTCATTTTAAGAAAAAAAACATTTGTCTCTTAAAGAAGGTAATGATAAATATTCTGTTTCTCATCTTTAAGGTAACAAAAGCCTGATCATCAAAATGGTCAACCAAGTAGATTTGTTTGAGTGGCATTTTAGAAGTTGAGATGTATAGTATGGAACAAGTTTTATGGATAACAACTTCTTTAAATATCTTTTACGACAGAGCTTATTGTGACAACGGTACAAGAATCTGTATCGGAGAAATATTTATGTTCCTCAAGTAGATTTGTTATGAATGTAGCATTCACCAAATATCTTCGACAGAGCTTATTGTGTGGAGTATCGGAGAATATTTATGTGAGTCGTTATTCCTTCACAACACCTCCTGCAGGTGCGAGATGCAGTTGGACGAGAGCGACAGGTTGTGGAGACTGAGAAGGAGTGGTTCTTGCGTCGTGAGAAGGAGGCCATCACCATGGAAACAAAGCAGAGGCTAAATGAGCTGACAGTGGAGGTCGCAAGGGAGAGACAACTCAAGGAGGATCTCCTGCAACAAGTCCAGGTCCTGAGGAATGTGAGTACAGAACTCTTCACACAGTTATAGTTTCACATTATGGCCAGTTCCTCAGGAATGTGAGAACTAAACTCCTCACACTGTTATAGTTTCACATTGTGGCCAGTTCCTCAGGAATGTGAGAACTAAACTCCTCACACTGTTATAGTTTCACATGGTGGCCAGTTCCTCAGGAATGTGAGAACTAAACTCCTCACACTGTTATAGTTTCACATTGTGGCCAGTTCCTCAGGAATGTGAGAACTAAACTCCTCACACTGTTATAGTTTCACATTGTGGCCAGTTCCTCAGGAATGTGAGAACTAAACTCCTCACACTGTTATAGTTTCACATTGTGGCCAGTTCCTCAGGAACTAAACTCAACCCACATGTAAAGTTTCACATTGTGGCCAGGTACTAAACTCAACCCACAAGTATAGTTTCACATTGCTGCCAGGTACTAAACTCCACCCACAAGTATAGTTTCACATTGCGGCCAGGTACTAAACTCCACCCACAAGTATAGTTTCACATTGCGGCCAGGTACTAAACTCCACCCACAAGTATAGTTTCACATTGCGGCCAGTTACTAAACTCCACCCACAAGTATAGTTTCACATTGCGTCCAGGTATTAAACTCCACGCACAAGTATAGTTTCACATTGCGACCGGGTACTAAACTCCACCCACAAGTATAGTTTCACATTGCGGCCAGGTACTAAACTCAACCCACAAGTGTAGTTTCACGTTGTGGTCAGGTACTAAACTCAACCCACAAGTATAGTTTCACATTGCGGCAAGGTATTAAACTCCACCCACAAGTATATTTTCACCTTGCCGCCAGGTACTAAACTCCACCCACAAGTATAGTTTTCACAATTGTTTCACCACCTTGCCATGGTACTAAACTCCACCCACAAGTATAGTTTCACATTGCGGCCATTACAAAACTCAACCCACACGTTATAAGTTCACATTCGCTGCCAGGTACTAAACTCACCGCACAGTATAGTTTCACATTGCCTGCCTGGTACTAAACTCCACCCACAAGTATGGTTTCACATTGCGGTCAGGTACTAAACTCCACCCACAAGTATAGTTTCACATTGCGCCAGGTTCTCCACCCACAAGTTGCACATTGGCCAGGTACTAAACTCCACCCACAAGTATAGTTTCACATTGCAGCCAGGTACTAAACTCCACCCACAAGTATAGTTTTCACATTGCTGTTTCCAGGTACTAAACTCCACCCACAAGTATAGTTTCACATTAAGTGGCCAGGTACAAAACTCAACCCACACGTATAGTTTCACATTGTCAGGGTACTAAACTCCACCCACAAGTATAGTTTCACATTGTGGCCAGGTACTAAACTCAACCCACAGTTATAGTTTCACATTGTGGCCAGGTACTAAACTCCACCCACAAGTATAGTTTCACATTGCCGCCAGGTACTAAACTCCACCCACAAGTATAGTTTCACATTGCGGCCAGGTACTAAACTCAACCCACAAGTATAGTTTCACATTGCGGCCAGGTACTAAACTCCTCCCACAGTTATAGTTTCACATACCATAGATGCATGTTTCATATCAGGAACTAAGCATGGGAGCTTCAGTCATATAAGTTGCCACAATTTGTGGCAAAAAATACTAGGTTATGGTGCACCGTACACATATTTATAGCTTTTATCACAAATCAGACAAATAAGGAACAGCTTTCATTACTGTTTATGGTATGTAGCTGCACAGTTTCATAGTTTATACCATGTGAAGTCTTTTACAAGTTATGGAACTGATAGAAAACTGTCACTTGGTGAGTAATCATCAGGAACCAGCTAACTGATGTAATGGAAGATTCTGGGTTGTTAGCCAGGGGAAATGGTTTCAGGAAATGATTGAAAGTAATAATATTCTTCTTACTATGATTAACGCTTACCTGAACAAATGATGTGATAGATGCTGGGGGAAAAGGTATCCTAACGCTCCGTTTCCAACTGAGGGATTAAGCACATGGTAGCAGGGCTAGCTCTGAGAGCATGCATTGAACATGCAGGCTGCGTATGTGACAGAATGCGCAGGAATTAACTGAACTTGAATTAAACTTTAAAAAAAGGTATTATTAAAAAGACAACAATTTTATGCCACAAAAACAAAATGTACATGTAAAACAAGTAATAAGACAACAAAGATGCTGATTTAAAGGTCACATGCAGCGTAAAACACAACTTTGCAGATTCTGATACCTTTTGGTATGGACTTACCAAAACAAATCATCAAAAATGCAAATTCAACTTATAAAGTTGAAAAATAACGCGATGAAAAAAAACGCGCGAAATCGGAGTTCAAACGATTCACTAATTTTCCTTCCGACTTTCGGGGAAAACTGGTTTCAACAGCTGGGCTGCGCTCATAGCACTTGCAAGAGTGAAATAGGTTCTCGCAACTTGGAAGCGGGCTGTCCGTGAATACTTTCGGTGAAGGCTTTGGTGTGAGCTATTTTCCTAATGTTTTGTTGATATCTCACAAGCCGAAGCTTTTATATGTTATGACAGTAAATAAACTGTTTATATTATTTCATTTGTCTATTTCACCACACGTTCTTCTTACTGATCATTTTCTCAGTTCGATACTTAAAAGCAATGTCATTATTTAGCTTGACAGAATTTCTAACTGTGATATAGATATGTCGTTGTCACAGACAAAACTCAATGTCTTGTTTTATTGACACCTGTGTGTCTGCCTGCCTGTCTGCTAATGACAATATTCAATACACAACTGCGATCACTGACCACATGCAATTTGAACTTAACACCAATCAGGCTATACACCATAAACAAAATGCATTGATTTATGGCCCGAGTTTGGTCTCTGTCACATTATGTAATTACACAGACAGGCAGGTGTGATACTTGAACACATGACATGTTATGATGTCTGTTGATTGCAAAATGTTATACACAAAAATGAGCATGTATTTACAAAACCCAACATCTCTATATATACACACACAATGAGCCGTGAGGGCATCTGCAAATGAACCAGCCGTTAAACTTGAGTGCACACCCACCCGCTCTGACTGGGTTTGCTATCCCGCATGCTTCGTTTCTTGGGAAGTAAACCCAGGTACACAATATTGCACTTTTGATTTGCGATTGTACGCTTATAATTTTGTTTATATGTTTTTTCATAACAAGCAATGTATATTATATGTCATGAATAAGTGATAATTGTGTTTTAATTATGTTTGATTTTTTGGTTGCATGTGACCTTTAAGGTTAAGATAAATACGTTTTTGTGAGTATGCAATATATTTTATGGCCTACTTTTGTTTAATAATTCTATACAGTTATAGACTTTATATGAAGTTAATATCTTCAAACTGAAATTGAAATTGATTTTATGGTTCGATGAGACATGTTGAACAAAATTGTTGCAACATTTTTTTTTCTTAAATATTTAGGCAGTTAGTTTTATTTTTAAAAATGTCTTTTTTTATAGCAGTTGATGAAAAATCTCCAATCCCCATACGAAACCCCAGTATGAAATAGTCAGCCCCTGTCACTTTCCAAATGACAGTATGTAGGTTAACAAAAGCATTTCAATATACACCACACCATATGGTCATCAACTATATCCACAAGAGCAGTTCTAATACCCAGGCTTTGTTGTACACTGTATGAAGACTCTGCTACACAGCCAGAGTTGTAAGTCTTTGTACGGAGATTACACTCTCAACAAATGAATCCAGTGTCCCTACGAAAGGTCAGCTAGTAATATCCTCGATGTATTCGAGGATTATGGTTATCAGTGACTGGTTGCAGTGGATGCCATGAATGTCGTTGTGTTCCGGTCGGATGTTAATAAACTCCGCACGGTGTTTTATTGTGTTTGTAGATTGACAGTGTGTGTGTAACACAGATGTGTTTGTGTGGCTTTGTGCTGGTTGGGGAGTTTGAAGTATTGATTGCTGTTCGGACGTACCAATATTCATGTCTTTAAAAGTTAGGACTGACTGAGTATGGGTTTACGTCGCTTTTAGCAATATTCCTGCAGTATGACTGAAGGGGACACCAGAAATGGGCTTCACACATTTGACACGTCAGGAATTGAACCCAGGTCTTCTGCATGACAAGTGAATGCTTTAACCACTGGGCTACCCAACTGCCCCTTTAAGGTCTTTGAATGGCATTTAGAAGTGATACACCTAAAGAGGAAAGAGTTTGTGGATATCAACTTCCTTATTATGAGGAACACAAAGTTTCGGAGTATATCCATACTCCTTCATCAGGTGAATGAATAGTATGAGGCAGAGAGCATTTATATGTACATGTAAGAACAACAAAAGTAATAAGACAACAAAGATGCCAATTCAAGGTTAAGATAGGCAGGGCTACAGATAACTTTTGGGTGCGAGTGTACTTACATATCATATTGCAAGTGGAGGTGTACTGAGAATTTTGAAGGAGTACTGACATGTTTTTGTGTGAGCGAGTTGGTGATGTGGTTTGTCTGGACGATTCATCGATCACTATTTCCAACCATGTACAGTATTTGTATTTGAAGATGCGTGAGAAATTACTGAGCGACCGTGTGATGTGCAAAATGTCAGGTCCGACTGGATATAAATAGGAACAGTGTAGTTTTTAGCCAGTCGTAAAATAGTGACGCATATCGTTGCATGGCAACGCAAGGGATTCCTCATGTGTCAAATCGTGTTTCGCAAAAGAAACTTGACAAGTATTTATCCGAAATAGATTTCCATTTGCACAATGTTAGACATACAAAGGTATTTATGTGCGTACACGATACGCTTGAAATCTTATATTATGTGGTACATAATTGATTTTGAGGCGTACATTACACCTGTACGCCCCTTATCTGTAGCCCTCAATAGGTTTATGGGAATATACATGTATTATTATTTTGGCCTTCTTTTGTTTAGTGACCCCGTCCATGGTGTAGTGGTTAGAGCGTCCGCCCGGAGAGTGGAAGGTCGCCAGTTCGATTCCCAACCGCGTCAAACCAAAAGACGTTAAAATATGGTACTTGTTGGTCCCCGCCTGGCGCTCGGCATTAATGGGTACAACAAGGACTGGTCGGCTCAGAGTCAGTATAATGTGTCTCAGCGGGGTATTCATGCTTCACTGCGGCATGGTATCTCAGTGGGCTAGCACTATAAAACCAGCTTCAGTCTGGGCTAGTACAAGCAGCCGCACATACACACGCATGCACGTCGTCATATGAGCGAAATATTCTCAAGCACGACGTTAAACCCAATTTCACCTCACCTCACCTTTTTTGTTTAGTAATATTATACAGTTACAGACTTTATATGAAGTTAATATCTGCAAATTGAAAATGAAATGGATTTTGATGGTCCGTTGAGATATGTTGCACAAAATAGCAGTTTGTTCAAGTGCCATATTAGGGGTTGTTGTAGCTATGTAAACAGAGCTGTTGTCCGGATGGTGTGTGCATTACTTCAATAATTCTTACTCCCAACAAGCCAAGCATGCTGGTGATGCATTTAGATATATTGGTCCATCTTGAAAGTTTTGTTTTGTTGCTTAACCCTGCACTCAGCAATATTCAGCTATATGGCGGCAGCCTGTAAATAATTGAGTTTGGACCAGACAATCCAGTGATTGGTACTATGACAGTGTAGGAAAGATAGCCCGTCCCAACATCCGAGACGGATGAATTTTGTGGAGGACAGGTTAAAAAAATATCTAGTCCGTCCTCATGTCGGGTCAATTTTAGCAAACCATTGACATATATATAATGATTATAACCTTTTTGAATATTTACTGCCGAAGGTGTTTTATTTATATTTGGAGGACAGGCTAGATTTTGGCAGGACTGGTAAAAAGATTTGACCTGCCAGTCCTGTGGACAGGCTAGATTTTCCACATCTTTCCTACACTGACTATGAGCATCGAATCTACACAGTTATGATGACATGTCACGACATGTGTCAACCAAGTCAGTGAGCCTGACCACCCGATCCCGTTAGTCACCTCTTACAACAAGCATATGTTGCTGAAGACCAATTCTAACCCGGATCTTCCCAAGTTCAAGTAGCATGCCACACTTGTACATGCCATAGAGTTTAATGCAAACAAATTGTACTTTTTCTACTGCATTTGGCTCATTTCCCAACAGGAAGCAATCACTCGATCACTCTCAAAACTTGACAAGTTTCAACACAGAAGCAAATAACCAGATAATGTTAACATGACGAAGAAATAACTTCAGTGATGATTTGCCAGTTTTTTCTTAATTAACATTTCAGTCTTAATAAATCTACACCTTATGACAAAATGTACCATAAAAATTGACAAAGGTTTATGCAAGACAGCTGGGCAGGTATGAATACATTTCACCTGTCCTGAAAGAAATGTTAGCAGCCACTGCCCAGCAGGCAAGCAGCTATTTTAGACTCCACTGCTGTGCAGGGACCCTTTCCACAAACATTCATAGCACTACACCATTCGTAAGCCAATGATAAAGTATAGAGTTACATAGATAAAGTATAGGTCGTAACTCTACACATGCTTTGTGGATTGGGATCCAGTATTTTACTGCAGTGTTTTACCTTGACACACAAACATGGGGGGGCGGTGGGGTAGCATGGTGGTTACAGCGTTCGCTCATCACACCGAAGACCCGGGTTCGATTCCCCACATGGGTACAATATGTGAAGCCCATTTCTGGTGTCCCCTGCCGTGATATTGTTGGAATATTGCTTAAAGCGGCGTAAAACATTACTCACTCACTCACTCACAAACATGGGAGTCCCGGGAACCCCCAATTATTAGTTTTAGGGGTCCTTGAAGATAATATGAGGGTCCTGTGAAGTAACAGTGTCGAGAACTGTATGTTTTGATAATTTCTTTAAAGCCTGGAATGAATCATTGATCATGTGGACTGATGGGTGAAATGATGCACATTACTGCTCTTAAAGAAACAACCAAAAAATTAGCAAAACCATGGATGTGTTGTGGGTGCATTGAATAATATTGTGTCCCTCTGGATGCAGTGAATTGTTGTCTGCGTCAATTTTCTACATTTGTGTATACTGGATGCACTTTTGCACGTCGTGTAAAACCCTGCATATTCTGTGTTGGGAATGGTTATGGGTGGGAACTGTGTTGTACTGGTAGTCAGCTAATCTGCAGATTTGTTCAGACATGAAGTGGTCTTTGTTTGGTTGGCCTTTCTCTGTGGTGTTGACTCGAGCTATTGATGCTGTCAGTCTGATGTATGGTGTACGAGGAGTTTTATTACACACCTGATATATACGGCCACGGTCATGTGGCTGGCTCATAGGTGGGGACAGGAGAATACTTTGTTTTCACATGTATTAGGGGACTTGGATATTGCTGGCCTTATCAAAGCAAAGATATTTGTCATCTTTTTTCCCTCATAATTAATTGATGTAAGGAATATGATTAAGGAATATGATAAACTTGGTTGGTTTTTGATGCCCTAATTTGTCGCTGATTTTAGTGGTTTGCATTGTATTGGGTCAGAGAAATTATACCTGCATCAGTTGTCCTACCCTCATCCTATCCTCGTCCTATCCTCCCCCTACCCTCCACACATGGTGGTATAACTGGAAATCTGTTCAAAGTGACAATAGACACTCTATTCACCCACACATGCAGAACCGCATGCACCCTAGCACACACACATGCACGCACCCAAGCATGCATGCATGCATGCATCCACTCACTCACTCACTCACTCACTCACTCACTCACTCACTCACTCATTCACTTTACTCACTCATTCACCTTACTAACTCACTCACTCACTCCATGACCTCCATACACCAACAGATTTATTTGTAAATAGACATCAAGTCAAATTACACATCTCCAATGACTGAAAGAAGCAAAGATAGCACCGGATTACTTGTCTTGACCTTTGAATACAACCGGAACTTCTTGCAGCTTAATGGCTTCCCTTCTTCGGCTCAGAATACATTATTTCCAGCTGAAAAGACATTTATATCAGCCTTGTGATTCATTTAGAAACCTCAAGAGGTTGGTTAAATGAGGCTTTGAACTTAAATGTAGTGCGGGGCAGTGGGGTGGCCTAGTGGTTAAAGCATTCACCTGTCACACTGAAGACCCGGGTTCAATTCCCCACATGGGTACATTGTGTGAAGCCCTTTTCTGGTGTACCCTGCTGTGATATTGCTTGAATATTGCTAAAAGTGGCCTAAAACTAAACTCACTCACACTGAATGTAGCGCCAAGTTGAATTTCTGCTCTGCCAAACAGTTCTTAATTGAATATACAATGCTATTTAGAATGTGGTCAGACTGAGAAAGTGTAATCCCAAATGTAAGATATGTTAGGTTTCAACCGATTGCTGATTTTGAGCTCACGAGTGAACACAATTCCATGGCAAGTTTGTAGACTCAGAGTGATTGATTGAGCGATGTTGCTTCCAGAAGAAGCTTCTGGAAGTTGCTTCCAGATAAATCAACAGTGGTGATTGGGTCCATTGTCACAATCATCATAGAAAGAAGATAAACTACATTGGATAACTGAGTATGTTCCAGTTGGATCCATTAACAAAATTAGAGTTGTGTTTTATCGGTAATAATTCATTCACTCATTCAGATAGACAGAAGAAAGCATGTTAATGAAGTTCAATCATTGTTCGTCATTGATTTGTAGGAAGCATGTATAGCATTAATGTTTGTTGTAATGACATTTGCCTTGCATCCCACGGACATGTAAAGATGAGTGTGAATGCAACCAGTGTTTAGTCCCACTACAGACATACCTGTCTGTTTACCTGTACCTGGGTTTGATGCTAATGCCATGCCTATATACTAATGAGTCAAATAATAATAGTCAAAATTACTTCAATTTAAGCTTTGGAACAAGATTCTGTCAGATTATCCATTCATGCCTCAGGCTCGGTTGCAGCGATTTAAACGCACATAAATATCAATGATTTATATCTTCAAATCCCTCTTGTTCTTGTGGCTACTGTTACGAAGATCCAATTCACTATTTCTTTTCGTGCATTAATTACACTGACATAAGACATAAAATGCACTTCTATACTAAAGGATATGACATCAAATCAATACTATACGGCCACTCTCATGGATCTACTAAAGGTAATCTTGAATTATTAGAATCTATCCATTCTTTCATTGTCAGGCAGATTTGTGTTGTAATAGTAAAACGAAATTGCACTTACTATTAAGTATTTTCCGACACTAATGGCTCTAACGTTAAAAGCGGCTATGTTACAGTTTGTGATTGTTACATTTCCAGAAAGCTATTGTTTATCGTTTGTTAATATCATGTTTTTCTCCGCACGATTATTATATCTATAATTTATCTGTATTTCGGAGCGGTATTCAGATAAGCACCATACTGCTTGTTTACCAATCCGGTTCCTCTTTTGGAAATAAATATGTTTAAACCATATACTTGTACCTGGAACAGCAGTTGCTGCATACCTGCTTGTATACCTCTGCCTAGATTCATAATATATAATTATGGCTAGGGGGGGTGATGATGATGATTTAAGAGGTGTCACCCATTTTGTTCTGGGGAGGTAGGGGGGTCAGCAATTTTGTACACATGTTGGGGCAGCAATTTTGTGCATGTGTGTTATTTAAAAAAAAATGCTTAAACATTATGGGAAAGGGGGGTCATTGATGTTGTACATGATATGCTTGGGGGTCACTTACTTTGTGCACAAATTTTAGGGGGGGGTCATTCACATTGTACATGCTTCTCCTTAAAAATCATCATCACCCCCCCTAGCCATAAATTATGAACGATCCCTTAGATTAGTGCAATACATGTCTTTTTGCCTAGATTAGATTGGTGCGATAACTGTCTTTTTGCCTAGATTAGATTAGTGCAATACCTGCCTTTGTACCTAGATTAGATTAGTGCATTACCTGTCTTTTTGCTTAGGATTAGATTGGTGCAATTCCTGTCTTTTTACCCAGATTAGATTGGTGAAATACCCTTTTTACCTAGATTAGATTTGTGCAATACCTGTCTTTTTACCTAGATTAGATTGGTGCAATACCTGTCTTTTTGCCTAGATTAGATTGGTGCAATACCTGTTTTTTACCCAGATTAGATTGCTGCAATACCTGTCTTTTACTTAGATTAGATTAGTGCAATACCTGTATTTTTACCTGGGCTAGATTCGTACAATACCTGTGTTTATACCAGGATTAGATTTCTGCAATAATTGTCTTTTTACCTGGATTAGATTAGTGCAATAGCTGTCTTTATGCCTAGTGCAGGGCCTGTTTTTTTTACCTAGATTACAAGTTAGTGCAATACCTGTCTTTTTACCTTTAATTAGACTTCAAGTTATTTCAATACCTGTCAGTTTCAATGTACCAGTACTAGATGTCACAGTGACACTATCCACCTTATCAATCATTTATCCAGCCAAACTAACATACAACACAGTTTAATGCTAAAAAAAACTATCAGGAGGCAAATATTCTTTTGTGTAAACATCAAGGCAGCATCAAGAGCTTAGAATTACAATTATCATAAGTCATAATGTGTTGCTTAGTGCTAAGACCACTTTGTGAACACTACCCTGACCCATCAAACAGCGTGACCAACCCCTCATGCAATAGCTGCCCATGCTTGTAACTGAATTCCACCCAACAATGGCTCTAACATGCTTCATTATCCAAACCGAAATTTAAGAGAGGGATTGATTTCACTAAAATATTAGGTTACATGGTTCTGATTGTCAGTTGTAGCACAGGGTGGCCTTGGTGCAGTTTCCCCAGAGCCTGTCACTTTGAACAATACAGTTTCCTACCTGTACAGGTGCAATAAACACCTTGCAAGAATGGCTGTATAACTTAATTGAATTACACCTGCAAGGTGTGCCTTCCCCTAAAAAATGACTTAATGTATTTTAATTGAATTTCTGACATGTTTATAAAATACAAATGAAATACACTAAATTTGAAAATGAGATAGAGGTTTGTTTACTTCATGAAAGAAATTCATCAGCCACTTAAAAGTATTAATTTATTTTTATTGTTAATCTATAATTCTACTTTAGAAATGACTGTTTAAACATAAGGAACCGTATAACATTTCACCCATTGCATGCTTCTTTACATTATTGACAGTACCAGGTAATCACTATTTATGCTTTTCTGCTCTAATCTTTATTTACTGGAGAGTAGAAATATCAATAAATATTCAAATAGATATGATTTTTTGCCATCTGACATATACCCTACAAGAATAACAGAATAACAACTATGTCAATTTCCTAGGCGAGAGCCTCTCCCTATTACTGGTCTGTGTTTGAACAGTGGATTAGATCAATAATCTTAGCAGCGTCACAAGAGCCTTTACGGTAGATTGGGCACGGTGGCACCCACTCACACTTGTCTCTATCACAGTGAAATGTACGTGTGTCGTTGCCCAGTGAGCTCACGTCACCAGTCTCCAAATGGTGGTTCAACGTGATATCAAATGATCGAGTAATTCTACCAGCTCTCTAATTGGATTTTACTCACCTGTGTCGAATGTCTTGGGAGACCTGTAGGGGATAAAAATCTTTACCTGGAGTACTTATGTCTGGATGTGTTTGACATTTGCTTAGCTGCAAAATGGATCTGGATTATGATCAGCTGCGAAATATACGACTCCGATTTGTCAATGCATGTTTCCAGGTGGGTTGAGAGTGCCTTATATTTTCTTAATAGCAGCTGATGAGCAGAGTAGATTGATGATTTGTTTAACTTGTAAATATCAGTTTCTGGACAAAATAATGGAGACCTTTGAAGCAAGGTTTGTGAAGATATTGATTAGTTTCATAGATTGATGGACGGACAAGGGTTCTTTGTTATTCATGTTTGGAGAATTGTCACATAATTGAGCTTGAATTATTAATTTGTCTGGGGTGTTAGTTCAGCTTTGCCTTCCGAAATATCGCAGTTACATGATGTGTTCTGTGAATGATTGAGGTTGGACAATCCAGTGATTGATACAGTGAAGAGTGATCTATGCCTGGGTTTGATCACATGCGTTTAACCAAGTGGTCAAGACTGACCAGTGTTCATAAGGTCACACACAACCAGCATCAGATCCTGGAGACCCGGTCTCATTTCATCATCCTCAAAATCTTTATTACGCAGGGGTGGAAATAACTTTAAACTTGCTAGTATACTCCGGTACAGTGGCACATGTAAAATCACTTGCCCTGATAATTTTTCCACTATACCGGCTGTTTTCCTTGTTGTTTTTAAATAAGCAACATAATTAACATTGGAAAGTCAACTGGACACCACAGTGTGATATACAAATTTGCTTGCCCGACAGAAAAAAACACTCGACTCAGACGTCGGGCAATGGGTTATTTCCACCCCAGTTACGTATGAAGGTGACGAAAAAAGGAACAATTTCTCAAAATTATAGCATTTACCAGTCTACCTACATAGATTATCGTACACACCTGGTGAAACTTATCAGTAACGTGTGTAGCTGTATTGGAGTGTTTAGAATTTTAATACCTATTTTCTATGTTTCTAACTTTTCTGTCATTTTGTATGCATTATAGATGAAACGAGCTAGATTGTTAATGTCTTCAGTTTTGTTTTGTTTAAGGATGTTGCTAAACGATCTACTCTGAAGTTCTTTATAAGCTGACCATTTCAACAAAAAGTTATATTCATCTTCTAAATCTACTTTACATGCAGGACAATTTCTTAGTGATACATCAATATTTTGCCCCCTTCCTACGCCACTCTTTAAACGTTAGACATTTGTATCTATCTTAGGTTTATGTTAGTATATGTGACTCACAATCACCTTGGCTCTAAGATCACTTTGTTCTAACAAGTGTTCTAACCTGCCCCACAGTAGGAATACAAAAGGTTGCCGTCAGTAGAAGTAATAAAGGAAACAATTGTGTCAGTATTTCCGATATATTTGTCAGGAACAGCTGAGAATCACTCCATCGTGTGTAAGTATTGCAGCTTCATTCCAACATCAACTTGTGTATGAACTCATTCTCATAACAAAAAGGCTGCAGAAAATAGTTAAATGTTTCTCAGGCACATTTCTTTCTCAAAAGTGAGAAGGGTAGCAATTTTAGTTTTTTATTCAAATTTATTCAGCGAAAAAATGTTTCTTTTCCCCCAATGTGAACCAACAAACAAATCTTACCATACAATGACCTCAGCCTATAGGTCAGTTTCACCTGTAAAGCATGTCTTTTGTGGATAACAATATGTTTGATATGGAACTGGAAACATTAATATTGTTTTGGCAAGAAAAAATGACAGGAATTATAGTATCATTTTTGAGGCCTGAGAAACATGTTTTTGTAGCCTGATGGGCATATCATGGTGTGTTTGGTTTGACAGGTACCTTTATCTGTGATAACTAGGGTTATCTAACTGTTGGGTGTGTGCCCAGTGTTGGTAAACATTCATACTGTACAGGTACCAGTGTGTGTGATAACAAGGGTTATCTGGCTGCTGGGTCTATATCCGATGGTGGTCAGTATTAATACTGGTGCAGGTACCTATGTATGTGATAACTAATATTACCTAGGTAATATAATTAACACAATAACTTGAAGGATATACAATCACAAATATATACACACTCACTTCAGCCTCCCTGCTCCCTCGTTCTCTGTCTCTCTGTCTCTCTCTCTCTCTGTCTCTCTCTCTGTCTGTCTCTCTCTCTCTCTCTCTCTCTCTCTCTCTCTCTCTCTCTCTCTCTCTCTCTCTCTCTCTCTCTCTCTCTCTCTCTCTCTCTCTCTCTCTCTCTCTCTCTCTCTCTCTCTCTCTCCAGCTGTATCCATGCTTGAAACTGTTATTGATTGCTGATGTACATGCATCGGCACGTCCCTGAATATTTCATGTGGGAATAGTCACAACCGCTTGACAAGGTATTGACAGTGCCATTCACACAGTGCGTGTGTACTAAGCCACAGCGTCGGGGACAGACACCACGTAGTCGGGAGTAATGCGCTGTGTGCACATGCAGTGCTGGCGTAATGGACATTAAACCATGCTGAATACAGTGTATTGAATAGACATGGATTTGTGTGCATGTACTCCCAGTCTTGGGGTTCCACATTTCGACTGACAGGGCTCTTTGCATGAAGCAATAATGGCACCTACTGTTGTAATCCTTTGTTGAGGTACACAAGTTAAGATCATCTCCGTGTTGGATCTCTTTGTGGAACAGTAACAAGGGCTCTTCTGAATAATTCCAAGTGCTGTATTAAACATTATAAGTGTCCCATCATTTTGAGTGAGTGAGTGAGTTTACTTTTATTCCTGTTTTAGCAATATTCCAGAAATACCACAGCGGGGGACACCGGAAATGGGCTTCACACCAGAGGGGATTCGAACCCGGTCTTCGTCATGATGAGCAAACACTTTAACCAGTTGGTTACCCCGAATCCTATCATTTTGAGCTGTGACATTAATTGCATTTGTGTTCACATATCAACTGCCCTTTTCTTGTTCTTGGGATTTTTAGCTAAAAATTTGTTCCAGAAAAAAGTAAATCCCTGTTTGTAGAATAATACATGGCGGTTTGTTTAAAAGATTTCTCCAGGTTTGTGTGCAGGTTCACACAGATTGATACAAAATACATCGTCATGAGCCAATATCGGTTTTCTGACAGCTGTGACATTATCCATGGAGCCGTCATGTTGATATTATCAGAGGTACAGATAAGCTGCGTATCTGCGTAAATGACGCAAATATTTATGTGAAAACTCATTTCTTATCAAGTCTGTTGCGTACATGTACGCTTGAATTTTTGTAAATACTTAGTATATTTGATCTTACATGCGTACACACTAAAATGTCAAATATTTGTTTGCGTACCGGTGCATAGATAAAATAACTGAGGTATATTGAGAGGTTCTATTTCAACACATGAACTAGGCAACTTGCAGGCTTTCTTATAGTTTCTCATAATACAGATCCAATATAAATAACATTTAAACTTCATTGGCAAAATGGCAAAATACCCAATTGACTTTGAGTGAGGTGGGTACAATTTATGTGGTTACTCTAAGGAAAGTTAGGATACCCAGTTGAGATGAGCACAAGCGAGTACATAACTCAAAGACCCAAAAACGTTATCTGTAGCTCTGATTATTCAGCTATCAGCCAAAACCAGGCAATATTCTCAGATTATGTCCCAGCTGTATATGCAGGGCACACAGTGACATTGTGTTACTTTGTACACCGCCCACATTGCCAGGTGGGCGCCGTCCATGGTGCCATTCACAGCCTGATAACCATTATTGACAGAGCAGGAAATAACTCTCATAAATTTGTGTGATCAATGATCATTTGATGATCTCTACCTTGGATCCTAGCTTCACTGCATAATAAATTCAGTAGAATCCAATGGCAGTACTGGAGTACCGTTGTATTGCCAACTATAGTACTGGTGAACTGTTGTACTGGCAACTAGTACTGGTGAACTGTTGTACTGGCTGACTACAGTACTGGTGAACTGTTGTACTGGCTGACTACAGTACTGGTGAACTGTTGTACTGGCTCACTACAGTACTGTGAACTGTTGTACTGGCTCACTACTGTACTGGTAAACTGTTGTACTGGCTGACTACAGTACTGGTGAACTGTTGTACTGGCAACTAGTACTGGTGAACTGTTGTACTGGCTGACTACAGTACTGGTGAACTGTTGTACTGGCTGACTACAGTACTGGTGAACTGTTGTACTGGCTGACTACAGTACTGGTGAACTGTTGTACTGGCTGACTACAGTACTGGTGAACTGTTGTACTGGCTGACTACAGTACTGGTGAACTATTGTACTGGCTGACTACAGTACTGGTGAACCGTTGTACTGGCTGACTACAGTACTGGTGAACTGTTGTACTGGCTGACTACAGTACTTTGAACTGTTGTACTGGCCCACTACAGTACTGGTGAACATTTGTACTGGCTGACTACAGTACTGGTGAACTGTTGTACTGGCTGACTACAGTACTGGTGAACTGTTGTACTGGCTGACTACAGTACTGGTGAACTGTTGTACTGGCTGACTACAGTACTGGTGAACTGTGTACTGGCTGACTACAGTACTGGTGAACTGTTGTACTGGCTGACTACAGTACTGGTGTACAATTCCCCACATGGGTACAATGTGTGAAGCCCATTTCTGGTATCCCCTGCTGTTATTTTGCTGGAATATTGCTAAAAGTAGCGGAAAACCCAACTCAATCACTCATGTAAATAAATCTGTGTATATTGTACTTGTCATCTCTTGTTCTACCTGGCTGAGCTACCCCGTTAAGTCAGGTGTGTAGTTTCTTCTGCCTGTCAGTATATAATAGACTGATTGGTCCATATAATGTACTAACACAGGGTTTGATAGTATGAGGCAATTGTTAATTAAATCTCCTAAGACTCAGGCAGTGATGAACATTTGCATAAATTCACTAAGTAAAAATCTCTTTCACTAATCGTTAATGTATTTAATGATTTATGAGTGAATATAGTCTTATGTCGCTTTTAGCAATATTAGAGCAATATTCCAGCAATATCATGGTGGGGAATGATTTATGAACGAGCTAGACAGTTCATCCATTCTTAGTGTAATTAATACATTAAATTATAGACCCATTTTCCTATAACCAGTATTGTATTCATAACAGCACTCTTAACGTTTAGTGGACATCATTCAAGTGTTGTAATATAATCTAAGGTTGTTGATAGCCATCAATCAATGCTGACAGCATTGTGCTAGTAATGACAATGTAAATATACACACACCCTGCACACATCTCAACAGCTGATAGCAATATCTTAACCATGTCCGCATTGTGTACCATGCATTGCTGGGGTAGATTTCACTAGTGACATGTCAATACTTGTCTGGCATCTGACCATGTACATTTCAAATACAGTTATTTCAGAATTCAAGTAATAATGGACAGGTTCAAGTTATTACACTTGAATTTAGTTTGCTAATAAAGTCAGGGCCGACTTCTTTCAAGCTTGATATATACATGCACAGCCTAAGAGTTGAAAAATTGAAACTAGATATTTTTTTATATTTTTTTAATGCTGTGTTGTTTTTTAATCCCCTTGATCAGAAATAAGTAAAATGTGAACAAATTTATTTGCTGCCACTATCAGTATGAACAGAATATTTAATGTTCTGTCTTTAAAACCTTTGAATATTTGCCCTGGAAACTCCTGCCTTCACTTCATTCTTCAAACTTTGAGGACATTTTTTAAAAAAAGTCCCTGAAACTGGGATTTATGTATTTAATATTTCTGGACCACCAACCTGAATTTGGCCCTAAAAATCAATAACATCCACCTGAAAAGTGGTTGTGGCCTAACTTTTCAGAAAGAAATTATTGAAATAACTAAGGCATATTTGGTGAACATAGAATTAGTTTTCAGTTATTGATTTTCCTGTTTGCTGTACCAAACAGTGAGTTGAATAATGTGATATGTTAGTTTAGACTTCGCTGAGCGTATGACAGTGTTGAAGTCAGCACGTCTCTGTCGTATACCACTCAGTCTGGGTACCTGTGTACACATAGCTGATCTGTGCCCATTTTAAACACGAAGGGGATTGAGTTCAAGGGGCTTATTTTCATGTCGTAAATGCGTATTATTGGTTTGTGTGTCCCTCTTATATAGTTTAGAAAACTAGATAAATAATTATTTCTTTTAAATAGATTAATCAAATTATTTATGTTTATGTATTTGACAGTTTTATTCAGTGTCAAGACCCTGGCCCAAAGTACATAGTCTTTACAACCTGTGAAGATCCGGGTTAGAATTGGTCTTCTGTAACCATGCTTGTCACAAGAGACGAGATCGGGTGGTCAGGCTTACGGACGTGGTTGACACATGTCATCGTATCTCAGTTGTGTAGATTGATACTCATGCTGTTGATCACTGGGGTGTCTGGTCCAGACTAGATTATTTACAGACCGCCACCATATAGCTGGAATATTGCTGAGTGCAGTGTTAAACAACTAATCAACCCAAATCAGTAGCTGCAATCAGAAATCCTCGACTGCTGAATGATTCAGACAGTGTAACAAAACAACAAAGTGTATACTCACCCCAAGCTTGTTAAATAAATCACAGTGAAAAGCATCACAAGGCTTCAGTTCCTTTGATCTAACTTAACCAGGAACATTACCGTTTACAAATGGCTTAAAAGCTGAATGCTGAATATTGGTGGTGGGGTAGTTGTTAAAGCATTCTCGTCACACGCTGAAGACCCGGGTTCAATTCTTCACATGGGTACATTGTGTGAAGCCCGATTCTGGTGTTCTCACAGTGATATTGCTGGAATACTAATAAAAGCGGCATAAAACTGAACTCACTCACTCACTCACTCACTCATAACCGAATACACAACGTGTTGAACTTTGACAGACATGTTAGATGGTTAGATATTATATGCATGCATCTGGGAGAACTGCTCACTGTTAAGGAATACTTATTTGCTCTTATTTATACTGTTAATGTGCCACATTTAAAAAATATTGTACCAACTTCAAAAAGAGATCCAAGTTAAAGAGATCCAACAGTCTTAGATTCGAGATAGTACTGTGTATCTAATCTCAAATTTGAGATAAGCATAAACGTACACGTATTTATACAGTGAGACAGACTTGGAAAAAGGTTTAAGGTATTGGAATTCCAGACATTAGGGTTTGACTGTAAATGTGTCACGTTTGGTTCCATATCTCCTTTAATAATGCTATACAATGAAAGTAAAAAGCTTTTTTTAAAGTTTAACAGTGTGAAAGCTGTCTGAGTGAGTGAGTGAGTTTAATTTTACGCCGCACTCAGCAATATCCCAGCTATATGGCGGCGGTCTGTAAATAATTGAGTCTGGACCAGACAATCCAGTCATCAACAGCATGAGCATTGATCTGCGCAATTGGGAACCGATGACATGTGTCAACCAAGTCAGCGAAACTGACCACCCGATCCCGTACGACAAGCATAGTCGCCTTTTATGGCAAGCACATGGGTTGCTGAAGACCTATTCTACCCCGGATTTTCACGGGTCGAAAGCTGTCTGAATGGAAGCTTAAGGCAGTCAGTGGTCACTCAGTGACCCGTGAGAAACCTGTTAGGTAAATGTTTACATGATTTCAATCTGACAAGACTGATCAAGCAAACTAAGGTCCAATTATGTCATTATTTTTCAACACTGCTCCAGGAATCTTCAACCAGCAAATCCCTTTTGAATAGAGACAGTTATGGGTGATTTAGTGCTCAGTTGAACATGTGGTAATGTAATAGACACATCAATTACCTACTAATAGTTAAACTCTGTGTGTTATCAGAGTGAAATAAGTTTCTAGTCATACATATACACTGGATGCCTGTCTACGTAAACATGGCGAGATTTCCTGTAGGCTGAAAATGGTGGACACTTCATTGGTTTTTGGTATCGAATGAAAACAAACAGAGTGTTTCGTGAAGTTTTTACAATAAAATAGCTTTTACCAAAATATAATTTTTACTACCCAATACAAATTTTCAAGGCGTAGACATATCTTCAGTTTTATTTGTGGCATGTGGCCAATTGCAACGTAGGGTGTAATGCAACCATTTTGCCATGCAGAGTTGTGTCCTTTAGATTGCCAGGATCCTGTGATTGCCTGAAGTATGTGTCTAGGGTTGTCACCTGGGAATTTTTGTGGGTTTCACCATAGTTGTAAACATATGCTACCTGCACCACTTACTGCAAAATTAAACTGACATGCCTTGATGCATCCTTGTATTATGGGTTTTCCAGGGCTTATTAACATCTGTTGTCTTCTTGTTAATTGCTTGAACACCTGTTTAACAAGTCCCTTATTTATAAAAAAAGTGTATTTTAAACTTAATTGATCTCCCAAGTATTTACATCCTGTGTCATTATAGCAAGAGGAAATACTGCCGTCAGAAAATGTATGATGTCCAAACACATATATCTGATAACTGAAATACTTTTCAAAGTGCAAAGTGGCATCACACTCAAGCACTCAATCAATCAATCAATCAATCAATCAATCAATCAATCAATCAATCAATCAATCAATCAATCAATCACTCACTCACTCACTCACTCACTCACTCACTCACTCACTCACTCACTCACTCACTCACTCACTCACTCACCACTCACACCACACCACCACACCACACCACACCACACCACACCACACCACACCACACCACACCACACCACACCACACCACACCACACCACACCACACCACACCACATCACATCACCACACCACAAGACTGTTTACATTTTTGTGGTGTCTATGCTGGAACACCTACACCAGACTGAATATGGTACAGACTTTTAGTCCACTACCTGTTCGCTGAAAGCCCAAACTCGTTTATCTTACATTTGACATCCGGTGAGATAACACATCAAGTACCTCCAGTCCAGGTTATGCCATGAACTGAACATTTATCAGACTAGTTCTTCCCCATGTCACAGACAGACATGGTACAAATGTTATTTCATAGCAAACGTGTTTTGGGTTGAGATGTTTGCACCAAGACATTTGGTATGGTTCAAGAAACTAGAATATTGCTGAATTTATTCAAATTCTTCACTGAAATATATAAGTACAGGAGTTGGATTTTATGCTGCCTTTGCCAATATTCCAACTGTATCACATCAGAGGACTATAGATTCACAACCTGTACCCCTGTGGGGAATTGAACCTGAGTCTTAAGTGTAATGACAGAACACTTTCCCCACAAGGCTATCCCACTGGCTCGTTTCTTGTTAGACAGACATAAATTATCCAAATATGTCATTTAATAACTGACTGACTGACTGACTGACTGAGTTTAGTTTTACGCTGCTTTAAGCAATATTCTAGCAATATCACGGCGGGGGACACCAGAAATGGGCTTCACACATTGTGCCCATGTGGGGAATCGAACCCGGGTCTTCGGCGTGACGAGCCAACGCTTTAACCATTAGGCTACCCCACCGCCCCTCATTTAATAACACACACTGTACAAATATTGGAATACACCTTGGTAAGATGCTAACATCAGTGAATTTGCAGACTACATGTCTACATATAGTTTTCAGATTGTTGAGGTAATATGTTCATGAATCAGTATGGCTGTGGGGTGGCCCAGTGGTTAAAGTGTTCACTCGTCACACTGAAGACCCTCATTCAATTCCCCAGATAGGTACAATGTGTGAAGCCCATTTCTGGTGTCCCCAGCCATGATATTGCTGAAATATTGCTAAAAGCGGCGTAAAACCAAACTCACTCACTCACTCCTTGGCGGTGTGGCTTTTCTTATGTCAGCATGAAATAATGGTTTCCAGTAAAAATGTTTCGGTTCATAAGCACTGTATGTCTGAATCAGTAGTGGAAAATTTGGATAATTTAATCCAGCACGATATATTGTTAAACTGACTTGTTCCACAGAGGACTGAGTTGACTCTGTAACAGAGGACCAGTAGTTGTTCCAGACTATCGTGTTTGTTCTATAGACTATTGGTTGTTTCAGGAGCTGGACACACAGCGGCACCAGAACCGCCAGGCTACCAAGGACAAGGTGTTTGCTGTAGCTCGAGCCAAGGACATGGTCCGCGACCAGAACACTGCCGAGTTGGAGAGGATCAAGGACAAGGTCAAACAGGTGAGGGTCAACGTTAAAACACCTTGATGAATATAAAACACACAAAACAGGTGCAGTAACACAAGCTCCAATACAACAAAACTGCAGCCAGGTATCTAGCTTCATGACTTTAAACAGATCCCTTAGGTCATGCAGATCATGAAGATCATGCTTGAAATATGAATACAAATGATATTTACCAGGGCGATTGGGCATATGGGGTGGGGGTTGTCACCATCACTTTGAATATATTATGACTTCAAATCTTTAATGCAGATGTGTTTTAACTGACACGTCTTGTCTTATGTTTATGGGTCAAGACATCCTATGGTAGGAACTGGGGTGGGGTAGCCTAGTGGTTGAAGCGTTTGCCCATCACGCTGAAGACCTGGGTTCGATTCCACACCTGGGTACAGGGGTGGAAATAACCCATTGCCCGACGTCCGAGTTGAGTGTTTTTTTCTGTCGGGCAAGCACATTTGTATATCACGCTGTACCGGTGTCCGATGGACATTCCAATGTTAATTATGTTGCTTAAATAAAAAAATCACCAAAAAAATCGGCCGGTATAGCAGAAAAATTATCAGGGCAAATGATTTTACATGTGCCACTGTAATGGAGTACACTAGCAATTTTAAAGTTATTTCCAACCCTGGGGTACAATGTGTGAAGCCCATTTCTGGTGTCCCCCACCATGATATTGCTGGAATATTGCTAAAAGTCATGTAAAACTAAACTCAAACAACAATAAGATAGGAACTATATCAGGCTAGAGTAGTGTAAAATACACAAAGCAGACTGAAGACATGTGCATGTCACTGCAGAGAGATTTGTCATCTGGAATTACTCCCTGCCTCAAAACACAAAAGGGAGATTACTCTGTACCATGACTCTGTGATATGGCAATTTGTTTGGTTGATTAATGGTCTTGTTTACCTGAGACAGTCAGTCCAGATTAACCAGGATACACTGTATTAATGTATACGTACCTCCACATGAGGATGAGTGACATGTCCTCCCGGTAGAGCCTTCAGTAAAGTCGGCGCTGACAGTGATCACCACGGAGAGAATGTTCAATGTACTTTGTGACTTACAAATACATGATATGATCACCAGTATAGCATAGCTTTGATACAACAAAACTGTGCAGTATAAAACTCTTCACACCAAAGACCCGGGTGGTGGGGTAGCCTAGTGGTTAAAGCGTTCGCTCGTCACACCGAAAACCCAGGTTCGATTCTCCACATGGGTACAATGTGTGAAGCCCATTTCTGGTTTTCCCTGCCGTGATATTGCTGGAATATTGCTGCATGGTGTAAAACCTTACTATAATAATGAAATTGTCTTTAACAAGTCATGAATGGAGCTTTCTATGTAATGTGTATCCTATTGCAACTTCAGTATTGAAAACCCGTCGTGATGTTGCTGGAATATTGCTTAAAGCGGGGTAAAACCATACTCACTCACTCACTCAGTATTGAAAACAGTTGTTATTGTTATAGAAAGGGTGCGTTGATCCTTGCAAGTAGCTCCCCAAAACATCTCCGTCTGTAGCTTGACATATACTTAATACAGGGATGGCAACTTTTCGCTGATCTGCGGATTTCCGCTGATTTTATTTCAAATTGTTCAATTGTGAATTGTCTAAATCCACTTGAGAAACCTTCAACTCGATGACACAATATTACGTGTCAGCTGAAAATAGATTTTCCTGTTGCCATCCCTGTTAATAACTGTTAGTCTCTCCAAGCATGTTATACACATTTCCACTGTTTTTAAAGAGATGCTTGTGCTATAGTTTTATCATTTTTATAAATGTTTCAATCTAATTCTATAAATTCCACTTGGTGTAGACTCTGTAATTGAGACATTATGAGAATCTGTTTATTCCTGATGTAGGATGGATCCCGAAAGACTGATACACAATATCTTTATACCTTTGGACTAAATGACATATCTGTATCAGAACTGCTTCCAGAAAATGCACATTTAGAATGCAGTGAATTCTTGACTGATAACAACCTGCAGCAACAATAGCATGACGACATCATAATGGTATACTGATTCTGTTAACCCTTGATACACACAGCAGGAGGACCAGAGCTAGACATAGCCAGTCAGCTTACTGGGTATATTAAGGCCAGACCAATTTTATTTCTTGTTTTGCGGATCCGCTGGTCGTATTTTTTCAAGAATAAGAAGAAAAAAAAAAATAATTTTCTCCGCTCAAAAAATAAATCCTTATGTTTTATTGGCCCAAATGTAAACTTACAAGAAAACTTATTTTGGGATTGTTTTGGGCCCCATATTCACTGCATAAATTGACACTTAAAACACTTTTAATATTTAGAAGGAATATTACTTTGACTGGTGATTTTATTTTTATTTTTTTCCCTCCTGCCTTTTGTTTTTTTAGGACAAAAATCCATAAAACAAGAAATAAAATTGGTCTGGCCTAAAAATGTAATGAATATCTTAATTAGTAAATTCAGTTGCTATAGGCTTACTGGATAAATGAAGAAACAAATTAAGATCCTAATCAGTAGATTCATCTGGGCTAATGCAGGGGTAACTGTACAATAAGACGTTATTGGTTCATTGTTAATTGATTGCTTTAATTGTATGTAATAATGAGTGTGGGTTTATGTGTGTTAGTGTAAATAATGGTGGTAGTATCGATGAATAAGAACTGTGTATATTAACTCTGCAAAGAGTCCTGTGTACTGTAACAAGCCCAAGGAAGCCTAATGACACAGTGCTATGAGTTCTAGAATCTGTGTAAGTGAACTTTTGTGGTAGAATTTCTGACAGAAAAACTCTGCTCATTCAACCGGAAGAGTGACACCTCAGGCCAAGTTATGACTGGATATATCATGTAGGCATGTGCCTGAAGTGTCTGGCTATATAAATGCTGGCCTGTAATGAATATTCATGAAATGGAATGTCTTGTTTTTATGGGCACGCTAATCACATTGTACATGTGCACTCATCTGAGGTAATGCAAGCCCTTGGCAGTGTGGGGTGGTAGCCAATTGGTTAAAGTGTTCGCTTGTCATGCTGAAGACCTGGGTTCAATTCTCCACATGGTTGCATTGTGTGAATCCCATTTCTGGTGTTTCCCCGCCATGATATTGCTGGAATATTGCTGAAAGCTGCTTAAAACCAAACTCACTCTCTCCCTTGACATTGTGGCTTTTCTTATGTGAGCAAGAAATAATGGTTTATCGTAAAAATGTTTCGGTTCATAAGCACTGAATGTCTGGTGTCTAACTGCATAACTTAGGAATTTGGACCTGTGAAGATCCGGGAGATGGATGTCAGCAACCCATGCTTGTCGTAAGAGGCGACTGATAGGATCAGGTGATCAGACTCGCTGACTTGGTTGACATAGGTCATAGTATCCCACTAGTTGATCGATGCTCATGATGCTGATCACTGGATTGTCTGGTCCAGACTCGAATACATACAGACGGCCGCAATATATATAGCTGGAATATTGCTGTGTTGATTGTCCGACCCGGCTGTGATAAACGGATGTTTTTTACAATTAAACAACAAATCAACGAAATGTCTTTCATTATCACAGAAATGGTTCCCTTTTTTGTCAGAATCACCATTAACGAGAGCTGACTGTAGCATGCCATAACTTAACACCATTATAATGTAGCGTTATGTCAAACTGTATCACTCCTAACTACAGGACAACCACCGGGAGATGGAACGACTCCGGGAACAGATCAAGGTGATGGAGGAGGAGGTGAGGCAGCTGAAGGCGGAGAAGCAACAGATGAACCGCTCCGAACGGGACACCACGTCAGCCCTGGACCGTGCGGAGAGAACGGTGGTCAACGAGGTGAATGAGGAATGTCGCCGGAGTGCTGGAGTGCTTGGTATTTCTCCCAGGAGAGTCAATCAAGGGAGGTAAGACATGTCTGTGTGGGATTCTGGGTCAGTATTTGTCTACAGCAACCTGGACTGAGTGTCAGAACCATTGACTTGGTTGGTTTTACCCTTTCAGTATGGACTTGGCCATCATAATATAGCTAGAATATTTCTGATTCTGGTGATAAACAAACAATGGTATATGTAATTTACAGACATGTACTACATGGAACTCAAGATAAGTTTAAGGAGCAGGATTAATGCAACCTTTAGAATAGAATGTTTTTATGGATTCTGCAAACCTTAATATATTAAAAATCTGAACAGCTTTATATATTTTGACTCATGAAGGTCCGGGTTAGAATAGGCCTTCAGTAACCTATGCTTGTCGTAAGAGGCAACAAACGGGATCGGGTGGTCAGGCTCACTGACTTGGTTGACACATGTCATCGTATCCCATTGTAGATCGATGCTCATGATGTCAGTCACTGGATCGTCTGGTCCAGACTGGATTATTTACAGATTGCTGCCTTATAGCTGGAATAATGCTGAATGCAGCATTAAAAGCCAAACAACACAAATAAACTTCTCTTTTTTGTCTTGACATATTGAGATCACATTCTAAAGAACCAAACATGACTTCAGGATGCTGCACAAACAAAATGGCGTGAAACTTGCCCTGAGGGAACTAAATAGGTTGATTGAGAATATGTAATCAGACATCTACCAGTACCTAACTCCTCAGAGGCTCATCCTCCCTGTTTGTTTCAGCATCAATGGCAGCAGTAGCCCTGTGCCCTTCAGCAGTCTCAACTCTGGCAAATACAGGACACCAATCACTGTGGCTCTGGTAAGAAGATATATATGGTCTCTGTAGATGGGCCGCAAGTCATACACATTAAAAACAGGTGTGGTGGGGTAGCTGAGTGGTTAAAGCATTCGCTCGTCTTACCAAAGGCCTGGGTTCGATTCCCCATATGGGTCCAATGTGTGAAGCTCATTTCTGGTTTTTCCCGCCATGATGACGTTGCTGGAATATTGCTAAAAGCTGCAAAAAAACAAACTCACTCATTTTAAATCTGCCATGTCAATCAGTATAATTGAAGTTAATTTTAATCACTGCACTCACTATTAAACTTATGTGGGCGAACTTTGTTGATGTGTGACGATATGGATATTGTAGGCCAACCTAAGGGCCTGCAACGAGGAACTGCGGGGTCACGTGACCGACCTGCGGCAGGAGCTGGAGACACATCGAAACCTGTTGCAGAAGACCCAGAGAGACAAGGTACATACTGCCACACAGCTAGAACCTCACTATGTTCAGTGTGTGAAATAGCTTCTGGCCCTCTAGCCCGCGGCTAGTAAAAATCCACTCGGACCAGTAAATCTCCACAGTCACTGGTCCAACTGGCTAGTGAATTTTAATGGGGTCATTTTGTAAGTGCATCACTATCTCCGAGTTATTATAACACACCTTCAAATTATGCAAGATTATGGCCTGAAAAAATGTTCATCATCATCATATTATTATTATTATATGATATTGATATAGCGCACATATCCAGGCAACTAGTGCTTGCTCAAGGCGCTGGTATTTTTTCCCTCGATCATTGGATGTTAGTCTCAACGGCACATCGTGTTATCAATCTCAACTCCCTGGGGAGCATACAACTTAGCAGCTTAATGACATGTCTACATTCAAATTTCATGCTAGTGAATTATTTTGTGGGCTAGTATTTTTTAGGCATAGCTAGCCCAAATGGCTATCAAAATTTGGAAACTATTTCGCACACTGATTTGTTTTATAGGTTTACGATCACTAGCTCATATGGTCGTGCGTTGTAACACAGGGAAGGGAAGTTTCTACAGATTTTGATACGTCAAAGGATAGGATTTGTGATGCATATTATTATAGTATATACATTGTAGATTAAGGTTGTGTTTAGTCTCTCTTTTCTGACGTTTATGTTCTATATTTCCTTCCAGGACGAATCACTAGACAACCTTAGAAGAGATTTAGAAAAAGAAAAGAATATAGAATTAGAAAGTTTAAAAGAGCGATTATTTAGGGTAAGTAATCTGTGTTTATGTCACTGGTGTTACTTGGATTTTGATTACTTGTAGTGATTGATTCAGTAATTAATTCATAATAATTTCACCCAGTCAAGTATGTAAACAGTATGATCCTTTATGGAATAAAATAGTTGGGTAGATTTCTTTTTGAAAATGAAGCACGGTACAAGTTAGTCAATATTTGCCAGTGAATGTAGTCCAATTTTCATGAAAATATTTATGACTAGAAGACTGTATGGATTATTTCATAGGAAACAGGCACTGTCTGACATTGAGGTCATATTCAGATCGGTAGATATAGTTTTTCAAGCTGTTTTTGTTTTCACTATGCAAGGATGAACTTCAGTGAGTATTAGACGTCACAGAGACTTGCGTTGATATCTGCAGTACCTGTGTTACTTCACGCTTCTCTCCCACATCAAGCTGGCACGATATAACTGTATATATATTTTATAGTTATGTTAAAACAAGCTTTATACTGACTGTTGGTTTCAGTTGATAGAGGAAGTGTCAGATATTCGACGATTAAAAGAAAGAGCGCTCAAATTTGACAACAGCTTTTTATCGTAAGAAGCAAGCACCGATGGTGCACGCTATGTAGATTAGATATGACCTTCACCTTTATGTTCCTCACCCTCTCTCCGTCTCAGTCTATGCATAGTAAAACAATAGGAGTACCTTTCTAGACCTAGGTTCTAACTAGTACTTTAAACAGCATCGTTAATATTTGATGGTTTTTATTTGCGTCGATCATCCTTCACCTTTAAATGAATCTAGTTGATATGCAATGTAGGATAGTCACAGTAACTATAGACATGGCATCTTCCTAGCAAGAGGGGCGGTGGGGTAGTCTAGTGGTTAAAGCGTTGGCTCGTCACGCCGATGACCCGGGTTCGAATCCCCACATGGGTACAATGTGTGAAGCCCATTTCTGGTGTTCCCCGCTGTGATGTAGCTGGAATATTGCTAAAAGCGGCCTAAAACTAAACTCAGTCAGTCAGTCTTCCTAGCAAGAGAACGTTAGTGAGTTCTGTAGTGTATACACCATATGAAGTATGACGTGAATCAGTAAAGTTGACGTGATGTTCACACATAGTGGAATAACCAGTAGTAGACTGACTGTAGTAGACTGACTGACTGAGTATGGTTTTACGCCGCTGTTAGCAATATTCCAGCAACATCACGGCGGGGGACACCAGAAATGGGCTTCACACATTGTACCCATGTGGGGATTCGAACCCGGGTCTTCGGCGTGACGAGCCAACGCTTTAACCACTAGGCTACCCCACTGCCCCGCCAGTAGTAGAAAATATTGTAGTTTAGTGCTTTCCTTGTAAGAAGGATTGACATCAAAACGCACTGTTCATAAAGCGCAGAAAGCTTTCTTTATATTTGTTAAATAGAAATGTGTCTTACCCTTTGACCCCCTACTATCACACAATATAAGTGTGATATATTTCTTAGGGTAATAGTAATAATGTGACTCTTATTTTGCCATTTTTCACGACAACCCTCCACCCCTCAATGTCTCAATCTCACTGACCCACCCTCCCTCCCTACATTTATGACCAGTCCCTTATCATGACAAGCTGGAGATATGATACACTGTGATCGAGGATGATGACAATGCACTGATTTCTTCAACCCATCTGTCAGGAACACGTAGATGAGTCTAACAAAGCCAACCTACTGCGACAGGCCCCTGATAGGAACGTGCTGCACGACAATGACATCATTGACCTGAAGAGAAATATTCATCACTGGAAGGAGGAAACAACCGATAAATATGTCCGCAAATTTGAGGAGGAATTGAACAAACAGCTGGAAATGTAACTCTTGTTTTCAAGGTCTTTTGTATTAAAGTGTGAAATGAATTATAAAATTGGTTACCTGCAAATTAACATGCATCAGCTACATATATCAGATATATGTAAATTTTTTCTTAATGTTGATAAGTGTCGTGCACTCACATCTTGTAGTTCCTGTCTAAACCCTTCTATTTTTCTGACCATGTAGTGCGTTATATTGTTGCTTTTAGAGTTGTACCTTCCTCTCACATTTGGATGACTGTATCTTGGTGACCCATTTTCATTGTGGACGTATCACTAATTCTTTAACTATTTCATGGATTCATTCAGTTTCTTTTTGAATAGTATGTTTTTTGTGAAATACATTAAAAATGCATCTTAAAAATGTGCAGCTCAAATGTTCTACTACTAGATACTGTAATGATAGATACATAAGATACATATATGATCTATTTCATAATATATTGCCAGGTTCAGAATATATGATATATTATAAGGACATGCATTACAAGGTGCCAGGTGCATAATAACTGAGATATTTGCCAGAATACATGAGATATGTTTCAAGATGTAAAATGTGGGAAATATATTGCCTGATACTGGATAGATGAGACATATACCCTAGGTTACTTTTGCTAGGTGACGTTTATGTAAAATTTCCAAGCAATACAAAGTATATTACTGTTAAAATAATATGTCAAAGACAAGATGCTGTGTAAAACATGGGTATTTACATAATGGCTGTTGCAGACAACAGCGACAGCACTGGAACATCCAACGGGAACTACGTGAGAGGAACGAGCGACAACAGCGGGATATCGACAGACTAGAGAAGGAGATTCATAAAGAGGCCCTGGTAGGTGGCTCTACATAAGGCCGCATGAGGATTTGTAAATCAGCAACTAGGGAACGATGTACCAATTTCACTGAAAATAATTTTCCTTCTATGGTCTGAGACCCGTGAAGAATTGGGTTAGAATTGGTTTTCAGTAACCCATGCTTGTCATAAGAACCGACTAACAGGATCGGGTGGTCAGACATTCTGACTTGCTTGACGCATGTCATTATATCCCAACTGTGTAAATCAATGCTCATGATGTTGATCACTTGATTGTGTGTCCAAGATTACTTACTGACTGTCAGCATATATAAACAACAGAAAAAGACAAAATCTATGGTCTGAATTGAAAGTTCCGATACCCAAGACTTCCAATAGAAGTGCCATTATCAGGCAAACTGGGAAAAAAATGTTGTTGGTAATTTTTAGTGTTGGTTATTCTTTAAAGTCCATAATTTTCTGAAAAATATCAAGGTATTTTTATATTGACTATAATTGTAGTCACTACTGTAATGACTCCTGATCTTTACTGGTCAAGTTATCAGTGAAATACATGTGTATTTTGATGCACATTTGCTGCAGACTAAGAACAGAAGATTATTATGAACATTGTTGTATCTGTTTTGCATCTCTGCAACAGTAAATAACATTTATTTACTGCAGAATTTCTGCCAAACATTTCATGCACAATATGTTCTGTAAATATCTCTGTAAATATATTTTTCTCATTTGTGCCGGATGTATGTTGTTACAGACTCAAGGTCGGTATGTCAGCCCTGTGAGGAACAGCCTCCAGCACAAGTTCCAGGGAGATAACTCTCTACAGAGATCCAAATACTTCTCCACAACGTTGTCTGTACCTGACCTGTCCAACCCAGCCCACTATAGACAGGTGAAGAGTGTTAGTTACATGGCTCTTTGTCAGGGATAGTACGGCCTGTATGGTCGTATTTTTTATTTTTTACGGGAACAGTTTTCAGATGTTTCCTTTCACAAAGCATGTCACCATGATTATAGTTGCAAACAAACATTATCAGTTGACATTCACGGGTCATAACTCTTAAAAACTATGATTTACTGGAGTTTCAGGTAATACCACTATTTAGGATATATCTTTAGGTCCAATCCATTTCAGGGGCGGTGGGGTAGCCTCATGGTTAAAGCGTTGGCTCGTCACGCCAAAGACACAGGTTCGAATCCCCACATGGGCACAATGTGTGAAGCCCATTTCTGGTGTTCCCCGCCGTGATGTTGCTGGAATATTGCTGAAAGCGGCGTAAAACCAAACTCAGTCAGTCAGTCAGTTCAATCCATTTCAACTTCATAGATAGGTACTGTATAATACCGTAGATAAGCCGATCTCATAGATAAGTCGAGGTCCAAGCTTGACCCTTAAAATCAAAATCAAAATTTTGGTCTGAATTATTCGCAGCAATCACAATCTAATTGCGTCTACTCACACATCGAAATGAAGTGTAGGTGACAAGAAATGGATGTGTATATATATTTTGTTTAGCTAAAATTCATATTTGTTAAGGCTGGATGATCACATGTCAACAAAGTGTTTTCGCAGTTGAAATAGCGAGATCGCACAAAATGACATTGGTGAAATTCTTCCATGCATAAAAACTATCCCGCAATACAAAAAAGTGCTGCCGCCTGACCTTAGTATGATAATAGATATTTAGCATTTATAGAGCCAAAACTGCAATTAAACTAACTCAATGCCAGAATATATTTCTCTTGGTAATATAATAGTTTCAGATACAATATTGTTTGCTCTTGTCCCTTCAGACAAAGTGATACGATGTGGTTTTCTTACCACCAGAAAGTGTAATTTGTAGATAAGCTGACCCCCTTCTACTGTTTTTTTACTTCCGCAAAACCCGACTTATCTACGGTATGTTCACCCAGTATGGAGAATAGCTGAGACTTTTATCTCACCAAGGTTTTCCTCCTAGCAGACATGCAGTGATGGAAATCAAATACTGTTCTCAAATTTTCTCTGCTTTTCTGACACTTCTAAATAACAGTTTGTCTCTGTTTTCAGACACATGCACGAAGCGTAAGTCCAACACGAGAGCATATGGTAGTTTCCTCCCTTGAAGAGCGCTTCAAGTCAGCAGAGAAGGACGTGGCTCTGGCGGAACAGCACACGCGACAGAACCAAGCAGCTCTGTCACAGAAGATGACGGAGATGAATAAACTACAGAGCACACTGTCCAGTCAAACAAAGGTCAGTGATGCCTGTCTGTGATGACGATCAATGCTGTAGTATGTGGTAGTGGGGTAGCCTAGTGGTTAAAGCGTTTGCTCATCACGATGAAGACCAGGGTTCGATTTCCCAAATGGGTACAATGTGTGAAGCCCAATCTGGTGTCCACTGCCATGATATTGCTGAAATATTGCTAGAAGCAGCATAAAATCCTACTCACTCACAATATGAATATGAACAAGCATGCATGGTGGAATAAAACAGGATATGGAGGTAAAAGTTGAGAGTTCTATTTGTTTCCAGAATAACTGTGCCATACATATGTAATAAGGCTGGGTAGGTTTTATTTTGTAATTATGAATATGATATGACATTTCTGTTTGGGAGTCCTGTAAGTTTTTGTAACCATAAGCTGGGTGTTTTATCCTGTATCAGCAATTTAGTCAAACATATGTGTATTTTATCCTCAGACAGTGGTGCTCATGCTATAAGCCACTGTTGTGAGTGCGATGTTTCGATACAGATTCTTGTACCTTTGTCAAGCAAGAATGCCTCTCAAAGAAGTGTTGTACACTTAAACCCCATTTCACCTTACTCCAGATGATTGTTGAGTCGTTTTTGTCATCGTTTGACTGACAATGATGATTTTTCATCCAGGAACTGATGGATCTAGAGCGAGCATACAGTCACCTACATCGGCAGTACAACCAACGGCCATCATCCCCAACCCGCATGTTCACCGCTGCCAGATAGTTCCCGACTCACGACACAACTGTAACAATATACGCTCTACATTCTCCTCAAGACCATAAGGATGTACACTCTACACTCTCCTCGAGACAGTCACCTCAAGCTACCGTCTGCTCTGAATGTTTCATCAACCTGTCGTTTCACATTGTTGACTGTACTCCGTACAGTGTTATCAGGCAGCACTCCAATATCATGTTCATAATACATGCAGTGCTGAGGAGTTGTATTGGAAAGGGAGACAACTACTGCTTTCCTTACATGTCATATATGTATGTCTAGATACTTAGTATAATCATTTCTTTAGCGTCTATTTTATATGTCTATTAGGGAATTTCTTGTGTTGTCGAATACTCAAGATACACAAGGAGTTATATCATAAGCCATTTTTTTCAGAAATTGTGTTTGTATGCTAAATGCACGAGGGGATATTGGTGGCAAACATGGCTCAATCCAAGTTCAGAATTGTTTAGCACTTTTATGACTTATCTGCATCATAGCTTAAACAAGTATGAAAACATCTTCTTGAAATGAAAAAGAATTTATAGTGCTTCTTGTGCTTCAAGATTTGGCCCAAAACTCTAATACATAGAAGTTATTTTACTCTTACCCTCCGACATACTGAACCTCAGTATTTCAACACCAATGGTAATACAGCTGATATAAATGGTAATACCACTGATATAAAGGTATACACTGATATAAATATACACTGATATAAACGGTAATACACTGATATAAATGGTAATACCACTGATATAAATGGTATACACTGATATAAATGGTAATACCACTGATATAAAGGTATACACTGATATAAATGGTAATACCACTGATATAAAGGTATACACTGATATAAAGGTATACACTGATATAAATGGTAATACCACTGATATAAAGGTATGCACTGATATAAATGGTAATACCACTGATATAAAGGTATACACTGATATAAATGGTAATACCACTGATATAAAGGTATACACTGATATAAATGGTATGATATAAGGTAACACTGATATATAAATGGTACCCATACACTGATATAAAGGTATACACTGATATAAAGGGTATTGCACTGATATAAATATAAAGGTATGTTATACAGCTGATATAAATGGTAATACCACTGATATAAAGGTATACACTGATATAAATGGTAATACCACTGATATAAAGGTATACACTCATGAGTCATGTCTTAATTATTGCCACTTAACTTGTAGTTATTTTTGTTATTAGTTTTAGGAATTCACACACTAACATTTATTAAAAATATACATATCATATTCATGAGCTGAAAGCTGTGAATGCCATATTAGGAGTTAAATACCCTGCTACAATAATTGTTCCAACCTTTCTGCAAGTAATCTTTACAAGCACCAATTCCTTAATGATGCCTCTTTTTCAGTGTTTCACAGAAGATAAAGCTGGGTGGATGGGATGTGTGTTATACACATAAACACTGTCTTCTTTACCTAAATGAACAGATTACTGTGGCACTAGACTTGTTAACACTGGAAACTGCTTATCATCAAAATCATTATCAGCGACTCCAATATACAACTTCATTCATTTCTTAAGCAGAGAGGGTGCTTATTGTGGCAACTAGGATAGAGTCCTGTAGTTTCTGTCACAATTTTGACACTTCATATGACTCCAAAAATTGAAAACTTTAATTGGAACCAAAACACATTATCATTACCACACTTATCTCCCTTTCATAGCATTGCATCCATATACTTGTAAACTGTTTCCCTAACAGCCTTCCACAAAGCTTACTCATAAATTGTAGACATAATATATTCCTTTTTGTGTTAAAAATCCATATTCAGTTTTGGGGAAAGTAATTCTTCATTTGCCTAAAATCGGGTCTGAAGTTTCTTAACAACTTAACACATATAGCACTAACTAGACCTAAGTTTGTGATTATTTGAATACCTACCAGCAGTATTATTGTTTGGACAAAGCTGAATTCAGTTGTCTGGCAAGCATGACGCCTGATACAGTATTAAATGTACAGGACAAGTTGGTTTGTGGTTTGGCTTCTTAGTGTTTGAGCGTTTGTAGTTTTGTTCAGCTTTGGAAAAAATTATGTAGCCCTACTCTTCATACTATCATTTGAAAAACATGTTAGAAAATATAAGACTGGAAAAAAATGATTAATCAGTTTTATGTTATATTCCATATGTAATGGAGGCAAGAGGCTTCATCTGGACAAGAAGCTTAATATAATCTGTTATGTCTGGATGTCTCGAATATAAGGTTGTTCAGAGCATTTTACTTTCTCTGCTACAGTGTCACTTCTAGTAAAGGGCAGGTGGGGTGGCCTAGGTGGTTAAAGCATTCATTCGTCATGCTGAAGACCCAGGTTCGACTTGCCACATGGGTACAATTGGTGAAGCCCATTTCTGGTGTCCCCGGCTGTAATATTGCTAAAAGCGGACATAAAACTAAACTCAGTCACTTCTCGGTTTACAGATTTTTTCGCATGAATATAGGTTAACAAGAATCTAACAACTGAAAAACTGAAATGATAATATTTCAAATGTATATAGTAATAATAGCTCTAGTACCTGAAGGAAATTCTAGCATTGAGAGCAATTGCAATCAGATTTGAAATAAAGCGTATTTTAGTTGACATTTTTTTTCTTTTTTTTGGCAAAAGGCTTAAACAAGTATATTTATGTAAAGGTTAACCTTTATCTGTCCATTTTGATAATTATCTTTTAGCAGCAAGATGACAATGAGTCACATGTACGCACTCCGAGTTCCATATGTCCAAACTTGCTATTGATAGGGGTTATCTGTTTTCATGAACATGATGGAAAGGATGATATTTTTATTGAATAAACATCACACATCATTCTAACACATATATCCTCGTATTCACATTCCTCTATATAATAGCCTGAAAGGAACATGCATGAAAGTGCAGCATTTATCAATTTACCATTCCTATCCAGTCAATATCCGTCCATCTAGAAGTGATATATGTTATATAGACCAAGCTGTGATAATGTATATATCCACCTGTAGCCGATATACTTGTATATTGCATTTACTCTGAAATCAACGCTGATCTGTGATGTCTCAAGTCCGTCCATCAGTCAATAATGTATACTCATGTTAACGATTCTGTGATTGTACCCTTTAATATATGCATATATTGAAGATGTTGTTGTATATGGTTCTTATATTGTGTATCTACATGTATGATATATGTGTAAAATAAAATCATTTTAAACAATGTTCTTGTTTGAGTTCAATATTAAAATAAACCCCCAAGGTTAGAATGGCAGATATGCCAACCCCAAAGTGTTGCAAATAGTAGCTTCAAGGATCAAAATTAGTAGATTGACCATAAAATTAGTACTCAACTAAATACTTAAAATTATGATGGGTTCTGAAAAATATACTATGACACGTATCATGAGAGAAGCTTTAATTTCACATACCTCCAAGAGCAGACTTCCAAATTATCAGCATTACCTTTCTTCTTGTCTCTTTTTGGCAAAAATGTATTTAATCGACGAAAATATATGTTTTTGTCTATATATACAAATTTTAATGAATTTTCTTCAAATTTCGTAGAATTTTTTGTGCAGTCGTATTGGCATAGTTGGAGGCTTAAATTTGTAGCGACTAAGATGGTTGAGGTTGGCATCTCTTGGCTCCTATGCTGATTTGTTAAGTATCAGGCGGTGAGACTCGGGAACATGGTTGATTGCATGTCATCACGACCCAATGATATGGATCGTTGTTCATGATATCATTCTTGGGCCGAGACCTGCTTATTTGTTTGCTTGGGAGGTATTAAGCCAAAAATGCTCACATACGGGTATATATGTACTAAAACACCCAAAAGAGGCCAGAAATATATCTCCCACAATGTATTTTGTTGTTTGTATTACCATTTACATTTTTAGACATCATATGAAACGACGGAACCCTTTCCACATCCGTAAGAATCAATTGAATTTTAACTAGCATGATCATGATATCATGAGTATGTGTTCGTTTGACCACATTTAGCAGCATTGATGGTTGTTCATTGCAATACTCAGCAATATTTGAGCTATACGACAGGGGTCTGTATATACTCACTTCTGACATTTCTTACTTCAAGCATGAACCCTATTGACCACATTGGTGCCTTTGATTATCTCAAATCAAAATATGAGGAAAACTGTTTCGGCATTTCACCATTTATACAACAAAAAACTATCCCACTGAATATACTTGTATATTGAAGAAAATTGTTTTATGTTAAAATCGAAATGTAATTCCCCTATGGCACACACCAGGACAACCTCATTCACATTCAATTAAATAACATCATAAAATCAAGACTAACTGCATATCTTTCTCCACGAAGATTTTATTCGCAAACTGATTTCTTTGATCTTACGAAGAAATACAATAATATGTTCTGTCATGAGGCAGCGCACTTGCATTCCAAATGTACAAAATAGCCTACCTTCGGGTTAAAGTTATAGGTGGGGGTTACAAAGAGGAAGTAGACAAGACACATCTAACAAAATGTAATATGTGTTAGAGATAAACTCAAACCTAAAACATCCACTTCGTTGTGAAGTATGCAGGTACTGGTCAATACATATATACGTATGAAACAAAGCATATAAACCGTCATTTGATTTTATTGATGTAAAAGCGGAGCAAATATACATATGAGACTAAGGGGCATTGTTTTCTATTACAAAACGCCTTCGAATGCCTATTATAAAACGCCTTTGATTTGAGAGATATGAATAACAGATCGTAAAGTTATTATGGAGTTACCTGAATATGGGTCAACGCTAAACTACACAACATATCAGTGGAGACTTTGAAAGGGTTTGCAGCTAATAAAGTGTCAGAAAGCGTGAATAAATGCCGAATTTCCCGGTTATGGCATTTGCCTTGATTGTTAAAAAGACCCCTTGGGCATCTGTATACGCTGTTGCCATCAAGTATGTATCTGTGGAGACCATTTGATGAATTATGTCAGCAAAACCTTGTCTTGTACCGATGGTGACTTCATATTCAACCTTCATGTTGAAACTGTCAAACACGCCTGACCAGTCGACCGTGAGGTGTCCATTCACAAGAGTAGCCGTGGGCTCGACCCCTAGGACAATACAACAATCAATTCAATTCAATCTTTATTTCGTACTGAAGAGGCCACAGGCCTTTAGTACATATACATATATAATGGGGAATTACATAAATAAATATATTTACATTACAGTGATAAAACTTTTGTTCTATACAACATTGCAATGTGGATGAACATGGCAAGATTTTGTAATATATTTTGCTTTTTACTGCTTATAAGGGTAGAGAATTTTATGATGCTTGGGTGGATATAGTAATATCTTTTAATGTATTTACATCGTATTGAATTATATGATGGACAGATGAGGAGAAAGTGATATTCATCTTCAATTTCATTTTAACGACAAAGTGTACATATTCTCTTTTCTCTTTTAACATTATAATATCTGCCGCTTTCACTCAACAAATCGTGCGATGAACATCGGAATCTTGCTAGTGATCGCTTAAATTTCTTTATACATGTATTGTGTACTTGGGTTTACTTCCCAAGAAACGAAGCAGCCGGGATACCGAACCCAGTCAGAGCGGGTGGGTGTGCACTCAAGTGTAACGGCTGGTTCATTTGCAGATGCCTTCACGGCTCATTGTGTGTGTATATATAGATATGCTGGGTTTTGTAAATACATGCTCATTTTTGGTGCATAACATTTTGCAATCAACATACATCATAACATGTCATGTGTTCAAGTATCACACCTGCCTGTCTGTGTAATTACATAATGTGACAGAGACCGAACTCGGGCCATAAATCAACGATTTTGTTTATGGTGTATAGCCTGATTGGTGTTAAGTTCAGATTGCATGTGGTCAGTGATAGCAGCTGTGTATTTACTATTGTCATTAGCAGACAGGCAGGCAGACACACAGGTGTCAATAAAACAAGACATTGAGTTTTGTCTGTGACAACGACATATCTATATCACAGTTAGAAATTCTGTCAACGCTAAATAATGACATTGCTTTTAAGTATCGAACTGAGAAAGTGACTCGGTAAGAAGAACGTGTGGTGAAATAGACAAATGGAATTATATAAACAGTTAATTTACTGTCATAACATAAAAAAGCTCGCGTCTGTGAGATATCAACAAAACATTAGAAAAATAGCTCACACCAAAGCCTTCACCGAGTATTCACCCGACAACCCGCTTCCAAGCTGCGCAAACCTATTTCACTGCGCACGTGCTATGAGCGCAGCCCAGCTGTTGAAACCAGTCGGGGTAAAATTAGTGAAACGTTTGAACTCCGATTTCGCGCGGTTTTTTTTCATTGCGTTATTACTTTATAAGTTGAATTTGCATTTTTGACGATTTGTTTTGGTAAGTCCATACCGAAAGGTATCAGAATCTGCAAAGTTGTGTTTTACGTTGCATGTGACCTTTTTAACGACTGAATGAATGACGTATGTGATTCTACATATCGTGCATTCCAAACGTTTCCGAAGCCAATAGAGAATAAGAAATTCTTAACATGAGATGTCCAATTTCTTTGTCCATTTTTTATCATACAATAACATCATATTATAACATTTTTTCGGTAACCGATATGAAGGCATATTTAACAGTTTTAACTAATATTTGACAACTTTTATGCTTGTAAACAAGTGCATTGGATATCTGCCACATTCACCGTAAACTACTGCATTAACTGTATTCAATATGGACACTGTTATTGAAGTGATGGAACGTAACTGTACCTACTTATTTTGCTACTGTTGTTGTTGCTGCTGCTGCAGCTACTACTACTACTACTACTACTACTACTACTACTACCTCTACTGCTATTACTACTACTGTTGCTAGTGTTTCTGTTGCTACTACTATTGCTGCCACTACTGCTATAACCACTACTACTTATACCAATATTTATACTGCTGATACCGTTCTTATTCGTGCACCCATAAGTATGCCAACCCCCAGTCAACATGTCTCAACTGTAATACATTTCAAACTTGCCTCTACAACGACTTCAGCTGTTAACATGACAATAATGACGCCATCATAGACAAGAGTGTCCACTACCAAACATGAAGATCCAAACAAGGTCGCCTTTCTGTGCTCAAACAGACCTATTTGTACGGCTAATCATGACTTTCACTCAATATTTTTTATATAGTTAAGTGCAAAAATGTATTGTTCTTATTTATGTATGTAAACGTTGAATGCAGTATTTGAGAAGCAGTGGTATATTTAGAAGACCCATGTTGAGGGTACCATGTTAATGCAGTATGCAGTTCGTCAGCTTCTGTTATTGTGAGAACGAAATATGTCTGTATCTGTACTATGGTAATCTATCTTGATATTCAAGGATGAAATGTCGAAGCATTTCCTTATTTGATGGCCAAGGGCCTTTTCTATGTTAGGCCTCACCTTTGTGAAATTATATCAAAACGAACTGTTACCTAAAAAGACTCATTTTCATCAACTTGGGCCCAACTCCAACACCTTGGGAATGTGACTTGAAAGGGAAAGCCGATAGCTAGATTTGATACAGGTAAATGGGCACCCTTGCATCGGGATTATGTCATACTCTTCTACTGCTCTGTTATGCTACTGGTACTAATCTTTAACATATTTTTATCCTATAAAGTAATTATGCGTACCTGTGGTCTTGGGCGACCGACTGTCGACTGTTACGCTACTGTTGAGGACATCACTGTACTGGCCATGGTCATTCACAGCGCGGACCTGGATCTCATACACATGTCCGTCGTGTAGACTCAACCCGTCAAGAGTTGCAGAGGTCCTTCTTCCAGTTGACACCCAATCTGCTACTGGTGCGCCGTGTTCTAGAAGGCGACATTCATAGGTCCTGACCCCAGGAGTGTTGACGTCCTGCCAAACAAACTCAACATGGTCTGTGTAATCCTGTGTGTTAGTCGGGAGCAGTCCTGAAGATATCTGATTGTCCACAAGGACATTCAGAGAGCCTCCTGGGAGTGAAGGAGGATGGTATGTGACATAAAGAGGTTCTGATCTGATGACTGTCTCCATGTTGACATTGTTGATACAACGGACCCATGCACAGAGAACACTGCCCTGAGGAGCAGGGATGTTCTGGATTTCACAATAGGCCGTTGCTGGTGACTCTCTCCAATTTGGTTTGTAAGAAACTGTCGTCCCTGAAATCAGGAAGATGTGAAATACATTGGAAAATGTTGTACAGCATGGATGATACGTGATTTATCAATCTATGCATGTCTATAACTTGCGGACATGCGAGGATTAAATTTCCTTTTTGCTATTTGGAATAACAGATCATTACTTATGTGAACAGAACTTCAGTTATATGTCAGTATGGACACTTTAGAATATCATCACATTTTCACATTTTTGTTTTCTAATTACAAATGCCATTTACCATATGTACAAAAGCATGTGTCTATTCCACTCTCGTCATCTTCGACCCGCCATGTCAGTTTCATTGAGACAGTATCAGATCCTGCTGTGTACTCAAGATTGGAAGAAGCAAACTGAATCATTGGTGGTGTGTGGTCGATGGTGATTGGCTTGGATGTGAAGATGGTTCTAAGACCAGCATTGTTCTCTGCCATCACTGTGACATGGACAGGACTACCATGTGGCTCTTCCACCAGAATCATCTCATGGTTGCTGACAGACGTTGGGGACAAGGCACGAATCTGGTACCCTCCCTTGCTGGTTCCAGCTCCAAGCCACACACTTCTAGTGCCGCTTTCCTGATCTATTACCCTGGCACAAACGGCAACAACAGATGGCCGGATTTGCCAAACGATGATGCCATTTTCTGAATTGGTCTCTACCAGCTTTTGGCATTCACTGAGTGTCACTTGTAAGGTCTCAGTTATATTAGTGCCTGTGATTGATATACTTATGTTAGTAAGGCCGGTATTTGGGGATAAGAAGTTATGCGATGCTTGTATTTCTTCGATTTTCTTCTCAAACATGGCCGGAACATGCAGTTTACCTACTGTAAATATGACGTTTGTCGTGTGAATGTCCAAATCACCCAACACTGTCATCTGATAGAATGTATTCTTCTGCAGATGTCCTGATGCGTGAAGTTGAATGGAATCGTATCGAAGATGTTGATATTTGGTTCAACTTCCTGTCCAGGAAAGATGTGCATTGAAAGGCTTTGGGGGCTGATGTATCAATCAGTACACTTGGAGACACAGCAGTGCTGCTGTAAAGACCAGCAGCATCAACTGCTCTGACTGCAATGCGATATCTCTCTTTCTCTTCGAGTTTCAGCTTATCTACGGTGATTTCATTTTTCAGTCCATAATATTTGAACATAGAGTCCTGGATTTTTTTCTCCTTCCTTTACAACCGCAATTTCAAACACATGCACATAGGAGTGATAGTCTTCAAAACCATGCCAAGAAGCCTTCAGCGTTGTCGTGGATGACTGAAACTCAATATTCGTGTGGCGATCAGTGTTGAAGACTACACCAACTACAGGTGGTTCATCATCGATTACAAAGCCATCAGACACTGCTGTTGTCTGCAGACCAGCCAGGTTGGTTGCTCTGATGGTGCTGTAGTATTTGGTACCACTGTTTAGGAGAGCCAATGGAATCGTATATGAAGTTTGTTTACCAGTGGAAGTTGCTTGTAAAATGTCATCTCCTAGAATATAAAAGAAGTGTCAATTATTCAAATATCACAGTTGTTCAAATATGACAATTTGCAGCATCATTCTAAGGGCTCACTTCAAAGAATTAAATTACTAAAAAGCGTCATACCTTCTGGTGACGTTCCAGCCCAGATTTCAAAACCTGTCAGTGGCGTTTGTGTGTCATTGAATACTCCGTCCCAACATGCTGTTATGTTTTGCCATTGGCTGAAATATTCCAAGTCCAAGTTACAAGAACTATCTGAATCAAGGGGTGACTTTGCCCTTTGAACAACTGGCGGGGTGTGGTCTACAAGGATACTATGAGACTGGAACACGGCAAACTCGCTGAAGTCAAACCAGGCTTTGACGTAGATGATATATTCAGTACCATGACGAAGGGACTGTCCATTCGGAAGACAGTGTATGATTCGGGTTCCCTTTCCTATGTCACGCCACTCAGACACCGTTTTCAGATCAAATATACCAATTCCTGCTGGTTCTGCTCTTTCTCCCATGCTCCACTGAAATCGTGTGATTTTGTCAAAAACCTGTGGGGATGAGGCCAACCAGTGCCCAGTTAGACACGACGATGATCTGGTAACTGTAGCATCAGACTCTAGTCCAGGATGTACGACTATATCAGTACTCTTCCGTTTACTCGTTGTATCAGTGCAGTTCGGTTGGGATGAAGTAACCAGGCAATGCTGTCCCAAAACAGCACATGTGCAGTCGCCTTCGCAGTAATGGACTGAGCATGAGTGACGTTGAAGTTCCAGCATCCCTTTCGTATGTTTAGCATCAGTTGCAACAACTGCCACGGTCACCTTTCCAATTCCACTTGATAGACCAGCGGTATTTGTCGCTGAGATTGTCAGGACGATATTTTCACCTGTCTTAATTTCATCACTGAGTATGAAGTCAGCTGATTGTTCAGTTGTGCTCTTGTCATGCAGTATGTCAACAATACCGCCCGACAGTTCAGTGCCATCAAATGTTCGACTAACAGAGATATGATACACATCTACTGCAGATTCAATATCTGTAAAGCCAATCCATGTCAGGTTAAAGCGTATCTTGGTTGCACCTTTGTCAATGACACTTTCCCATATCATCGGAGATTCGAATCCACCCAATTGTGGGGGCGTCGAATCTATACGGATCGGGTTACTTGTGGCCGTGGAGCAGAGATCTGTAGCATTACAGGCAGTGACAGTGGCAGTGTAGACATCGCCACTTCTCATCAGATTCCCTGCTTCAAAGAGGACGGTGGTGGAATCCTGAGCGCCCAGGTGAATTCTTTCAACAGCAGATGATCCATCGTGATGAGTAGACAGTGATACCAGGTGTCTTTCAACGGGACTATCAGCGTCTGTGAACTTCCAGTGAAGATGAAGCATGGAGTTCTCCCACTGTACATTCACAGCAGACATGTTTCTAGAGTAGGGTGATGTGAACACTGGTTTCACTGTTGCTGCTGGAGGGGATGGATCCACGATGAAGCTGTCTGAAGTGGATGTAGCCACTAGACCTGCTGGGTTTGTAGCATTCACAGTAATATAAAGAGGACGACCAGATGGCAACTTAAGACCAGTTTTAAGAACTGAGTCAGAAAGAAGGTTGCTGGTACTTGGAAGGACATCACATTTCCCAGCTGTTGTTCCAACACACCAGTCGAAGTGGTTGATTCCTGTCTCTGGGTCCTCAAATCCAAACCATCGAACGGTAAGGGTGGAACTGAAATCCCAATACAGGGGATGTAAAATTTACACAAATTGAGATACAACAGAGCGAGTCTGTGGATATGGTGGTTCATGAAGTATAAATTGTCTCGACTAGAATTCTTAATACATGCACATGAAATATTAACACTCATTTAACGGAATATTAAACATAATTACACATGTCCGTGATATTTGCGATGATGTCCGTCATGTCCAACAAAGACCATGCCAGGAACAGGAGGAGAGTTGTCCAGGATGATCCCATCTGATGCAGACTTAGAGCAAAGACCTGCACGGTTACAAGCCTCAACACTGCAGTATAGTTTTACCCCGAGAGGCAAGTTTCCAGTCCATGACATTTCTGGAATGAAAGGAACTTTGGTATTTTCAGAAATGAATGATTTCTTACGTTATGCTATGTGCCACTATAACATTCATATCTTGAGTGAATTTTAGTCTTTAATTCGGAACTTGCAAAATGCAATAATATACCAGGAATATTCAAATTTACATATTTTTCAAACAAATTTCTTTGGTTGACTCTGTATATACCTGTTCCTAATCCCGTGTGCGTTTCTGTCTCAACATCATCCAGATAGGGCTGCGTTCCTAGGCTAACGCGGAAAGAGGACAGTCCAGAGTGAAGATCATCAAATCCAGACCAGTGACAAACGTATCTGTCAGTGTAACCCTGGTAGTCTAACTCCACCTGAAGCAGTTTGCAAGTGTATTTACACAAGTAAAACTTCATATGTTATCTTCGAAACGTACTTGAATCACGTCATGCTTAGAGATGGTTTATTGTACCGTACCAAATCTCAGTGCAGAACACTACCTTGTTTGTGTCTTCACCATCAATAACAACACCTCGAGTAGGTGGTGATGAGTCCACAATTAAGGTGTTGGACACTGCTGTAGAAGTCAAGCCAGCTTGATTGGATATCTAAACAAAGATTGCATCAAAGCTAAACGTCCCTTGTGTTGACGCATTCATATATTACTGTATATTATTGTATATACTACGACGCCCCTGTTAGCATTAGATTACTACTGCTGCAGTCTTGTTCACAGTCTTGGTGTTTCGTATGATCTGTAAAAAGCATATAAGCGGCCAAAAGTTATTGTGCACCACTATCATAGGGGGATTTATATGGAGGATATTACATGAGTGCCCATGTCATATTATGTTTACGACACGAGTGCTTAAATGTTGGTATTTCCCGAGTGAGAGCGAGTATTTAGACAAGAGTATCTCTCAGGACGAGTATATCTGGCTCTCGCTCGGGAAATACCAAAATTTAAGCACTTGTGTCGTAAACATAGTATGACATGGACACGAATATAATATTCTGTTTATTACCGAAGTCGTCAAATTGAGATAAATAACCCAAATCACGTCACCATGACAAAGTGATATTTTGCCCTAGGGCATCGTATGAAACATATGAACCGCGACATGTTCGCCCTCGTGGGTAAGAAATAACGTAAATAAATAAAGTTTTGCAACAGAACTGATATCTGTGTTAAACCAGAATACCTGTGAAGTGTGGTTGGGTCAATTGTCAGCTCAGAAGTCACGCATCAATTATGGCCATAATTTGCATCAACACATGTTTGGCATCTCGCTACCGGTTGGTGTGGAAGTCTACATAACCAACATTTGGCAAAAGCAATAGACTAACGCGGTTTGGAATGTTTTGTTTTCCAATTAAATTTGAGACCATACATGAAAATGAGGACGTGCATTGTCCAGGTTTTAAGTGATGTGAAGTTCATGGGACTGGGACTTTAGGACAGATAAGTACCGCACACCAGTCAGTTACGACTAGAGGTGTGTGTGGTGTGCAGTGATTTCATAACAGTCTTTGTATTAATTGGAGGGCGCCCCAGATTGTCAAAGTTGCAGTCTGAAACCGACCTCACATGTGAACCAGGCGGAGTTGACAACCTTACCGACGTGATGTCACTGTAAGTCGTTCACATTCGTGTCAATTATTCGTTGCCAATCCGTTGCGTCACAGTTTGCTGTCATGATGCAATAAGCGGGATTGATGTGCATTTGGAAGGTGAACGTGCATAATGAAGCTATCGACATGCGATTATCAAGCATTTTTCTGAAAACATGGCATTTGGATTCAATGGGTTTTTTATGGTGCACATGACTTTTGTCGCTTTTATATAATCTACGATGTGCGTTAGTGTCACTTCTTTGACCTTTACATTTATATTTATTTTTTTAAAACTTATTTAAATGACAAAAGTACCATTAGTTTTGCAAAATACTCATGGCCATCTATAAATCCTTTCATGTGGATGTCTGCAAATGTTCCTGCATATTTGGTAAAAGGGGGACAGTTTTCCAGTGATGGTAGACCCTATGGTCAGGTACGTTGAAAGGATGCCAGACTCAGGATCTTCGAATCCCGCCCAATGAACGGTCAGCCTGTCTGCTGACACCACGCTGTGACTGTCGAGTCTGTTGCCAATGAAGATGTCTCCTGTCTCTGGAGGTGTAACATCAACCAGAACAGCGTCTGAAGTTGCTGATGTTGAGTGTCCGAGTCGGTCATAAGCTGAAATGAACAGAACAACATGCATCATACCGTTGTAGGAGGACAAACGTGTTGTATAAATGAAAGTGAATGAATCTACATAAATTGTTGATTTTACACGTTAAATTAAAAAAAACAAGTTAATTGTTTACACATATATTGAGGACGTACCGTTCACAGTTGCATAGTAGGTTTTCCCATTCACCAAAGTTATGTTTGCAAAGTGTGCATGGTGTAAAAAGCCAACATTTGTGGAGGCCAGAGCATCCTGTCCCTCTGGATAAGTACCTGGAACAGAGGAAAGTTGTGACATATTAGTGGTTAAGTAAATCATTAATAAATGTTATAAACCGCACTATTTAGCATAAATAATAGTATTTCTATTTTGCCATTGATCTGACTGGTAGAAATCTTTGTTTTATCAAAGGTCACTTCTGATCACCTGTAAAATTGAATGAAACATAAGTATGTTCAAATGAACCTCCCTATTGCACAATAAACGAACCTACCTATGGCACATGAGAAATGGGTTATCCCTGACTCAGTGGTACTAGCAGTAGGGTCGTGATCCCTGAAACCCGACCAAGCCATCACCAGAACATCCCCTTCGGTAAGGAATCCATTCTGTTGGTTCACCACCCAAACATCTCCTTTGATAGGCGGGCGATCATCTATGACAACACCATCTCCACATTCTGACATTGTTAATCCTGTGTTACTGCCTTGGACGCATACATAATATGTTATGCCATCCAGTAAATGTGCACCATGAAACTTAGCAACTGGTCCTTCTTTTTGTACACTGGTGATACATCTGTCGTCAGATTTACAGTCAGTGGGGATGTGAGGATCTGTCATCAAATACCAGGTGGACATCAGGCCTTCTAGTCCATGCATTACACCCGCCAGTTTAATGTCAGATTCTGCAATGTCAGTATCAAATGAGGGAAGACTGGAAAATTGCAGGATTTCCATCATTTTCATAATTTTCGGAACATCCTTTTGGTTCACTTCAACAAGTCTGTTCCGATGATTCGCGGTCTGACGTAGAGTTCTACAAGATGTACCAAACAGCTCCGATGGACAGGTGACTCGGACACATACGTTGATGATACTGTGTGACTGAACATGGTCCTCAAGACAGACGTCAGCCTGGAAGGAAGATGCAGAATTATCTGTTGTCAGAGACACAATATGATATTGACAAGGCATGGTCAATCAGACAAAGAATCCCTTTTGCAAGCCCATCACGTTTAAGAAGATGCTTAGGATATCAAAGGTAACCATCTATTTCAGTGCATAGAATACATCAAGTTTATTTTAACTATTTTGTCAGCATTCCTTCGTATATATAAACATATTACTACCTTTCCAGGGGCTAATGACTGGTCAGTTTGCCAGGGAGTTAAGGTATCGTTATGTCTGTCCACAACAGACCACTGATAGATGATTGTGTTTAAATCTCCTGGTTCTTCTTCACATTCAGTGTTATCGACATGAATTGTTACAGCATGACAAGACGACGTGGATCTATTGGCGAAGGATGCTGTGATTGTTACTTTTGGCTGTCCAAGAATAACTTTAAAGCCATCTGAAGATTTCCATTCTAAACACACAGTGTCAAAACAGGGTCTCACAAACACTTGGTACACCTTGCCTTTTTCAAGGACTATATTAGTGAAATCAGCATAGTTAGTTCCACCGTTTACAAAAACAGCTGACACTGTTTTATAACACTGTGTGCTGTTTGTGCAGTGCATTCTTTCTTTGAGAGCAGCTTCAAAATGAGTTGTTAGCACTTTCCATGGACCAGCATATTTCCAGAAAGATGACACTTTGTTCTTAGACAACGTGTAGTCAATGTCCAGTGAGCACATATGGATAGCTGAGTTGCCGATGTCATCAGTAGCATTGGTATTGTAGAACCGAGGGTAATGTGTCAAAGGAACAAACTCATACGTGTCCAAGTGTTGCATCTTTCCAGCAGTGCTAAGGTTTGACACAAAGAGAACGTCATCCGACCTTAGTGTGCCATTGAGGGAATGTTGAAAGTTAACAAGATATCTCTGTCCTATACCGAGAGACGCAGAAGGTATGTATGCGCTCGTTATATTGATACCTGAACCATCATCTGTTTGGGGAGTCAAGTTAGAGATGAAAGTAATGTTCATATCACATGCGACTCCATCAAATACTTCAAAGACAAATTGGTCATCAGTTGGTTGGACAATAATGATGAAACCATCAGATGAAGCATAGGATGTGCCACCGGGGCATGTTGCCCTGACTGTAGCATAATATCTCACCCGGGGCTTGAGATCTGGTGCAGTTACACATGCACTTGTACCATTTACAGATCTGAACGGACTAATGTCACTTCCATTTACAGCAGACCCTAGGGCCACTTCATATTGGACATCTCTGTGGTGACGGAAGCCATTCCACTTGACACAGGTCTGCTTTAGTGTGGAATGAAAGTCAACATCATCCTTCCCATCGTCATTCATTGGGTCAATGTCATACACTAGGCCATGTCCTGGTGGGAATTGTGATGGCACTGTAATCCCCTCCGTGTTGACGAGTGTGAAATGGCTAGCGGAATTGTAAACATACAGTTCAAAGAAAAATGGTTTGTTGAGTTCCGAGTCCATCTCTTGCAGTCTTTTGAGTGGATATCTGATACAACCAGCATGACCCTGCATCTGACAGGCGTTTGTGATGTGCTTTGGCGTTTGTAGTATAGGTGTCACATGGTGTCCATCGTGCACTGAAACAAAATTCAAAGTATTGTTTCCAATAAAAGTAACGGAAACCGTCATCAAAAGCATATGGTTAAACGATCGTCGTTGGTTTATCCAATGGTCCTTAAATGTTTAGAAGATTAATTAAACTCCAACTCAGACTATTTGGTGTTTTTTAAAACAACTAATAACGTTGTAAGACCTTACCAATTCTGTACAAAACTGTAAATTCGGAATCCTGTTGCTCTGAATCTGTGAATGTCACATTGTCCCATGTAACAGTGACAAAATCTTCCCCAGCTGTTGGTGTTATAATCTCATTAACAACAGGGGGTGTATTGTCGATCATCACTGGTCCAAAAGTTACAACTGAAGTCAGACCGGCCTTATTAACTGCCTTTAGAAAGATGTAGAACATGTTCTTCCCAGAAAAGCCAGCATGATTAATCTTAAATGAGTGGCGTCCTTTACTGGATGCATAGTCCAGAATATCTGAGTCATGAACTCTTGTCTTGTCAGATCCAAATCCCACTGAGAAATCTTGTATCTGGCTTTCATTTTCTGTGCAGTTCCAGTGGAGGTCTATCTTGTCAGATGGAAGAAAGACCACAGAGTCTTCTAAAGATGGAAGATGTCTACAGAGGCTGTCGGCCATTTCAGTATCATTCAAGATTCTGTTAATCTTGGGAAATTTGTCAGCAAAGGTTGATATGGAAATTGAATTGCATCTCTGTGAACATACACTGGTATTCTGAAACAGCTGTAATGTTAGATTTGTTTTGACAAGCCAGAGATCCCCCCTCAGGCACACAACGTGTTCCTTTGATGTTTTTGCAGATCTCAAGATGACATTGTATACTGACGGAGGTGAGATGTCCCTGATTATCCCATCAGAACAGGCGGCGTTTGAAGGACTGAGAGCAGCATTGAAAGCCACAACTGTTACATAATATTTCTTCATCTCTTCACGAATTGTAAACTGTGCTGTATTGATGCTTCCTGGAATACTGATCACGTCTGTAATGTTTTTCATGTCATCAAGTGTCAGACATTTGTGGCTCAGACTGACCAGGTAATGGTGGATGCCACTCTCATGGTCAATAAACCCTGCCCAGTTGACCAGTACAGTATCCTCACTTGTGTAGTCTACATCAGGACCGTCCACTGCTCCTTCTTTAACGGCCCCTGCTTCAGGAGGAGAGGTGTCCACAAGGATGTCAAGGTGGTCGATGTTCCTTAGGCCCGGCCCGTTTGTTGATACGACCGTGAAGAAGAAGGGTTGGTTATGCTGAGCTTGATTGTTCTTGTTTGCCACAAGAGCGTTCAGTTTTACGGTATAGTTGTGAAACTGACACTCTCCAATGGAAGGACAATAGCAGTTGGAATGAGGTGGACATGACTGCAAATAGAATATATTAAAATATGTAAGTATGAAATAAATGAAGAATGAAAATATATTGTGTAATTTTAAAAATTAAAGGATCATCCAACAAAGAGAATTTGAATAAACACACAGTTCCAACATTTTGAACTACACATAGACTATCCTACACGGAATACCAGGCATAATAAACTCAAAAGCTATACTACATAATTACCTTCTGTTTCAGTTTTATAACTGGCAGTACACCATGACCAAGGTCGTCTGACGAGTCTTTGGTGCCAAGGTACCACTCTACATACACAATGCCGCTGTGAGGATCACTAACATCAAACTGGAGCAGCATGGTAGAAAGGTCGAGGCTGTCGTGGACGTACACCTGCTTGTTTCCATCTTTAACGAGCCAGATGTTGGATATATCAGGAACAGTAGAGTCAATGTGGACACGTACGGATTCCTCCACAGAGTTTTTAACAATGTCTTTAAACCTCATGGAAATATTATAAGTTTGACCATCCAGCAGCTTTGGGGAGATGCAAAGTGACTGGTTGATGAAGTTGGGAACCAATTCCCAGTTTGACCTGACACCATAATCAACAGATACAGAATACTTTGCCTCGACGATTCCATCAACATTCGGAGTTCCAGAAATAGGAAGGATTCCAGTAGTTTGGTCATATCCAGCTGCCACTTGTACCTGTGGACGCACCGGCTCCAGAAGGTTATTGTCCCTCATTTCATCATTGTAGTAACGGCCTTTCCAGTCTATGCATACAGGTCCCAGGTTTGTTTGCCATTTGAAACTTGATTTCTGTGTCGCTGACACAACCTGAAGTGGCTTCGTGGAAATCGTCATCATGTTGGAGGAGCTGTCATACAGCACCAATCGACGTACAGATTGGATATTTCCAGCCTTGTCATGAACCTCCAGGATTACAGCATAAAGGCCATATTTGTTTGGGAGACGAATCGGTATATCCAGATCGAAGTTGTTATCATATTTTAAATCCAAACCTTTCAGTGGCGTGTATTTGACGTCGATCACATTTCCTTTGTGTTCAGTTTCGAGGACTTGTATTTTAGTGTACTTCAGACCCGATGCTGCATCAGCCTTTCCTCCCGTTGGAACAGGGTCTGCCCAGCCAGAGGTTTTAACACGAATTACACCTGCAACATTTGAATCGCGTTCTATTATGTTAAACAGTTACTGTTACACAGGGGCGGTGGGGTAGCCTAGTGGTTAAGGCGTTCGCTCGTCACGCCGAAGACACGGGTTCGATTCCCCATATGGGTACAATGTTTTAAGCCCATTTTTGGTGTCCCCCGCCGTGATATTGCTGGAATATTGCTAAAAGCGGCGTAAAACCAAACTCACTCACTCACTCACTACTGTTACACAGCGTGTAAGTTCAAATATACACATGAAACACAAGTATGGCAACACCTACATGTATGATTCTTAAGCCCCATATAGCCAGTTATATTAATATCAGTCGTGGGAATAGAGCCAGATCACCTGTCAGATGTCCGTTATTATCCCCAGAACACAGCTCACTTAACTTGGTGTCAAGCTCGACGTCATTTGAAGTCAAGGGCTTTGGACCCTTGTCGGAAGAAAGTCGAATTCTTTTGTTCATGACTAATGACAGAGCTCATGTTTGTCTCCGTAGAATTACTGCATATGCACAACGAATATCTAACATCAAGTACCGTTGGGTGGAGTTTCACTGATGATGTGTGAATGCCTCTCACATGACATGGCCTCGTGACGATAAGGCAAAACTCAGCGAGCCTGACCACCCGATCCCGTTAGTCGCCTCTTACGACAAGCATGGGTTACTGAAGTTCAACATTCTAACCCGGACCTTCACGGGTACTTTTGAGGAGGTAGACTGATATCCGGAATATTGAAAAAGACCACACTTATTAACGTCATACGACTATAGTTATCAGCACTACAAACTGAATGAATATTTTGCCATGTTTCTCTTACTAATGGGCAGTTTGTTTGATTTGTAGAGATTGTTCAGTTAGATTTTCCATTCAAATATTCCTTGAGGGTCGGTTTATCCAGATAGTAAGTGTGGATATGTTTCTTTGCTGTTTTTAATGATTAACATGATGATACTTAGGGAATATGGGGTGTTGCGATACTTCTCCATGTATACACATTTGCCAAATAAAACCCGAAAAATATTAATAGTGTGATTACTGACAAAAATCTTACTTACCGGTTCTTGTAATGCGGGTAGATAGTTCAAGTGGTTGTGACACGCAGTGTCCTGTGCTGCGTTTGGAGCAGTGTTCTGGTTTACCAACATCGTACCGAAAACAGAGCTGTTTGGTAGACGTCTGATGACTGAAAATCTGGGTTCCTAAATGATGTCCGGCAAAGCCCCGGTACTTGAAATATCCTCCTCCAGCCACAGAAAAAATGACGCAAAGTCTGGAGGAAAAAAGTAGTCAACGTAGTTTATCATTGGTGTCGCAGATACTTGTCAACGAATAGTGGAATAGACAACTATAACATTTCTAATACAAATATAAACAGACAAAAAGCACCTTTCAAATATCGTGACTAATCTTTTCATTTCTTATTTTGTGAGTTTGACTTTATCTTAAAACTGTTATTGTTTACAAGCAAGCCTTTAACAGGTTTCATAGACGACAAGTGGAATAGTTTCCACATTTGACGCATCAGTGCCAAAAAATATGTACGATGAAAAGGCATAGTTTGACTTGTTTTCTGTGCGTTTAAATTAGGAGATAAACATCATGTGTTGGCCAATATCCGGGTGTCATTGAGTATTTGAAGCAGGGGAATTCATTTGGAACCGACGGCGTCAGCCGGAGGTTTCAAATGGAATATTCCCGTGCTTCAATTACTCAATAACACCCGGAAATTGGATAACACATGATGTTTATCGACATTGTAAACACAAAAGTAAACCAAAAGGTCCACACACGTTTTTGTGTCTGCACTCATTGACATCGTGTACGTGTACAGCAGTGAAATGTCAACCGGCCGTTTCAGCTGTCTCTCATGGTAGCATCTGGAACTGCTCATTTGTGACGCCATTCGGACTTTTCCTCACAACATGATTTGAATGACGTCATCACAGCTATAGCTGAGATACATAGCGTTGTCAGTGAACGCTATGTATCTTAGCTACACAGCTGACGACGTAACAATACAATGGTGTGAGCGATGTTGTATGTATTAATACGCAGCGAATTTCGGGGAATCGAATACCATTTCATCACGTTTTTCAACCAATCATATTAAAGAACACAGTGACTTTTGGTTTACCATGAACAAATAACTATTATATGAGTTTGTAAAGAGTACCTCCTGTTCTGTTCACTTGAGTAAAGGATAATTAGGCAACTTACGAAACAAGAATAAGTAGTGAATAATTTCACTCATGCGTCAACTGCATATTTGTCCTCTACTCATCAACAGAAAATCGTTTTGAAAGACTTTTTCCTATATCAACAAGTGTCTTTGCTGTGGCAATATTCATAAAAAGCAATGCATATATTACCTCTCCCCATCATCCATATATTTTGATCCTGGAAGAGTCCCGGAACATGTCAGATCTTTAGATGGTGAAGTATCATTCAGAGCTTTCGAACAGTCATTTTTTCCACGTAACTGTATTGTTGACAGAGTAGTCCCGGCTCCTGTAAACGCCCAAGTACTTAATATAAAGAGCATACGCATGTTAAATTAACTCCAATCATTCAAGGACAGCGGTTTTAACTGGTCATGAGTAATAATTTTGATTTTATGGTTAATATCGTTGAAATGATAACGCCGATGCCAACGTGACTCACTCTCTCATTAAAGAGTTGTCTTGAATACAGTAAAAAAATAGCCATCTTATGTAGGTGAGAATATTATAAACACTGTACCATTGATGTGAATCTTCACCACTTTTGTCAATGAAGCCACAATTCCATAGTCTCCTCTGTCGTAGACATAGATTGGTGGATTGTTATTGTCAAGGATGTGAAAATGCGAGAAGAGATGATAGTGAACAAAGTTTGGCTTCAAGTTGACATAGGTATCTGCTTCTTCTGCACAGCTGGTGTTGTACCCATGTGTGGAGTTCATTATGTTGTTGTATTCATCAGTCATCCCGATGAAGCAGACTAGAAGTTCAGGTTTGTCAGTGACTGTGAATGAAGCAATCATGGTCATAAATATTCACAGGTTTCGCTTGAGTTAGTCAGATTGCTTGGTAGCTTCTTTGCATCACAAATGCAAAGATTGTACATACATTTGAACTATCGATGCAAAAGAAAGTTATCACCGCCTTCACTCGACCAAAACGTAGAAACAAAAACGTATGTGAGATGTATGATAATTTGTTTACAAACAGAAATTATTTTCCAATAATTTGACTGAACGTCATTGTAATGCTGGTCTTGCATGTGCCGCAATTCATTGAGAAAGAGTCAAGGGGTCAAAATATAAAATTACACCCATCAGAGTTCATTCAAAAAGTGCACAGTCACATAGTGAGACAGGAGTCAGAGGACACGTTATCAATAGCGAGTGTGACCACCCTGGACATCAAGCAGGACGTCAGCAGGAATTCCGTCCAAGAGATTCTTTTCAAGTTCTTGTCGGTTCGCTGGAGGTGATACACGCTGTCTCAGCTGACGATCAAGATTGTCACAGAGATGTTCAATGGGGTTCATGCCAACAGTTATGCCACAATCCAGCACGTGCATTTGAACCAATGTTCCACAATTACATTTCTTCACGTTTTGCAAAACGCACGATTCGTACATACGGTTTTCGGACAGCTGTGTCGTTATCGGGACCATGTTGGGTTGTGATGAATGCATTCTGCCTGGGTTAAAACCCGTTCCAGTGCTTTTGCTTTTCACACAATTACTTTAAAAGTGATAACTTCTTTTACCCGGTAGTTTATCTCTTGCAATCACCGCCGAAATGTTATTTTAATAGTTTCCAAGAAAACATGGTAAAGCAACCTGAGTAGCTATCGGGTGTTCCGCCATAACATACACGAATCTTGTACAGTCATGACACAACATTTGAGTAGAACACTCACGGTCACACTTTGTGTCGCTGGAACCTCCAATTTTCTTCACGAAGCCCTTCCGACATGTACAGGATGTCCTAAGGTTGTCTGGTGGGCAATCTCCCGGCCAACACAATTGGTTCTTCCAGGAGCAGGTCACTATCATTTTACAATACCGAACATATAAAACCAAAAACATCAACCTTGATTCCAAAATTAAGTATTTCCCAACTAGCCATATTACGCAAACAGTTGTAGTGTTTTTGTGTGCTCATAGTCTAACTTCAATTTAAAAACTCACGAACGCAGTTTTCAGTGCTGTTTTTGCGCCACCAGATTGAAAGCCTGGGATTATTTGTTTGAAGATCAGCATCAAGACATTTTTCTGAAATGGAAGAAAGAAAACTGTCTCTAAAGAGATGTGCACACCTTTTGATACGTACAATGTAGTTTTGATGCGGACTGAAAATAATAAAAATCACTGATTTAAATAGCCTCAACTCACCTATTAACTGTTACTATCAACAATAGGCGAATCAGCATGATTGAAGTATTTGTAGGTTAACAGTGACTAAACTTGTAACAAATTTAGGACGCCATAACGTCCAGAAAATTAAGCATTGAACCGCAACCAATCTCCTTCTTCGAGGTATCTGTGTGCTCTTCCATTAACAGCAGCAGTATGTACAGCACACTTCGAATAGAAAAACGCATCAGTGCCGTTGAGCCATCAGAGCAGTATGAAGGGCTAAGTGTCACCTATCCCCAAAGACCTTATCGTCAGTGTAAAATGTCTCTAATGGTAAATAGTACTGCCGTATCATGTGTACTTTGTGACAAAAGCATGACACGTGGCGCCATATGCAACTGAAGGGACGTTGATGTTAAACACATATTTATTTAACATGATCAAACGCGGCGATCGTGCTGGCCTCCATTTTTTGAAGGCTGCAGGTAGTGCCATTGTATGGAAACCTATAGTATAGAGGTATGGCGCTTACCACATTGTGATCCAGTATACCCAGTGTGACAGATACACTTGTTTGGAGCAACACAGCTTCCTCTCCTGCTGCAAGCTCCATTGGTGTTGTCCTTGCCGTAACAGATGGCTGGAGAAGACCAAAGTGTTGGCAGTTCAATAAACACTAACATCATGATGAGAAGATGACTTATCTGAATGTCAGATAAACATTACTTTACTTATAAGGTATGTTACCATGTTAATGACAGAAATGAGTGCCAGTACCCGTGCTGCAGTCGACATTATTGGTACTTCGCCATCCTGCGCAGCATTCATACACGTCACGTGATTCTTGGTGGTGCCTACAACACGTCAATAACTGATTATGGGAAATTAAAAAGTGACAATAGCAGTGACAAGCAGAAGAAGGTAAGCATCCACGGTTTTCGACAATAAATCGAAGGTATCCGATACAAACCCAAAACTTTATTTTGATAAAAAACCTATATAAGCCATCCTTTGTTTTAAAAAATTAACAGGAACAACGTTAAAGTCCTATGTACAGGGAATGAAAAGCAAGTAGGGTTAGAAAGAGACTTTACATGTTCAATATCATTGCAAACAATCACAAATGTTCATAGAAACAGCCACATACAACGCGTTTGGTCTCCCTAGGAACCAGTACAGTCGACTCATCAGTAAAGAGGAAAATCAGTGCTTATGTTGTGTTAAGCTGTTCTGTGCTGCGTAATGTAACTGCTATCATGCTGCGTAAATCCGCTACAACTGTGTTACGTAAATCATCTTCTGTTTTACACAAATCCGCTACAACTGTTTTACGTAAATCATCTACTGTTTTACATAAATCCGCTACAACTGTGTTTCGTAAATCCGCTACAACTGTGTTACGTAAATCATCTACTGTTTTACATAAATCCGCTACAACTGTGTTACGTAAATCCGCTACAACTGTGTTACGTAAATCATCTTCTGTTTTACATAAATCCGCTACAACTGTTTTACGTAAATCCGCTACAACTGTTTTACGTAAATCCGCTACAACTGTGTTACGTAAATCATCTACAACTGTTTTACGTAAATCCGCTACAACTGTGTTACGTAAATCCGCTACAACTGTGTTACGTAAATCATCTACTGTTTTACATAAATCCGCTACAACTGTGTTTACGTAAATCATCTACTGTTTTACATAAATCCGCTACAACTGTGTTACGTAAATCATCTACTGTTTTACGTAAATCCGCTTTACAACTGTGTTACGTACGTATCATCTACTGTTTTACATAAATCCGCTACAACTGTGTTCATCTACTGTTTTACATAATCCGCTACAACTGTGTTACGTATATCATCTACTGTTTTCGCTACATACATAAATCCGCTAAACTGTGTTACGTAATCTACTCCGCTACCACTTCATAACTGTGTTACGTATATCATCTACTGTTTTACATAAATCCGCTACAACTGTGTTCTACGTAAATCATCTACATCTACTTTTACTCCGCTACAGTGTGTTACGTAAATCATCAACTGTTTTACATAAATCCGCTACAACTGTGTTACGTAAATCCGCTACAACTGTGTTACGTAAATCATCTACTGTTTTACATAAATCCGCTACAACTGTGTTACGTAAATCCGCTACTGCCAGCTTTTGCACTGTGTTACGTAAATCCGCTACAACTGTGTTACGTAAATCATCAACTGTTTTACATAAATCCGCTACAACTGTGTTACGTAAATCCGCTACAACTGTGTTACGTAAATCCGCTACAACTGTGTTACGTAACTCATCTACCATTGGGTTGCGTAAATCTGCTACCACTGTGTTACGTAAATGAACTACCATTGTATGCGTAAATCTCCTTTCATTACATAAATCAACTGTGTTGTCACAATCCTTTTACCAGTTAAAATTGCAGTGTTCAACGCCCCATCACTGTGTGGGATATTAACCTTCAACCTGAATGGTTCATACAAATTTCATCTCTTTACCACTACGTGGTGAATCACAGCATGGTCATCAGGTATGAATCGCAAACCCGATGTTAATTACTAATAATGGATTCGAACCTACAGCACGCTGATCCTGGTATCAAGGGTTACAACTCACACGAAAACACACACAAAACAAAACAAAAATAATAAAAAACCACAACGAATAACCGGTCACTGAGCTCACTTGTACACCATATATGCTTAAATGTATCCCTAAAGACGAGTACATTTTAATGACGGCATGCCAGTTTTGATGCTTCATATCAGTATAAAAGAGTGGTATGACTGACACAAATCCTGTTCACCTGGTTAGATATTCGGAACACCGTCCATGGTCGGGAGAGTCACAGCGCTCCGTATGTCTCTCCAAGTAAGAAACGAGGGAAGTCACGGTGTGATGACAGACATTTGACCTGTAACAGTAATCAATACGTTAACACTCTCCTACCAGAAGATGTCAGATGAAATTACCAGAAGGAAATTCTGGTTTGTAACAGTAGATGCGTTAACACTCTCCTACCTCTTTGAATGGCATGTTAGGAGATAGAAAGTACAATATTGACAAACGTTATGGATGGCAAATTTGTGACAGTGAGGTCTCGGTACAGATTCAGGTACCATTGTCAAGCAGGAATGTAATATGTGTGTGTGTCTTTGTGTGTGTGCGCGCGCGCAGATAAAAAACAGTGAGTTAACAAAGGGAATGGTGCAGTGTCTAGAGATGTACAAATCATAGTCGTAGTTAGGAAAGGAAGAGATGTTTATACAGTTGATTATACAGTTTGTAGCTTGGTGGAGGAGCGCATCATAAGCGGATGGAATAAAGTAGACATACCCAGTTTTGCTGAGACCTTCCGCAGATGAGCAAGTGTAGATGGTCCAAAACACAAGGCAAGTCCAGGATCTCATCGCTGGAGTGCGGAAGTCACAATAAGGAAGAAGCAAATGTGGAGTATTGGTGGCGCCACATACTACATGACAGTCATCGGGGGGATCCAGGATTTTGGAGAATTGGAGAAAAGGGGGTTGCACATTAAGATTAGGGTAATTTTTTTTTATTTTTTTTTGGGGGCGGTGCGCGCCCATTCCTGGTCATTGAGTGCATTGAGTGCACTTCAACTTTATTTGAATCTGTATTTTACTTGGCGTGCCAGCTTCATGTGGGTTAAAACCTCATCTGATTCATGTCTGAGACATTTGTTCACTGTTTAGAACACCCACGAACACATATGTGGTACTGTCAAATCTTGACATAACGAAGGTGCAGTTGTACTCGAACCCATCATCCTATTTTTGGGGCAGTTTGCATTTTGACTTTGTTAATGGTTTTTTTAGTATGTCACCACAAGGGACAGCGGGAATAGCTCTGTCGAGAATCGAACATGGGAATTTGGTTTGAGTTACCAAAGCGGTAACCACTCTTGATTATATCAACTATGTCTTATTTGGGGTATCGCATATTTACACGGGAAAACACTTTCTTGAATACATAAAAAGACACATAATGTATTTTAGAAAATGAAACATGTTGTGTTTGGGAGGTACCCTTGAAGATCCGGGTTAGAACTGGCCTTCAGCAGGCCATGATTGCCGTAAGAATTGAGTAATGAGATCGGGTGGTCAGACTCGCTGACTTGGTTGACACAAGTCATCGTATCCCAACTGCTTCTGGTCACTGGATTATCTGGTCCAGACAATTATTTACAGACCACCGCAATGTAGTTAGAATATGTATAAGTGCGGCGTCAAACAACAACCAAACAGATATATTCAGTAGGCATTGTGAATTCTTAGCTTTCGGCAATGGACGCCGTGCCGATGTTCACTCTTCAAAGGGGTACACATGATATAGCCCACAAGCTGTCAGACATCCATTCTTGTGGCAGCCGCGGTTAGAACCACGATCAGTGCTGGCGATTTGGTGCCTCATTCTTAGAGTCGAATCCCGGATTTGGCTCAACCCCAAAACGTACTAGAATCGGAAGTTTAATCCAAAGTATATTTCTTCTTAAAGTGGATTATTGTTTTAGTTTTAAAACTGTTTTATAGTACTGATCTTTGATATTTATATATACATCTATACAAAAACACTTTGACGAAATAGTTTTTTACAAAAACCGAACTCACCTGGTTGTATTTGTCCATGTATATCTTCTCTCTGTTGTATAATCTGTATTATTAGCATAGGCGATCTGCCACATATGACTACAGCTTTACCTATACAGGTAGTCTAGGTTAAGGCGCTGATAATGATTATAGTGTTTTTTCGGGTCCACTTGAACGTATTGACTTTACCACAGGCAACGATTAGAGAGCGGTCAATGCCCCCAAGGTCATTCAAACCAGTGTCATATTGTTACAGTTTGGTGTATAATTTGACAAAGTGCACATGAAAGAAACGCATATGAAATATAATTGAATGAAATATTATTTGTGACAGTCAAGGAAATGCGTACTTTGTTGACATTATTGTGATCCCCTCTTCCCCCTGTTCTACCACAGTTGTTATAATTAACAACGGTACAAAAGTGTGATGAGTGATCATGCGTGAGTATGATTTTAGGTTTTAGCTTTTTAGAAGCACACCAGCAATACCACGGTGGGGCACACTACTACTACTACTACTACTACTACGTCTACTACGTCTACTACTACTACTACTACTATTACTACTATGTAGGAAACACGCAAGGTTTTGGATAACGACTTCTTGTTTACTCCACAAAGCGACGATTCCTACACGCTTAGCAATTATAGGCAGATTGACATTAACAAAAAACTGTCCAAAAACTGGTTGACACATGTTACCGTATCCTAGTTGCGTAGATCGACGTCCATGCTGTTGATCACTGGATTGTCTCTTCCAGACTCGATTATTTACAGACCGCCACTATACAGCTGGAATATTGTCTATTGCTACGTTAAACGTCGTATTTGTAATATGATCCACGAAATTGTAACTATGTACAGTGTTTAATAAACAAACCAATACATAACACTTCAAGGATCATTGGTGTGTTACCAACAAGTCCCCAATGATTGTAATAGGCAACAACGTACAGGGGTACAGATCCCACATGACGATCAATACAAAATGCTACCATACGGCAACAGACGTGTCAAAGATAATAACACCCAACCTGTAACAGTTGAGTTCACCTGATAACACCGGTCGATAGCAAGGACATTTCGATGTCTTTTGAACGACTTCTCGGGCAAAAGTGTGTTTGGACCAGTTTCCGTTGCATAGGGTGCCCCGACCTATTTCTGTTACAAGGACAATTCAACGTCTTTCAAACGACCTTTGTAGTGCTGGACTTACTCCCTGTTACACAAGGTATGCCTGAACTGTTCGTTGGTTAGGTGTTGTTTAGCGCCGCACTCAGCAGTATTTCAGCTATATGGTGACGTCTGTAGATAATCGAGTCTGGACCAGACAATCCAGTGATCAACAGTATGAGCACGGATCTACGCAATTTGGATATGATGACATGTTTCAGCTAAGTCAGCGAGCCTGACCACCCGATCCCGTTAGTCGCCTCTTACGACAAGCATGGGTTACTGATGGCCAATATTCTAACCCGGATCTTCACGGGTAGACAAGCATGGGTTACTGATGGCCAATATTCTAACCCGGATCTTCACGGGTAGACAAGCATGGGTTACTGATGGCCAATATTCTAACCCGGATCTTCACGGGTAGACAAGCATGGGTTACTGATGGCCAATATTCTAACCCGGGTCTTCACGGATGGGTAGCATGATTGAATACAGAACTTTGGCATTTAGAAGAACTATTGTGATTAGAAAGGGCAACAAAAGAATTGTGCACTTGCTGTCAAGGAACTTTTATATCTGTCATATATCAATCTTTGCCAGGACATCCTCCACAGTTGTCCAGAACACTCTTCCGTAGATCCGACTCTATCGCACTCCTGGTCATGGCGGTACCTGGACCTTTTATCGGGTCATCTCGGAGTTTGTCTGCCTGATGCTGTCTGTGTTTCCGGATGTCACGGCATTCTGGCTCTCTCGGTCGTGGAAACAGAACCTAATGAATGTATGAAGAGTACACAGTAGCGTAAACATATTGAATTATGATAAGGTTACATTTGAAAATCATTGTCTGTTTATGACATACAATGTATATTCATTGCTCAGATATGAGTAAGGTTGTGGGGTAGCCAGTGGGTTAAAGCATTGCTTCGCAATGAAGACCCGGGTTAGATTCCCCACATTGGTACATTGTCCGAAAACCCATTCCTGGTGTAGCTCGTCGTGATATTGCTGGAATAATGCTAAAGCAGTGTAAAACAATATCCACTCACTCACTGTCTCACATATGAATAAATCATTCCACTACACCACTACACATTTTCTTGAAATTATCAGCTTGGCATTTATGAAGTTGGGCTCGTGAAAATCCGGGGTAGAATAGGTCTTCAGCAACCCATGCTTGCCACAAAAGGCGACTATGCTTGTCGTAAGAGGCGACTAACGGGATCGGGTGGTCAGGCTCGCTGACTTGGCTGGCACATTACATCGGTTTCCAATTACGCAGATCGATGCTCATGCTGTTGATCACTGGATTGTCTGGTCCAGACTCGATTATTTAGAGACCGCCGCCATAGAGCTGGAATATTGCTGAGTGCGGCGTAAAACTAAACTCACTTACTCACTCATTTATGAAGTAGAAAGATCTACAAAGGGAAACCTCATGAAGAACAAGTACCATAATTTCAAAAAGCCTAACCGATGAAAGTTTCTTATTTGACAATTAATTAGGAAACGTACCCAAGTGAACGTGTGTTGAAGGAGTAGTATGCAGACTAAGTGTTTTACATGTCCTCTTCTGGTTCAGAGGATTTATTGCTGGCCCCCTACAACACAAACAGTGCTTATTGTAAGTATATTCCTATTCCGTTTTATATTTCATAATAGTAAACGTTGGAATTATTGCTGTTGTTGTTTCAAAATCAGTACTGTTTTGGGCATCTCATGTTCATTCCTCAAAAGATTAAACTGTCAATTAAACGGTTTTCAGCAGCAGGAATTTGCTGTCATGTTCCACAAATATTATTTACCCTTTTTCTCATTTCGTTCATGACACTGTGCAACTTGTTAAAGACAGACTCATTTCCTGCATCCCACACTTCAGCTATGTCTCCAACATCACCATGGGTCGAATGTCGATGTATAAAACCAATAACCATACCAAGGCCACGTGGTTGCAGTCACACACGTGCGTTGGAGAACACAGCTTCTCAGAAACGACTGCCCAATATTTACAAGGTCCCCTGTTGACTGGCCTGCGATGGGCTTGACATGCATTTCTTGTCCTGCTTAAGATCTCAGTTTTTCCTGGGAATGTCTATGGTCCACACAGGTTGATGGAGTATGACCTTGGTGTTACAACGACAAAACAAATTTGTGGACATACACATACTGTAAATACATGAAATGCATATCTTCATTTCTTATTAAGTAACATAGTCCACATATCTTTTCGCATCTATTTTTCCTGGAACAGAGAAATGTTTAATAAAAATATGCAAGCTGCTGCTCCTTATTTCAGCAGAAGAAGATTACCAATCAATGTTCATCATTAAATCTTATTCTATAATAATGCATGTTTAACCACACACACACCTGTAAGCAGACTTTGGAACAACTCTGACATTTGTCCAAGATCATTTACTACCAGCTCTAGACAGCCAACGAGGGATGCATCGAGTCTGAAGAACCTTCTCTCTCAGTGCTTGAAGTCTGATATTTTGAAGTGTTGCGAGAGTGCTATGTCCTTATTAAAACCATCAAACAATAACGACTTTCGGGACTCGCCAATCAATTCTGTGGGGTATACATAGTCTTCATCCTTGACCCCTACCGTCAACACTGTAGTTATCGGGAAATAAACAATCGCCTTGTCGCCGTCTTGAAGCTTGACATAGATGTCAATGTATGAAGACTTGGAGCTGTCTTGAAGCTTGACATAGATGTCAATGTATGAAGACTTGGAGCTGTCTTGAAGCTTGACATAGATGTCAATGTATGAAGACTTGGAGCTGTCTTGAAGCTTGACATAGATGTCAATGTATGAAGACTTGGAGCTGTCTTGAAGCTTGACATAGATGTCAGTGTATGAAGACTTGAAGCTGTCTTGAAGCTTGACATAGATGTCAATGTATGAAGACTTGGAGCTGTCTTGAAGCTTGACATAGATGTCAATGTATGAAGACTTGGACTGTCTTGAGCTTGACATAGATGTCAGTGTATGAAGACTTGGAGCTGTCTTGAAGCTTGACATAGATGTCAATGTATGAAGACTTGGAGCTGTCTTGAAGCTTGACATAGATGTCAGTGTATGAAGACTTGGAGCTGTCTTGAAGCTTGACATAGATGTCAGTGTATGAAGACTTGGAGCTGTCACTGTAGTCAAAGCCTCCACAGGTCGCCAAAGAGTGACGTTCGGATGTGGTTTGCGTCGTGCCTGACTGACGAACAATCTGGAGTTTCCTGTTGGTATGGTATATCTACAGTGACTTGAGGGTGTATCGTGAGGTAACATTGTATCAAAATCTATATTGATTGTTGTCTTGGAACCAGTCACCAAACATTCTCTGCACTCTAGCCATAATGACTCTGCTATAACTCCAGCCTTCAGAAATGCATTGTTCCGTCTCCTGGTTAGAATGACAACTTTTTGTTATCTAAAGGTCGATCTGATCTGCTTTGATCAGATGAATAATTAATGTGTCTACTTAGTTAAGCAAAGCTGTTATCATTGGTTAAGCTTATTAATTGTTATCCTTTCATACTGACGATGTTTATATATCCGATTGGCATAACTCAAATTTATGAAATGTACTTGTTACATATATAGTATTCCATGAAAAGCAACATAGAATGAGTATCTTAGTGTGTGTGGGTGGGTGGGGGGAGACCTTGCTTAAAGCGAAGCCCTCTCTTCTTTATCATCCAAAACTGTGTTCCACAGGAGATATCGCTTTGACAGTAGATTTTGCACAATGCCCTGACAATGCTATGACGTCATGAACTTGATGACGTCACAATACTATGACATCGCTGCACTGCAAATCTAATGGCAGTACTGTGTTCAGAGATGTACATTTTTCATTGAAAACTAATGAAGAGTGATTTTGGATGATAAATAGAATCTCACCCTCGTGTCTTCTGATATCAAATATATCAACACTCGTTGATAAAAGTAAAATTATCCTTGGGAAGCCTCGGATATTTGTTACTTTATCAACTCGTGGTGATATATTGCATATCAAAAGACACTCGGGTGGGATTCTCTATATATCCTCCGCATAGTTGCTATAAGTGTTCGGTCCAGCTTAGCTTACAAAATGCTGTATGTTAAGATAACTGGTCAGTTAAAGTGACCATTCCCAACATATCCTCAATCAAAACATTTCCCTTGTATCATTTTAGTCTCCATGATCTTCTTTCTTAAGAGAACACCCATTTCCCAGTCGGTTGCTCGATGTTGCATTCTCTTCTTTATAACCATGTGCCCTTCTTCTTTCCTGTCCCAGCTGACAGTCGGTTCATCTGCCAACACTCAGCAGTGGGTGACGGTATGATACTTGCAACACATACTACAAACGTAAGGTAGCCATCAATGCCGACATTCTCTAAATGTGTTTGCATCAGTGACGAAGTGTTCCGCTCTTGGGCGGACTTTGCAGTTCCCTATTTAGACTTGTACCATACGTTCCCTAATCGTTTCTAGGCGAACAATTCACAAGCCTGTCCATATGGTGGGACAGGAAACGCCTATCATTTGGGCAACACCTGGTATCTAGTGATTCGTAAACATATGCTCTGTCATTACATTGTATCAGTTACTTGTAGTTTACCTGTATCAGACATCTATAATTTACCTGTTCAGATCATTGTATCAGTTACTTGTAGTTTACCTGTATCAGACATCTATAATTTACCTGTTCAGATCATTGTATCAGTTACTTGTAGTTTACCTGTATCAGACATCTATAATTTACCTGTTCAGATCATTGTATCAGTTGCTTGTAGTTTAACTGTATCAGACATCTACAATTTACCTGTTCAGATCATTGTATCAGTTGCTTGTAGTTTACCTGTATCAGACATCTACAATTTACCTGTACAGATATTTGTATAAGTTACTTGTTGTGTAACTGACTGTGCCGTCATGGCACACAAGGAGTTTGACTTCCAGCTCATCGTGAATATGTTCTCAGAAGCATCCGGCCTCTTTGGTCTCACTATCAGCCTGGGCAAGACAGAAGTACTGTTCTAACCAGCGCCCGCCACCAACCCCTTCCCCCGTCCATCTCCATCGAGGGTACCCAGTTGAAGACGGTGGACGACTTTAAGTACCTTGGAAGCACCATCAGCAACAACAGCAGCCCGGATAAGGAGATCTACGCCATGATCTGCAAGGCCATTCAGCTCTCGGTCGTCTCCGAGCTCGCGTCCTGGATTCTTTATAGACCGCTGGAATAATGCGGAGTGCGGCGTTAAACAACAGACAAAAACAAAATATGTGGTCTGAGATATTTCCAGGATTTCTTTGGATTCCAAAACAAGTTTCCTTATCAGAATAATTGAGAAAATTCTTGTTGGTAGCCTAATTATAATTTTGGTAACTGGTAATTCTCTCAATTACTTAATTTTCTTATATAGAGGTGTTTATCATTTAATAATATTTGTTAGTTCATTCCATTAATGCCTTCTGCATTATTATATTATATTACTGTAATATTATTATGATTATTGTTCTAGCTGTTGTAGGACTATGTAACAGTAATCAGCATCCATTTACTGCAGAATTTCTGCCAAACATTTCATGCACAATATATTCTGTAAATATCTCTGTAAATATATTTTTTCACATTGTGCCGGATGTATGTTGTTACAGACTCAAGGTCGGTATGTCAGCCCTGTGAGGAACAGCCTCCAGAACAAGTTCCAGGGGAGATAACTCTCTACAGAGATCCAAATACTTCTCCACAACGTTGTCTGTACCTGACTTGTCCAACCCAGCCCACTATAGACAGGTGAAGAGTGTTAGTTACATGGCTCTTTGTCAGGGATAGTACGGCCTGTAACGTTGTCTGTACCTGACCTGTCCAACCCAACCCACTATAGACAGGTGATTGGTGTTAGTTACACGCCTCAGATTTTGTAGGTGCCAAATTCAGTGTTGTGTGGAACCGTTTTCATTCGTTTCTCTTCTGTTTCTACTATGGTATTGGATGCAAAGCATTTCACCATGATAGTTGTCGCAGACAAACATTACAGGTTGTTATTTGAAATGATATAACTTTTGTAGGATAAGTAACTATGTTTTAAGGAACTTGGGAAACACCATTAGGATATGTCTTTAAGTCCAATCCATTTCCACTTCATGGATAAACAATAGCATGTGCTAAAAATATGATGAAACCAAACTCACTCACTCGACAGCTTACCTGACACCAAACTATTTTATGCAGTCTCTATCTTCATTGTCGTTTGCAACAAATAGCAGTTGCCTGTGCACTATCTGGAGCAAAGTCTAGTGATTGATACTGTGAGTGAGTTTAGTTTTACGCCGCACTCAGCAATATTCCAGTTATATGGCGGCGGTCTGTAAATAATCGAGTCTTGACTAGACAATCCAGTGATCAACGACATGAGCATCGATCTACACAAATAGGAACCGATGAAATGTGTCAGCCAAATCAGCGAGTCTAACCACCCGATCTCAGTAGTCGTCACTTACAGGAAGCATTTGTTTCTGAAGATCAATTCTAACCCGGATCTTCACCGATCAATTGATACAGAAGTTCTGAGCAGCTGATTGGTTTCGCTGCCTGTGATTCATGCGAGGTATGGTATATGTGTGTAGTAGATGCTGTTGCAACTTCAGTAATAGTTAAGTGTTTGACTCAAGAGGCACGTTAATATTTAAAATTTGCTGAGAGAAGTATGGAGAACTTCAAGTTTAACCTGCAATGTTAGTAATGGTGATCTTTAGTTTGTAAAGCATGTGAGGGGCGGTGGGGTTCCCTAGTGGTTAAAGCTTTCACTCATCACGTTGAAGACCTGGTTTCGATTCCCCACATAGGTACCCACTCACCCTGCTGATCTATATGATTGACATATGCCATATATATCTGACTGATGTATCTACTTTAGAGTAGTATATAAACTGTACCCACAAAAATACACAACAAAAGACAGTCGTTGCTGTTCAATGAGTTTATCTATGAAGCATGATTCTTGCACATCTGGATGATGATGATGATGATGACAGCTGTCCATATGAACAATTGAATGAATGTACCATTTTGGATTCACATTTGTCTAGTTAACAAATCACTGAAGGAATAGAACCATAGATTATGTAATACATGTATTTGGGATTATACTTTCTCAGTAAAGTACAGATTCTAGTACTTTTGTTGCCTTGAGTCCAATCTGGAATTTGAACCCACACTCTGAGCCAGGCACCTTATCGCCAAAACAAAGAGTGAGCCATCTAACCCACTCAGCCACTGCAGTTTTCGCAATGTATCAAGGATCCGCTTTCAGTAACATATGCTGTAGGTTTGTCTTTGTCAAATTATGAGACTTGATCAAGTACAGTAAGCATCTAATCCTTGTTTATAGGAATTATCTAGTTAATGTGTCTCAAAATGAGAACATTGTTGTTTAGCCTTCAGTGGATCATCACTGGGTCATCTTGATCATGTCATCAACATTGTGTCTAAAGTTGCCAGTGTGTAATCCATAGCATTACCATCATGTTGTCATTATTGTCATTGTCAACTCGATTGTGTCATTGTGTTATTGTTGTAGTGTCATTGTGTCATTTCCATTGTCATCATCATTGTGTCATTGTTGTTGTGTCATTACTGTGGGCAATACTGTGGTCATCTTTATGTCATTTTCACGGTGCGTTTACTTAAATTCCTAGTCACAGCCTCATACCAATACTCTTGAGATAGTCAAATATGTCGTGCTTGGTGATTTTCCCACAAATATCAAACAGAACAATAATAAAGCAAAACTTTGAAATCTCATCCTGATTCTTTTAGCACATATTGAAGGTCATCGCAAGTCTCTTGAGGTGTCTTCATATGCCCATCCAAGTCTGTGTCCAATTGCACCAGACAATACAAGGGAGACAACCCAGACAATACAAGGGAGACAACCCAGACAACACATTTCACAAACAACCAGTCAGACAGTTGATGAGACCAGTGACTTGCCATTATCACAGACAACACCAAACTGGTGTGTTAAATAAATAAATAAATATATCACATGATAATATATATGCGTGGATAACAAGCACAGGACATAGAGAGATCAGCTTCCAACCTGAGGTTGTCACAATTCTCCAATCTCCATTTTCGGACATGGAAGTATTGCAATTCCAACACCAACATTTCCCCTGAACTTGTTGAATAGCGTCACATTTGTGTAGCTGTAGACATTTATACAATATTTCTGTCCTTGCTCAAACTCATCATTTCATTATCATAATTGCTGTAGTATGAAGGTCAAGGTCACCTATAAATTTCAAGGTCATCCAAGCGACTTCAACATTTTCTTCACAGGCGGATTCACATTGACTCCATGAAACTTCCAATCCAATGCACAGAAGTCTGCACACTCAATCTTTTCTCTCTGGAACTCTGGTAGCTCGGCTGTGTCCTCAGTCCTGGAACAAAACAAGGAGAGATTGTTTGAAATTCTAGGATTTTTTCTTTGCCTTTTTATTAAATGAAAAAAAAAATCTGTCAGCTGACTTAGTGATGATGTCCAGCCAACAGATGACCATCCATGTTATACCAACTGGCATTAAAGGATGGTGCTTGTTGTTGACTTGCCTGCTGGCCTTCAATCATTCAGTTCAAGCTGCTTCCATGATGTAGCGTACAGAGTGTCTGTCTGAGAGCAGAAAGTTGGTGGTTTGATCCACACACATCAAAAGATATTAAATGATGGTACTTGTTGTTGCCCTGCCTTCTGTTTTATTTTATAATTATTTATTGTTACAATTTTTATATAAACGTATATTTGACCACTTTTGCCATCTTAGCGATCTAGTGGGTTAAGTGTCAGTCCAGAAGGTCAGTGTCTTGAACCAGGTCATCGTCATGCCAACACACATTTTCATATGGTACTTCTTGTTATCCTTCCCAATTCTTGTTGGCTCAGAGTCCACATGTATCCCCCCTGGGAATGCCAGGGTCTATGACAGTTGCCACCTAGGACAATTGCCACCCAGACAATTGCCACTCAGGGGCCCGTTTCACAAAGCCCTCGTAGCGCTACGACTATCGTAAGTCAATGTTACAGTATAGGAGGTACAAATGCTACGAGAAAAGTTCGGACATGTTAGGCTTAAGAGGGCTTTGTGAAACAGGGCCCTGGACAATTGCTGGGTGGCATAATTCCATGATCATTGGTCCGAATCCCAGTTCATCACGATTATGTTTCTGGGTTGGTTGGTACCAACAGTGGTAAACGTATGAGACCTGCATCACCTCATGCTTCTTCCAACATTAAGCCCAGATGCTTTGAGATAGATGCATATATACAAAATGCCATACTTTGAGTTTGTTTGTTTGTTGTTTTAAAGCCACACTCAGCAATATTCCAGCTGTATGATGGCAGTCTGTGAATAATCAAGTCTGGACCAGACAATCCAGTGATTAACAGTACGCAAAACCTGTGACCCAATCCCTTTAATTGCCTCTTAAGACAAGCACGGGTCACTGAAGACCAATTCTAACACTCATCTTCATGGATTGAGTTTTAGAATTGGTTGTTAAATGTTATACTTGTTGGAGTTAATCTACAGAATGTCAACATAAAGGTTTTGTGATCACAAGAACGGAAACCGCAACAGTGATTTGTCAAACAGTCTTATACATAATGATATCCAACCAGATTGGCCAGTTGTATCAAGTGCTATGGATGATTAAACATGGAGATTACTCACACAAACTTGGGATACAGAATCCTCTCAGCGAAGGCTGCAACTCCACAGAACAGCTGGTAGTCGATGTTTGTCTCCTCATCAATCTCAAGCAGCTGACACACATCGGTAACCTCCTCCTTGCTGATAGTGTTCACCAGGACATCCTTCAGGGCTTTCTCTATGTCCTGCACAATACATGGAAACAGTGTATATGTGTTCTGCACAACACAAGGAAACAGTGTATATGTCTATATGTCCTGCACAACACAGGGAAACATTGTATATGTCCTGCACAACACAGGGAAACAGTGTATATGTCCTGCACAACACAGGGAACATTGTATATGTCCTGCACAACACAGGGAAACATTGTATATGTCCTGCACAACACAGGGAAACAGTGTATATGTCCTGCACAACACAGGGAACATTGTATATGTCCTGCACAACACAGGGAAACATTGTATATGTCCTGCACAACACAGGGAAACATTGTATACACATGAGGAACAAACATTGAGTGAATTTAGTTTTAACCCACTTTTAGCAATATTCCAGCAATATCACAGTGGGGGACACTAGAAATGGGCTTCGCATATTGTACCCATATGGGGAATCAAATCCGGGTCTTCAGCATGATGAGCAAACACTTTAACCACTGGGCTACCCTAGTCCTACACAACACAGAGAAACAGTGTATATGTCCTGCACAACACAGAGACACAGTGTATATGTCCTGCACAACACAGAGAAACATTGTATATGTCCTGCACAACACAGAGACACAGTGTATATGTCCTGCACAACACAGAGAAACAGTGTATATGTCCTGCACAACACAGAGAAACAGTGTATATGTCCTGCACAACACAGAGAAAAATTGTATATGTCCTGTAGTTTCTCAAATGACATTTTAGGAGCTGCAGCATCAATAAAACCAATCAATTATGACTTCCCTTTCCTTTCAATAGGATGTTTTGGTAGAGCTTCTAGTACCTTCATCAAACACGACCGAAACACTACAATTATACAGTCAACATACAGAGGTCAAGCACAGAGTATTGGTGATATATCATTCTATTTATCAACCAGGGCACACAATAGTCACTCACCTTGAAGGGGATGACACCTGTCTTGTCTCTGTTCTTGGAGTGTATTTTCTGGTAAAGTATATGGCGCCTGGAGGATACGACACAGTAGGTCCGCAGATAGTCCTGTGGGGTCATCTCTGGGAAAAACAGAAACAACACTGTCAGGTTGACTAACACTGTAGGCTAACACTGGCACTGTGTTTACCAACTTCAACTGGTGCAATGTTTACCATCCACCACTGGCACTAGATGTACCATCAACCTTGAGCACCATGTTTCCCATCTACCATTGGCACCATTTTTACCATCTATCATTGGTGCTATGTTTACCATCTTCAATCAGCACTATGTTTACCATTTATTATTTGGTGCCATATCCACTCTTAGGAACATGTCTACAGTTCACCTTTGGTGCCATATTTACCATCCACATTAAGCACCATTTTTACCATCTACATTAAGCACCATATTAACCATCTACATTAAGCACCATTTTTACCATCTACCACTGACAGTGTGTTTCCAATCCACAATTGGTGCCCTGTTTAGCATCTACCAACAGTAGTTTACCATTCCCCAACATGAATCCTGATAAAAGTTCCTGTAATTGTCATATACTAACAGAAAAAAGTAACTGTGCAGGATGGCGGTCACTTACTCTCGAGCACCTTCATGTCCATTGGCAGGGTGAATCGGCTGGATTGCTGAGACAGAGCTAGACGGCCAGTCAGCCATGAACTCATCCGCACGCGGTTCTGCAAGGGAGACAACTCTAGGTGAGTGTTAGGTTATCTACATGACAAATCACTCTGATCTCACAAAATCTATAGTTTCACATCTTCACATATGTTTAATCTTTTATTTTATCTTACGTTTAATTATGTACAAAATATTTTAATCATTTATTGAAAATAAATTAATTGAAAGACTAAGACGATTTTATGGGACTATATTTGTGTGTATAACCCACTTGTAAAATTGCAAAGAAATGTTTACAGTCAAATATGAAGTATAAGTATAAAAGTATACTGAAAGGCAAAAATAACTGTATTCATCATAGATGTATTTAAAAACTCCAAATGTGTACCAGAGTTTAATTTTGTTGTAAACAAACCAAACACTTTCTACAGAGTTCTCAATTTATACAATAACATTGTGCCATGCAGCTTATATTCTTTCTATAATTTACAGTGAAATGTCTGATTCTTTTCACTCATAATAGATGTACGTCAGTTTAAAAAGGATAGAAAATTTGAGATGGGGCACTTTTCTCAGCTAAACGGAATAGCACTGACTTAGTCCATCTTTAAAACTAGTTGTCATTCAAATACATAAATGACTGCGCTATCTGTAAAGCCATATCAATGTTAATCAGTATACAAAAATATATAAGGCCAAAAACAAATATGTGTGTTTACGGTTTCCCGACCGACCCCATCAATAAATTCCCAACCCTAATGTTTTTTTTGTTTTTTTAAGAGCAGGGAAACATTTTGCTATTCCAACAGTATGTACTCCCCAATGTTGGGCGCGACCATATGTGACCTGTGCTCACTTACTCTTGTTTTTCATAAATGTTGAATTTAGAAAGTGTTGACGCTTCAGTTATAAACAATTTTAACTGGTCTCCCCGCTTTTCTTTCAAAATTGGTGCCTGATATCACATAAATATGTGATTTTATGAAAAATATGTGAGTGCATTTAAAAAAAAAAGTAAGAAAAAAAAAATCAACCCTACCTACCGACCCTGTTTTATAATTCCATATACCCTAAACACACATATATTTGTTTTGGCCTAAGAATTATATGATCAGTTACTTTTGCCTTTGAGTATACATGTACACTGGCGAAAGGTTTCACTAACTCTGTGCTGTTATATTGCTGCTTGAAGGTAGTAAGTGTTTTATTGACAGTGTGATGATATATACCAATATTATTGCTGATATATATATATATGTATACACCGTTGCCGTGACCACTTCACAGTGAACGTTGACGACACTGACAAAACGAACAACATCATGAAACTATAATTGACATCCCTATCCACCTGTCAATCAATAAACAAATCAATAGCACTGGTTCAGCGAGTGAGACGATGGGCCGCGGTGCTGCAAGAACTAGTCTTTTCCAGCTATGTGGATCACACAAGGTTGCTAGGTGTTGTCTTTGGTATTGGCAGGGATATTTACAACATTGTTTTGCAAATAAACACATTGTGTCACCAAAATATCTATTGATGAACCTTGTGTGAAACACAAAGCTCAAAATATACCTTGTGTCATCACAACGTTCATAATTATCATAGGTTGGTATGTGAAAGTGAGTTTGAAGCTGTAAAAATCGTAGAAAGCATCATAGTTTGGAACGGTTTGAAGAAAGTGTGGGAGACGGTGACACTGGAATGGTGTATAATTGACACAAATGTCACATAAACAACGTCTATTACATTGTCGTATGAGTCTTTGAGAAGATCCATGTCAGACAGATCTGACACGCTGTTTGATGTCTGGCGAGGAGAAATGAACACATCACCTCAAATAAATTGTACAGAAACACCATCTCATGATGTGATGATATGATAATGTGTCACAATATAGCTAACCTCATACTGGTCTTTAATCAGAGCAGTACTCAGTGAATATGCAACATAATGTGGACCTATATATGACCACCATGAGGAATTAACATGTTGACTGACACAGGCACAAGTAACAAAGAATGCCAGGAGACGGATGTTTCTTGTGCCTATTTTGCCAACATGTGAAACTTGGTTTAAAATACCACTGATGTAGCTATGAGATAACTCGTAGTGGCAAATTCGGCCAGAATTGATACTACGAGTATACTCGTGATAGGCAGTCATAGGCAATTAAACATACAAATGCTAAACAAGAAAAGGTGTAATGATTGTATCAACAAGATTAAACATCAGATACCATATACACATACATATACATACATGTAAATAGACATAAAGACATACAGACAGACATATGGCCTCCCTAAAAGTGGACACACAGCACACCTGTTTTACCTTCAAAACATCAGGTTTTATACAGAATAGAATAGGACAGAATAGCTTCCCCTGACTGACACCAACATCAAAGCACTGTTACAACAACAGTCTTATCAAAGCACATTTTTGTTACTTCATCTGTGTTACACTAAGTTATAGCAGAAGGTTACAACTTTAACAATATACAGGTTTTTGACTTTGTCATTAAATCTGTTTGTTTTTTTGGTTAAAACTGCACTTCGCTAAGAACTCTCTAAACAGTGAGTTCAAAACAGCAATGAGGTTCTGCTGCTCACCTGATGTTTTTGCACCTTTGTACAAAGTATCTACACACCTTTCAAAAGTCAAAATGAAATGTTAAGATGGGTAAAAAACAAATACGATACATGTTTGTCTGAATTATACCCTGTAGGGTCTAGGAGATACAGCATCCTGGCGACAGAAGATGGAGCACTTCCATTTTGAATTACTTCACTACAAAAACAGTATCCTACTATAGGGCAGTGTATGAAATAAGCCAAAAACCCAGCCAGACATCAGGGCTGGTAACTTCAAAATGTTACAAGCCCAAAATGGATTTAACCAGACCAGACACCAAGATATGGTGAATTTACTCAGATGTATGGAATATCTAATAAAACGTACCAGACCATCAGGCTGGCTAGCTGTAAATTTAGACCATCCATTAGAAATCTAGCCCATCTCGGGTGGTCGAACGGGCCTTATTTCATACACTGTATAGGGTCAAAGAAATAATTGCTCAGCTTTTAGATGACAATGTCAGAAGAAGAGGAATGTACATATTTAGACATGGTTACATCATAAAACAAACTTGAGATTACAGCACAGACAAATACAGCAAAAACAGTGTAGTATATGTAGTAAAGGTAGACTAACTATCATGAACATTGACATATGAACATGTTACACAAGCAGAAAGGAACATATTTGAAGAGACTACACTATAAAGATGAGAAAAAAGGTTTTATTAAGAGCAATGCCCTGCCACCACCAACACATGAAGCAAGCACCATACAACACTGTTGTACCTTAGAGAGAGCATCGTCACTCATGCTGTCTGCATCGAAGTCAAACTCCTTGCGATGATCGCGCATTTCCTGCATCAACAGCTCCTACACATGCAAACACATGCACATGCATTGAAATAAACATCAGTGCTGTCAATCACCCCTGTGTGGGAACATGTCGGCTTGAAATCAACAAGAAATATCATCCATTGCCACTCGTAAATAAACCTTGAATCATTTCCAAACATCACCTTTGCATAATTTGCAAAAAAACTGTGGAAAACAAATTGTAAACTCCTTGTACCGTATATGACTGTTGATAAGCCAATCAGATATTTAAGCTTAAGTTTTAACTTGATAATAGAGATAAAATCAGATTTTTGGTTCATAAGTTGAACCACCAGCCTGCAAATCTTCCCAGTGTTATCCATCATCTGAAATAGTTTGTCGATTGAATCTTGTTGTTTAACACTGCACTCAGCAATATTCAAACTATATGGCAGTGGTCTGTAAATAATGGTCCAGTGATCGAATCAATCAATATGACATGTCAGCCAGTCCAGTGATCACCCGATCATCATGACAAGCATGGATTGCTGAAGACCAATTTTAAACCGAATCTTCATGGTTCTCATCAGAAATAGAATATCAGTAAATCTGTATTGAATAACATGAACTGAGAGAAAAATATATCTCAAGCCCTAAATATAAAATATAATTCCTGGCAGAACAAAAATGGTAAATCATCATATCTGGGGATGTTTGATCCCATTTTACATTTTCATTGACAAAATGTATCCTATCTTCAGCATCTGAAGCATTACAATTCAGTTTCCCACAAAGCACATACTTGTATAATAATCATACTTAATTACTTACTTTGAAAAATATAAAAGCAGTTTCATGAAAGTGTAACCTCTATTTAGACAATCCCTTTCCAGATCACTTCTGGTCCTCAAAATTGCCTTATCTACAGTCATATACTGTAATTAATTGCAAATTACTGATATTATGTAAATTTCATGCAAGAATCAATCAGAATACCAAGCAACGCCTGTCAGTAACATGCAATCTGTGACTGATCAATTTCGCTTTTCAGAGCATGCATATTTCTACAGAATCAATTATAATGCATATCTTATGCATTTGCCAAACTACATGCAGTTGACTAGAATAAAGGTTGTGTTTTGGTACTGAAATATTGTGACAACTGCAATCTTCTAAACCACCACAAACCTCCCTATCTGTCATTACAACCACTAGATCCTGTCAACAGACTGAAGAGCATCACAAGCCTGAAACCTGTCTGGTATGTTTACAGACTGATGTTTTCTCCGTGGAATTAAACTAATCAATGCAGTATAACAGGAGTCATTGATTCAATGATTTAAAGACTTGTGAATGCAGATACTCATTTAGAGCTCACTAAACATGTTGGCTTGACCTAGAGATTGTATAATATGATTTTCAGTCAACAGAAATTTTCATTTGTTTCTCAAAATTACAGTTTAAGAATTCCATGAACAGAAGTTAGGGAATGAAAAGGTAAGTGTGCTGTGTAGAACTGATACATTCTTATTTTCAATTTGGGCTGGGTGATTTAGCTTTATACGTGTTGTTTAATGCCATACTCCGTTATATGACAGCTCTGACACAGTAGACTGACTGACTGAGTTTGGCTTTCGCCGGCTTTTAGCAATATTCCAGCAACATCACGGCGGGGACACCAGAAATGGGCTTCACATGTTGTACCCATGTGGGGATTCGAACCCGGTCTTCGGCATGACGAGCCAACGCTTTCACCACTAGACTACCCAACCGCCCCTTACACAGAAGAGGGGTGGATGGGTAGCTTGAGTGGTTAAAGCGTTCTCTCGTCACACTGAAGGCCTGGGTTCAATTCCCCATATGTCTACAATGTGTGAAGCCCATTTCTGGTGTCCCCAGCCGTGATATTGCCGGAATATTGCTAAAAGCGGCGTAAAACTAAACTCACACACTTATAAAGCAGCTTGTAAAGAATTGATCACAGAATCACTGTAGAATGGATAGAATTGAGAACGAGAATGGTTTGGGCTTAGGTATAAAATACCAAGGTTAATGAGATGTTTGACAAAGGAAGGGTCTATATCTCCTTGAAACCAAGTCTGGACCAGGCAATCCAGTGATCAACAGCATGAGCATCAATCTACGCAGTTGGGATATGATGACGTGTGTCAACCACGTCAGCGAGTCTGACCACACGATCCCATTAGTCACCTCTTACGACAAGCCTGGGTTACTGAAGACCAATTCTAACCCAGATCTTCACGGGTAAATTAAAACAGGTGTCTGGAATGGTATTTTGCTGGTTGGGGGAGGTCTATAGACAATAAAAAGGAAAAAGAAAAGAAAATTCCATATGTCCTTGGAGCCTTCTTAAAAATGTATTGCATAATTAATACTACCATCATACAAGCTCAGTCGGTTGACAGGACTTAGCAAGGTGCTTTCTAACAGATCGGTCAACAGGATCTGCTGACTGGTCATTAGTATACACCTGAAAGAGATATTGTTGTATAAGTGACTCTGACAAGCATGAGGACTTACATTGAGATCAGAACGGAGGAACTCTGCCTCGATCTGCTGGCGCCGGGCTCGATCTGCCCTCTGTTCCCGAAGTTTGTCGTTCTTGCTGGAGGAGGGAAGATCCGGTACCTTGCTGTCAGCCTGGTGATTGTCAGCGTCAGTTCTGAAATGAACAACACAATGCTGAAATGTACAACAATAAACTGAAATGTGCAACACAACACTGAAATGTACAACACAATGCTGAAATGTACAAGCCAACGCTGAACTGTACAATAAACTGTAATGTACCACAATGCACTGAAATATACAACCCAATGTTGTAATGTGCAACACACTGAAATATAAAACAATACATCAAAATATACATCAATACACTAAAATGCATAACAATACAATGAAATGTACAAGAAATCACTGAAACGTACAAGGACACAATCAAACTTACAACAAACTGTGAAAAACACCAATGACCCAAGCTAGTTCGAAGAATACATGACTATGCTGAAACACACTGAAAGATGCTGAAAGACATGTAGGGTTTGAATGTATTCAGTGCTGCCCCGACAGGTTTTACATTTAACTGAAAATGCTAAATGTCATGTTCTTTGTGAAAGCAATTTCATCCAGAACGGACCTTCTGAAGTGTACTGCTGCTTCAAGGAGTGACAGTTTTATACTTCAATGACACCACCGTTAATGATGGTTGTACATGGTCACCCTGGATCAGTGCCAACACTTTGAGTTCAAACCGTCGTGTAAAATGATATTTCTCATAAAAGTTTTATAACATTCTATTCACTGTCATATTAGGAGCCAAAGGTAATAAATGTTTGATGTTTAACACAAACACTGGATCTCTTTGTGCTTTAACAACAATACCGTAACCTTCAGGGGACGTACACCCTCACAAACTAGTCTCTCAATAACAGATATATATTTGCCATACTCCTGTGTAAATAACTGTTTTCTTTAGTGATCGCTTGAACTAGGTATATTTGTACAGTACAACAGTAATACATGGACATAGAGCAAATACTGCCCCTTCGTTCATTCAGAGTACACTTGTATATACTGCTCATAAACACTTAGCTCAAGTGCACAATCATGATAATATGACACTTCACCTCCCCAGTAATATCAGAGTTCACCATCAAGATAATATTACAGATCACCATCATGATAATATTACAGTTCACCTCCCCAGTAATATCACAGTTCACCATCATGATAATATTACAGTTCACCTCCCCAGTAATATCAGAGTTCACCATCATGATAATATTACAGTTCACCTCCCAGTAATATCACAGTTCACCATCATGATAATATTACAGTTCACCTTGCCAGTAATATCACAGTTCACCATCATGATAATATTACAGTTCACCTCCCCAGTAATATCAGAGTTCACCATCATGATAATATTACAGTTCACCTTGCCAGTAATATCACAGTTCACCATCATGATAATATTACAGTTCACCTTGCCAGTAATATCACAGATCACCATCATGATAATATTACAGTTCACCTTTCCAGTAATATCAGAGTTCACCATCAAGATAATATTACAGTTCACCTTGCCAGTAATATCACAGTTCACCATCATGATAATATTACAGTTCACCTTGCCAGTAATATCACAGATCACCATCATGATAATATTACAGTTCACCTCCCCAGTAATATCATAGTTCACCTCCCCAATAGTATCACAGTTCACCATCATGATAATATCACAGTTCACCATTATGATAAGGTAAAAATTTACATGGGTTAAAAATGATTCCAAAACGTGTGTCCAGTACACACAAATATACAGAATGAAAACATAGAAAATAATATCACAGCTAGAGAGTCACACAGCAATATTCATGGAACCAATTTCCTGACCAATATATAGGTCTCATAATGAAATATACTATCCCGCCTTACAGCATAGTGGACTTCACAATTTCATCCCTTTATAGGGCCCCCAAATTACCTGCATGAACCATTCAGTCAAATATTGGGGGTCCCTGAAACCAACAACTTTGTAAGTCAAGGTAAAACCATGCTGAAATCAGAATCAGATTGAACCTATATCTGAACACAAACTCCTGAAGATAAGAAACATAGCAACTTGAACATGAACCTTCCATCCTTAATCAATAGTTAATGAAGCTGTCTAAACCTGCAGCCAAAAAATATGTATAACCTCAGACAAATGTATTCTATTTCATGGAATTTCATGTCAATATGGTAGGAGACAAAATGCATTTCACGTTAACATAGTCGAACCCTCTTAGTCAAATCTGCCCAAAACTCAATCAGATTGAACCTGTAACTGAACCATATTCTTAGGTTTCTAGCAAACAATCAAGAGACAGAACTCTGCAAAATTAACACCAGATCTTGAGACTGCTTTAGCTGCCAATACCCTCCACCTGACCCCAGCTGGTTTCCAGCACGACGTCACTTAAACCATACACTAAACCTTCCACAAACATAAGACCTGTAGTTTGGAAAGCTGTGAAAATATTTATAACCTCCACGTCTTATTCTAGAATTGTCTTTTATTCATTGCTGAACCAGCTTGAATCAATCTGAAGTTCAAACAAATGTGGCCGTTATTAGGGTTGTATATTGCGACTTGTTGACCATGTCATGGACGATTGACAGATGTGATTAATTTCACCTCAACTGCACTAACTTGGTGTGGTGTGAGTTGACATCAAACCAACTGAGGGGGTTACTGTAACCTTAGGGGCTGATTTCCTAACTTCCAACTACCTCAAATAATAACATAGTCTTTGTTTTTAACGCTTCACTCAGCAATATTCCAGCTATATGGTGGCGGTCTGTAAATAATAGAGTCTGAACCAGACAATCCAGTGACCAACAGCATGAGCATCGATCTATGCAATTGGGATACGATGTGTCAACGGAGACAGTGAGTCTCAGACCATCCGATCCTGTTAGTTGCCTCTTACATTAAGCATGGGTTTCTGAAGACCAATTCAAATCCGGATCTTCACAGGTATTGAAAACATTGGTACTAATTGTAGTCAAATTCAGTTTTCAAGTGTATTGGTTCTTTTTTCAGTATTATTTGAAAAATATGATAGAAACTATCAGCCTCTTTCTACTATGGTACAAATTCTGAGAGTGAGTGATTATTAGTTAATGTTGCTAGGCAATGCAGTCACATGATTGGGCAAGACACCATATTGTCTCTCATCGGAGTAAGATGCAAAAAAAATATAAAACAATAAAATGTTCATTAAACTACTGTTATAATGAACTCAAACGGACAAGTAATTCAAGCTCATTAGAACTGTAGTTGGTCATATGCATTTCGACTAAAATATACAGTAAGTTGCTGGGTCCAGAAAATCCGTTTGTTATATCATTCAGTTTGTTATAAACATGCTTGTTATAAACATAGTTTACTGTATAACACAAATTCTTCCTGGTTGTCTGTAAACAGCACAACACAGCAAATATATATTAACCTGCTTACAAATTATGCCAGTTGTGATACAAATGCATGTTAACATATAATCCTGTTGTATTATTCTTTCTTCGTGAATACAGTCATCAAAGTCAAAGCTTCATTAACCAGATGTAGAGTATCTGTGAGTGAGTGAGTGAGTGTGTTTAGTTTTATGCTGCTTTTAGCCATATTCCAGCAATATCAGGGGTGGAAATAACTTTAAAATTGCTAGTGTACTCCGGTACAGTGGCACATGTAAAATCACTTGCCCTGATAAGTTTTCCACTATACCATCCGTTTTCTTGTTGATTTTTTAAATAAACAACATAATTAACATTGGAAAGTCAACTGGACACCGTGATATACAAATTTGCTTGCCCAACAGAAAAAAACACTGGACTCGGACGTAGGGCAATGGGTTATTTCCACCCCTGAATATCACTGCAGGGGACACCAGAAATGGGCTTCACATACTGTATCCATGTGGGAAAATGAACCCAGGTCTTTGGCAAAACAAGAGAACACATAAACCAGTAGGCTACCCCAGATGACCATCATATGGACTTGTAGAATAATCCATGCTATCAGTTCAGCAATATTTTGATTTTACACCAGTGGAATCTTCTTTGGCAGAAAATTGAGACTGATGATTCTTTGGTTTTGACATTTTGAATGACAGACAGAAACAGCTACCTGCAATACATACCTTAGAGCTTGCTAGTTCCTTACTGTCAATATCCAAGTTCAGCAATAATCAGTAAAAACATTTTCAACCCAGCATGCACGAGACTGCTCAATGACTATTCATGGATCTCATGTTGATATCATGTCAATAGCACAGCTACAGCAGTTGGCAATGTCCACAATCAGAAAGCGTTGCCATAATCCGACATCTCACCGTGACCTTGGTGATATCCTTATCTCCATAACGACGCCATATGGAAAGGTACATCAGTCGATTGGTTATGATGAAATCGACATGTGTTAATTTCATGTGTTTTTCTGTGTTGACATTCTGTTTGATTTCAAGATTACAATTTTCCGTAAATTAATTTTGGCATAGTTTTCACTTAGATGGTCACTATGAACAGAAACTCCTGAAGATAAGAAACATAGCAACTTGAACATGTAACCTTCCATCATTAATTAATAGTTGATGAAGCTGTCTAACTTATTGTCCGGGTGGGTGAGCGGGTGGGTGGATAGGAGGGTGAGTGGGTGGGTCGGTGGGTGGTTAAATGGTTGAGTGAGTGAGTGAGTGAGTGGGTTGAGTGAGTGAGTGAGTGAGTGAGTGGGTTGAGTGAGTGAGTAAGTCAGGCAGTCAGTGAGTTAGTGAGTGAGTGGGTGAATGGGTGAGTGAGTGGGTCAGTCAGTGGGTGTATGGGTAAGTCAGTGAGTCAATGGGTGTATGGGTAAGTGAGTCAGTGGGTATATGGGTGAGTAAGTGAGTCAGTGGGTGTATGGGTGAGTGAGTCAGTGGGTATATGGGTGAGTGAGTGAGTCAGTGGGTGTATGGGTGAGTGAGTCAGTCAAACAGTGGGTGTACAGGTGAGTGAATGAGTCAGTCAGTGGGTGTATGGGTGAGTGAGTGAGTCAGTCAGTGGGTGTATGGGTGAGTGAGTGAGTCAGTCAGTGGGTGTATGGGTGAGTGAATGAGTCAGTCAGTGTGTGTATGATGGAGTGAGTGAGTCAGTCAGTGTGTGTATGGGTGAGTGAGTGAGTGAGCAAGTGTGACAGCTTGATGTGAGAGGCTTATAACCTTCTGGCGAAACTCATCAGCATAAATCTGACGAGACAACTTGTTGTCTGGATACCACATCCATGATTAGCAGATCCTTGACTTACAAAGGAAAACAAGAGAAAACTAGAGAATTTCAGTATTTATAACAGTTAAACTTGCAGCAAAAAATATTTATAACCTCAGACAAATGTATTCTATTTCATGGAATTTCAAGTCAATATGGTAGGAGACGAAATGCATTTCACGCTAACATAGTTGAACCGTCTTAGTCAATTCTTACAAAAATATTCCCAAACCTCATCAAAACAAAGATATTTTCATTCATTTCATTCCACTTTTTCAAAATTTTGCAAAGTGTAAAATAAGAAAAATAATCTATCTGGCCAAAACACAAATTTCTTGTTAAAACCAACACAAACAACAAAGAGAACATAAATATTCACCTGCACCTACCTCTTAGATCAGAACAAACCCCATAAACTAAACAACAATGTGACCTTACACCTCCACTTGTTCTGGGACCAAATCTATCGATTATTTGTCTACAGCTAACAACAGCGTACAATGATACCCTTGTCACAACAGGCTTAAAGGAGCCCACCTGAGTGTGACGTGCCGCGTTATGAGCCCACTTTCCCTCTGTGTAAGCTACTTACGATACAGAGATAGCACTGTCAGGGTATTCCACCTGTCTGCTGTGACCCCGCCCTAATACCAAGCTTCTTGAAGGGTTCAAGTCTAACACTGGTATTATAGAAGTATCAGTCATCGGCGCCAGTTAAATTGGTATCTGAAGAATTGTTTTGTTGTCAGGAACCCTACATTCATTCTGCCCCTAGATTTCTTCTTTATTGTTTTTTATTGATTGTTCTTGTAAACAAATGACTTCATTTTGTTCTGAAGAATTAATTAATTTCTTATTGAGCTAGGACATGGAAGAAAATGAAGTTCTATTTAAAATGACATTGATCAACAATTTCAATCTTGTTTAAATAGAATTTATATTCTTAAGGTTCATTTAAACATCTAAAGATCAAGGAACCAAACTGGTACTGATTGGATCAATTTGTTTTCAGGGTTGTTACTAGTGGTGTTCCGATTAATTGAAATAATCGAAAATTGGTCGCAGTGACCAAACGACCAAGCAATTGATCACATTTTCTCATAATTGAACATAAACGATTTTGGAACTACTGTTTTAGTCTTTGAAATACTGGACAATGGAACATATCGTAGAAGTTGTCAGGGCCTGGAAACATGTTTATTTCTTAGAAAACTCACTTCACTGACTGAAAAGTCATGACTGAATATTTCTCTAAGACTCCAGGAAGTTTATGTTCATGATATATTAGTCATCACTTTAAAGTAACAAGTTGCATCATGTTATACATATCTGCAATAACAACCTGGAAAGGAAAATCTGAAAAATGACGCTAACGATGATTGTTCGTTGGTAATGAAGCAATAATCAATTGTGAGATTTCAACTAATTCCCAACACTAGTTACAATTCATATTGCCTTAATTAAGTCTGTATCTTGAACATATCGTCGCGATATGATCCAACTCAAAACAAATTATAACCTCATTCTTTCATTGAAATATGGGAACATGAAATAAATCTGTGGCCCTTCAATAAATTCAAAAGTACATTCATAATTCCAAACTTAGTGTTCTTGAAAGGCAAATTGAAAATAAATGAAACATTCTTCAAAACTGCAAAAGTATTTATTGTATTTTGAGCTTTGTATCATTTTAACATTTCATTTAAATAGTGTATTTGTGATATTGTATTTTACCTCTAAATTTTGACATTTTATTTCAACATTGTCTTAACTGCAGTCATGTTAAATTATGTTATTTTTTGGTTTGTTGTTTAATGCCATACTCAGAAATTTTCCAGCTAAATAATCGAGACAGGACCAGACAATCCAGTGACTGACATCATGAGCATTAATCTACGCAATTGGGATAAGATGTGTGTCAACCAAGTCAGCAAACCGACCACCCGATCCCGTTGCTTAGCCGCCTCTTTCGACAAGCATATGTTGTTTAAGACCAATTGTAACCAGGATCTTCACGGGTATGTTAAATTTTGCAGTAAAGATTTTTCCTCCATATTAGCCTTGTTATAAGTGAGATACAAGCCATACTCAGTGCTCAGACACACCTGGTTGACTGCATGTTGATTGTTGTTCATAATATCAATCACTGGATTGTCGAGTCCAGATTTAATAATCTACAGGCCACTAAGATATAGCTGGAACATTACAGCATTAAACAACAAACAAAGCCTATCCAAGCTTCAATAGAAGACTGACTGACTGACTGAGTTTGGTTTTACGCCGCTTTTAGCAATATTCCAGCAATATTCCAGCAACATCAAGGCGGGAGACACCAGAAATGGGCTTCCATAGAAGAATATAATTAGAATTTGGTGATAAAAGTGAAAAAATGTATATCATTTTCATGACTGTCATATTTGTGGTGTACAATGCATTGACATGATAATGAACTGAAGTTTCAGGCAATGTATAGTGATGCCACTGAACAGGTAGTGTCTATATATCATGTACATTTCTCCATGAAATCTACAACCATACAACATGCAAGCCACATTCCTGCCTGGGGCCTATCCTATTGTGTGTGTTAACCAAAATAATGCTTTGTGTATGTTGCCACAAGGGGGTTCGAATCTGATTGTCTGGGGACAGATAAGCACGTCAATTTCAGGTGTTGATTTCACCTGGATGTGAAATCAATGGTTAGGGAAATGAAATGTACATGAATATGCTCAGAGGGGTCAACAGTGAGACGAAATGGATCTGAAACTGACATTGTGTCCGTGGGGTAACTGATACACTTTGTGTGCGTACACCACATAATCACTGCGGGGACTTGATCAGTTTCATGATAAAATGAAATGAACGTTTCGCAGGGAAGTGGTGATTTCACTTATGAGTGAGTGTGAGTGATTGAGTTTAGTTTCACAGCACTTTTAACAATATTCAAGCAATATCACAGCGGAGGACACCAGAAATGGATTTCACACACTGTACCCACGTGGGGATTCGAACCCTGGTCTTTGGGGTGACAAGCAAATAACCACAAGGTTACCCGAACACAACTTAGCAAGTAACTGGTTAAATGCTGTTTATTTTATAGCTACTTTTTCTTCATATCTTATTTAGATTTTTCGGATATTTAATTTTAATTTTTGTTTTAATTTGTAAAAGATTAAAACAAGCAATCGCATTATATTCAGGGTTTTTCTTTAATATTCATGATCTGAATTGTATACTGATATCTATTTATTTGAAACTTTTCAACATACAATGTAATAAAAAAACATAGTATTGTATGTAATACATCATTTCAAAAAGGAAGTCAATTATAAACAAGGCATACTTCTGGAGGTGATTTATTTGTCTGTTACAGAAAAATAACCATTTGCACTAATTAATTCATATTACATATGAGAGGATCAAGAATTAGAGAACATTCATGAGAATACTTCACAGACCCCTATCATGGTCTTACAGCTTTTCCTATTTAGAATTTACCTCCAGGTTTCATGTTGATTTCATACTGATTGTTATCCAGAATGTCCTCAAGGTTCTTTTCAAATTGGTAATGATATGAAGGAATGTCTTACCACTGGGCATTGTTCAGATCTTGACTGAAAACACATCTATAACTATACACGACGCATTAATCTTATGTAAATTTTAACTCATCCTAGTTTTATGTTTTGCTGACATCTTCTGGAAATATATGTTCAATTTTTTAAAAATATTTGTCAAAATTACCAAAAAATCAACTTTGGTTGTTCTGGGTATTTAGCTATAATGTAATCAAACAACAATGTTGTCATACAGGTGTAAAGCTCATTGAATGTGTGATGGAGATGGACTTGGAGACATTTTTCTGATGTCAAGTCAAAGTTAATCATGTGATTTCATAGTTTCAGTATATACATGCATAGTTTTCATTGTTGCAGCACTTGTACAAGTGCTGGGTAACTTAACACAAAAGATACCCATTGTGATTTAAAAGCTGTCAAAATTATGGAAACATCCTTATGCCATTTGTCTGGATCTAAAAAAAAGACACTGCCTTTTATAAAAATGATACATGTTACATGTACTACTCACATATATGGTGTATATCAGCGAGATCCTTGATTGACAGATTGTCAGTTTCAGTTGTTAGTGATCACTCTCCTTGGCAGAGCAACATAGATCCACATCATGGTGAAATGTACAAAGAATGATGCTGTCATTTCTTTACCACGATGCCAGTGACAACAATCACGAGTCACCAAAGTTTCAAGGCACCAATTTCGGCTTAGAGCTACACAATCCACCTGCCACTCAAACCCTGACTGTTTGATCTTTTCACTGTTTGGCGATATGTACAAGCCATGTCAATAACAGACTGAGTGTGTCAATATCAGCTTGTCAACTGTCTAGTATATGAATAGCGGAGCTACAACGCTGGTGCTAATTAAGTAATGTCATTTCGGGATCTGTTTCTTTTCACAGGGATTGTATGACGGACTCCGGTGACTAGATTCTTGTGGATTCTGTGTAGTGTAGATGTACTTGTTTGTGTATGAATGAATACACAATGGCCTGAACTCAGTGTATCAACAATCTCACTTGACAACTGACGAGTGTGATTGACAACTGGGAAATCAATATGAAACTGACAATAGTGAGTGAGTGACTTTGCATTTATGATGCTTTGAACAGTATCTCGCTTACAACAGAGCATCAACTTCATGTGAGCATGAAGTAGATGTCTTCATTGGAATCGGACAAAACCTGATGGTGGAGCCTCAGTTTAAAAAGTCTAAATAAATAATATCAGCTACCCGGTAATATGAAATATCGACATAGGAATGGTTTCTCTTTCAGACTCCAGAGCATGCATTTTATAAAACATTTACCCCATTCCACTCCCTTCGCCTTCTCAGATTTAGCAGCCTGTTCTTATAACATTTCCAGGTCTGAATTCGACATGATGGTTTCGAAACTTTATTTTGGAGAATATGTGAACGTCTAATATTTGAAATAAACCTTTTGCAATATGTACTTCTATTATTTGATCTAAATCATATGAAAATATGTAAGTCAATTATTTGAACTAAATCATATTGAAATATGTAAGTCTAATGTTTGAACTAAATCATATTACAATATTTAAGTCTACTATTTCTACTAAATCATATTACTATATTTAAGTCTACTATTTCTACTAAACTATATAATGTTCAAGATATAAAAGAAAGGAAGAAAAAAAGCCTGTAACTGAGTGAGTGAGTGAGTTGAGTTTTACGCCGCACTCAGCAATATTCCAGCTATATGGCGGCAGTCTGTAAATAATCGAGTCTGGACCAGACAATCCAGTGATCAACAACATGAGCATCGATCTGCGCAATTGGGAACCGATGACACGTGTCAACCAAGTCAGCGAGCCTAACCACCCGATCCCGTTAGTCGCATTTTACGACAAGCGTGGGTTGCTGAAGATCAATATTCTAACCCGGACCTTTGTAGGCATGCCAAAGAATTGTAGGCTTGCTTGGAGGTTCTTGTCAGGGATTTTAAAAGTGACTATATTTGCTACTCAAAATAGTGAACAAAAATACATTTTCTTTCATCTGCCTGGCTAACAAATAATAACAAATAGTGGGTATTGTAGGCAATAGTTTTTAAGGTTGTTTTCCTTCAAATAACCAGGTATGGTATCCATTGTGAAGACTGTATTCAAACAACTGTTATCCAATAAGAAATAGGTTAATCAACTAAGGTACATTCAATGAGAAGACTGAATTCAGTCAGTATCTGATGAGAAGATTTTGATCAAACTATCAGCATCCAATGAGAAGTTTTGATCAAACAATCAGCATCCAGTGAGAAGATTTTGATCAAACTATCAGCATCCAATGAGAAGTTTTGATCAAACTATCAGCATCCATTGAGAAGATTTTGATCAAACTATCAGCATCCATTGAGAAGTTTTGATCAAACTGTCAGCATCCATTGAGAAGTTTTGATCAAACTGTCAGCATCCATTGAGAAGTTTTGATCAAACAGTCAGCATCCAATAAGAATAATTTTATCAAAGAATCAGTAAAAAGGAAAAGGAAATGCAATGCATAATATATTTAATCTAATTAGCCTTTAAACACACCCCTGGAGAAGGTAACCATGACAACGACTAGATACTTACTTCTCCGGCTCCGGAGTCTTCTTCTCCTCCACAATGGTTGTCACAGGCTCCACCTGCGGCTCCGAGTCCATTGTACTCTTCCGGTGTCTGTCCGTCTTCTTCTTGTCCTTCTTCTTGATACACGACCTCTTCTTCCCCCCATCCTCCCCGTTCCCCTCCCCACCAGCTCCCCCTGCACCCCCTGTGGTGGACTTGCCTGCTTGTCTCCCCTTCTTGCCAGTACTGCCCTTACTGGACTTCTTCACCTGCAACACAGTAAACAGGGTATAAGGTTTAAACACTTCTGTTCTGGAGGGTTTGTGAAGAGTGAGTGAGTCAAGTTTTACACCACTTTTAGCAATATTCCAACAATATCACTGAAGGGGACACCCGAAATGGGCTTCACACGTTGTACCCATGTGGGGGATCAAACCCGGGTCTTCAGCGTCACAAGCGGACACTATAACCACTAGGCTACCCTACAGCCCTTGGTGCCGTTGTACAAAACAACCTTAGCGCAAAGGCTACCTTAAGTCTATGTTAAAGTATGGGAGTTACGGTCACCTTAGCGCTAAGATCGCTTTGTACAACGGCAACCTGGTTCATAAAGACCTCATATTCACACACTGGCTGATAAACGCAACAGCTTCAAAGAAAGTACCAGGTTTTCATGCTACATGAGATTCTGTGCAAACTTAGACTGACTGACTGAGTTTGGTTTTACGCCGCTTTTAGTAATATTCCAGCAACATCACGGCAGGGGACACCAGAAATGGGCTTCACACATTGTACCCATGTGGGGATTCGTACCCGGGTCTTCGGCATGGCGAGCGAACGCTTTAACCACTAGGCTACCCCACCGCCCCTGCTAACTTAGAGTAAACTGTGCATGATCAACAGAAATTAGGGTCAGTTTTAGTTTTATGCGCTTGTGACATAGGCAACGTTTAAAATTCCTGCCTGCCCGACCGTCCGGAAGGGTCCATTTTCATCTCGGACGGTCAAATTTCAAAAGTAGCCTGTCCGGTGGTCTGGTAGCTATTTTTACCCCTAACAGTAAATATTTCATAATATCAGACGGGTTCTCTTGTCATCAGTTTAGGTGTTTTCGCATTATGATGATTATGTTAAACTACTTACGATTGGACAGTTCATGTTACGATAACCAATCACAACAGGTGTACTTTAAGTTTACCTAAACTCGGTGCATTGCCTGTTAGTACTATGTTGTTCATTGCGATGCCTACAAACAGTAACCTGACTAACTTGATTTTTGTTGTTTTTTATTGTTGAAAACCGGACAGGCAAGTCTATATCCGGACTGGTAATTTTTATAAAGTTACCAGTCCGGCTGTCTAGCTTGGCATTTTGGGAGTTTTAAACACTGACATAGGTTGTTAATGGATAGCTCTCTCAAACTGACAGATAATAAACTAGAAAAGTATTGCTAAAAAAAAAATACTTGAGAGAATTATCCATTGACATTTAACATTTACTAGATAAACAGCTTCTTGATATTAAGTTTAAACTTCATTATTGCTTAGTATATTTCACATTTCCCATTACATCAAATAGGGAAATTCATGTTTAGTGTATTGCAAGGGGATTTCATGTTTAGTTAGGTGCAAGGGGATTTCATGTTTAGTTAGGTGCAAGGGGATTTCATGTTTAGTTAGGTGCAAGGGGATTTCATGTTTAGTTAGATGCAAGGGGATTTCATGTTTAGTTAGGTGCAAGGGGATTACATGTTTAGTTAGATGCAAGGGGATTTCATGTTTAGTTAGGTGCAAGGGGATTTCATGTTTAGTTAGGTGCAAGGGGATTTCATGTTTAGTTAGGTGCAAGGGGATTTCATGTTTAGTTAGGTGCAAGGCAAGTCAATATGTAGGTAATTTAGTGTATTTTCCAATCCAGTGATGACAATATCACACATTCAGCAGTTCCATTCTATACTGGGGTGTGGGGTAGCCTAATGGTTCAAGCTGACCTTGTCACACCCCACATGGTAAAATGTGTACAGCTGGTTTGTTGGTTTCGGTGTTGCTCAGCAATATTCTAGCTGATGATGGTCTGCAATTTTCAAGACAATCTACAGACTGGGGATAGGATGACATGCTTCACTGTCTGATGCCCCTGGTTTAAAAATAATTCTGGTCACGCCAGACCAATTTAATTTCTTGTTTTACAGATCAGCCGGTCGTCTTTTTGCAAGAATAAGAAAAAAAATGAAAACTAATTTTGCCTGCTCAAAAAATAAAATCATATTGTAAATGTGATATAATTGAAATACTCTTAAAATCAGTGTGAAACCTAAACTCACTCAACTTATTTTTAGTTGATATAAACAAACCAAAAGAGTTAACATGGAAACTCAATTGGGTTTTTGCTTTGACTAGTGATTTTTTTTTTAATGTCTCCTGCCTTTAGGTTTTCTGAGGACAAAAACCCGTAAAACAAGAAACATAATTGGTCTGGCCTTAAAATGCTTTTTTCTACTTCTAACATGTATTTGTGTCCCATAAACTCATAACATATGCTTGATTAACAATGAGCAAGACTGAGTGACTGTTTCAATGCATTAAAACGTGTGTGTGATGTTTGATGCCTGGAGATATAGTCCTGAAAAGAAGTTGAATAGATGGGCAATTATTCAGCCTAGTGGCGGCAAGAGTTCTATGCTCCCCAGGGAGTTGAGATTGATATTACAACGTGCCGTTGAGATTGACATCCAGTGATCAAGGGAAAACAAAGCGCCTTTGAGCAGCTGAGCTGGATATCGGCGCTATACAAATGTATGTATGTATGTATGTATGTATGTATGTATGTATGTATGTATGTATGTATGTATGTATGTATGTATGTATGTATGTATGTATGTATGTATGTATGTATGTATGTATGTATGTATGTATTGTTATGTTGTTAAGTTGTTTAAAGTTAAATGTGTTATGTGTATCACAAGTCACAATACTTTAACTGACTGAGTCATCAATGGTTTCACCTTTAATGTGAAACAAATGATCACAATCTCATGTAATGTTTCCTTATTTGGGGCATGGTATTGCCAGCATCACCAACCAACAGAACAAGATGAAGAATACTCTTTCAAAAGTGTGTAACTGTTTTCTATATATAATGTTAGATACAATTTTATAATCCATATTCTGCTCATATCAAAAGTTAAAAAATATTGCCTCTTTCTTAGGCATCTTAAAGTCTCAGATAATCAATAAATAATTGAGTTTGGTCCTGATACCAACACGATTCAAAAAGATTAACATATTATAGACAACACTGAACTGCCCCAAACAGTGGGTATTCTAAAGTTTAGAAACAGACTTACCTTTTTCTTAGGCATCTTAAAGTCTTAGATAATCGATTTATAATTGAGTTTAGTCCTGGTACCAACACGATTCCAAGACATTAACAAGCTATAGACAACACTGAACTGCCCCAAACACTGGGTATTCCATGTCTGCTGTCAGTCAGCTGATGCAATGGACGAGGTCTCTACCCCCCGTCAATACACATGCAACATGTATGACAGTTTCTCTACCTAGTTACAACGGATACAATGAGACCTTAATGATTCATAACCAGGTGGAAATCAATACAACCAAGTATGTAATTAACATGGTCCTTGCCTAGAGATAACACTGGACTTGTCAGGCCGGACTGAAATATACGCTAATCAATAGCACTTGGCGTTAATGTGGCTGTGCATTAAAGACTTAATTAGTGTACAAACATTGGATCACTACATGGTCTGATCTGGGATGAATGGTGGAGAAAGGGCTATGGATTATGCGAAATGTGAACTTAATGTTCTTTCTGTTTTGTTTATTCTGTCAATAAACATTACCGATCAATCTGGTTTATTTCAGGGGAAGGAAAGTCGTCATTTCATTTGATTTATATTAAGGCCTGGGTTGTTGTTCCACAAAACAATTAGCGCGTTGATTATTGTAACTACCAGACTTTAACATAGGCTTGAGGTAGTCATAGCACTCAGATTTGCTTTTTGGAATAGATGCCTCACAAATTTAGGTTATTGTTTGAAAATGTGCCAGTGTGCCTTAATAGCTTCAAAAACTGAAAATGGAGCAAGCCATTGTGAGTTTTAGTTGAGAACATTCTTTTTTTTTTAACCAAAATATTTTTTCTATTTGAAGGGGTTTGTTTTCAGGAAATCTACCTTAAATTGGTCTGAACACTTTTTTGGTCATCATTTTGATTCCTGTTGCTTGGCAATTTGACCAGATGTGTTGCCTAACACCAGACTCATCAGTATTAGAGCTAAACGATGCCAATCTGTAAATAATTGAATCTAGACCAGATAATCCAGTGACTGACAATGTAAATATTCATCATAAGTGTACTTGCCATTTAGGTAACTAAGCCTGGACCCGTGAAGGTCCGGGTTAGAATTGATCTTCAGTAACCCATGCTTGTCGTAAGAGGCGACTAACGGAATCGTGTGGTCAGGCTCACTGACTTGGTTGACACATGTCATCGGTTCCCAATTGCGCAGATCGATGCTCAAGCTGTTGATCACTGGATTGTCTAGTCCAGACTGGATTATTTACAGACTGCTGCCATATAGCTGGAATATTGCTGAGTGTGGCGTAAAACTAAACTTACTCACTATGCCTGATCACCTGATCCATACTGATCAAGAAAACTTATTAACCCATACAATACAAAACTAGATGTACCATATTAACAAACTGCAGTTTTTGGAAAGTTCAACTGTGAACCTTCATTAGCCATTTCATTTTTTACTAGTTTGCTTACAGAGTTGGGCCTAACATTTGTCATGGTGAAAAAAGACATTTTTTGTTCAACTTCTAGGTTAGTACTGTTACTATGAACAAAAAACAAACTCATAGTTCATCCTGGAAGTATAATTGCGAAATTATACCAAAAGTTAACTGCTTTCCTTTTAGCCAGAAAAAAGTTTAGTTTTTAAATGTAAACTGAACCATTTCTTAGGAACGAAAGTTATAACATCTCATGTTGTGTTTTTTATTCATTTCACCTAACTGTCAAACAGTTACAAAAACAAACTTTTAAAAGTCATATATGTATATATATGTATTTCCCTTTTCTGTGTCAGTTCATCTCATAAACCAACTCAATCTAAATAGAATTCCTTATGCAAGGACTATATAATAAAGCAAGTTGGGTATTCTTGATAAAAGGGGAATACCAAACTACCGGTGCTTGACCGTCCGTTACTCTTACCGTGTCTCTCCATGCAGGTTTTGGATCAACAGGGGGTTCCGGGGACGGAATCTGTATATATGGCCGCAGTTCTGTAATACCAGCAAATGATATAACACTTGTATCAGCGTTATGCGGATCACAGATCAAAGTATAACTAATAAATAAGGATTTAAAACTTTATGTCCAAAATATGAATTCCACAAGATAGGTTTTAGTAATTAGATATTAATAGATGCACATTCTTAGATATGGTTAAAAAGTGTTCTCATTCATATGTATTTTTGTCAAATTAGAGTTTTGTTAAAAAAAATTAAATTCACAACAAATTTGGTTATCTTAATATTCACTCTCAAAGTAGAAGGATTAAGCAATCAAATACTGCAGAAAACATTAAATATAACACTGATTAATGTGTGTACATATGAGTTTATTTGTTAATCTTGCAGTCAGGTATGACAGGAGTTGTCTCCCTTACAAACTGGTATGGCATGAAGGATAGCTTAAATAACCTGGGGGCATGATTGGCTGGTTGTTTTGTTGTTGAATGCCACACTCAGTAATATTCCAGCTATATGGCAGCAGTCTGTAAGTAATCAAGTCTGGACCAGACAATCCAGTGATGAACAGCATGAGCATCGATCTACACAGTTTGGGATACGATGGCATGGGGGGGGGATGGATAAATACTACATAAATCCAGGCTGACAGTCACATGGCATGTGCTAACTGATATATTTGTAGATATCTGAACTTATTAGGGCACATTAGATGCCAGTCTTACCATTTTCTTTATTGGCTTTGAGCCTGTCCTTGCCGTCTCCGTCCAAGTCAGTGTTAATCTTAGCCCCTACAAGTGTTAGACGGCACACTGGAGTTTTAGCATCACACCAAAAACATGTCACACACAAATCTGCTTCTCATCACCAAACGACTAAATATTCTTGCTGAGATAAAGGATTATTAAAGTTCATTAATCAACAAATTTCTATTTAAAGTGATGAGAAAAAGAAATGTATATTATGAGAATCTCAATTCACACACGCAAATGGTACTTATCGTGAGAATTGTATACACTACAAGGCCATAATAAATCAATTATTACATTTCTATTCCTGACAGTCTGACTACCAAACTCTCCCCTTATATAAAGTTATTGCCTCTCCAGATGAAGAATATCACTGTGTGTACCGTTCAGTCCACAACAATAAACAACGTGTTGCCTTCCCATATTTTTTTTCCATCTATTGCCAGGAATATACAGAAACAATTTGTATGCAGTCATTTATAAAAGAAAATGTTGATAATTTAATGCCCCCAATTCTTTTAAAAATTTGGATTAAAAACAAATAACAAAGTATTATGGCCTTATATGAATTCTTTCAACAATTTATGGCATTATGTGAATTCTTTCAACAATCTATGGCCTAATATGAATTCTTTCAACAATCTATGGCCTTATATGAATTTTGTCAAAAAAGCTATGGCCTTATATGAATTCTTTCAACAATCTATGGCCTTATATAAATTCTTTCAACAATCTATGGCCTTATATGAATTCTTTCAACAATCTATGGCCTTATATGAATTCTTTCAACAATCTATGGCCTTATATGAATTCTTTCAACAATATTATGAATAAAAATATCATTTAATGATGTAACATATACATTCTGTAAATACACATTAACATATCAATTGTTAAAATTAACAGCCTTTTGTATTTTCTACATCTTATAAGCACTTATATGTACTGAACCAAACCAGTAAGAGATCATTCAATATTTGTATATACAGTCAATGAAACTCAGTCTTCACTGCAAAAATAAATGCATGGAAAATAATCAGGATCCTTACTTTTTAACAGTGTACCAGTATATGGAACTTGCATTAAGTCCGCTGGGACAAATGAACATGCACTGACCGTAGAGTGACCGTGGCAAGGCGTCCGTGTTTAGTTTACTTGACATGTCATCCTCCAGCCCATCCCCCACAGAACTCGGGGAGCCTGGCCGTCCCTCCGTACCACTCCTGGGGCAAAGTTGGAAAATTCATTTTTACCCTTGCTAACATTTCCTTGGGTGGACAAAGTTTTCTCTACAGGTTTCCTTCCAACTGGTTCTAACTGGTGTAGTTTTATGGCCTTTTCAAAACTTTAATTGGAATTCTACAGAACTGAAAACCATTTCATCAAAGTTATTGATATAATATCATTCTGTTTATCTTTTGTTTTTTAAATATTTGCCCCTGTTGACAATTTTGCTGTTTCATCTAAAATTATGTTTAAAAATACTGATATCCAGTTGAACAATATATCATCTTGATAGTGTCCTGTTAATTTTTATTACGAATAAATAGCCACTTTGGGCAAATTTGCAGTATAAAGTCGAAATTATTTTTAAAATTACATATATATATTTTATTCTGTACGTCCCATTGAAACTTTAGCCACAACAATACACTTCTATTATCAGTATGATAAACATCATCATGAACAGTTGTTGTCATACCTGGATGAGCGATGGTGTCGCCACTGACCAAGAGATATTCCATCGGTCGACTCAACCACCGTGCCATTGTCATAATCGTCATTGTCATCACCGCCATCGCCATGGCGGCTGTTGGGTTGGGTGTTGATGTCCCGTTCATGTAGCTGCACCCCTTGAACGAAGTTGCAGAAGTGGGGCTTGATGCCTCGCACGACCTGCAAGAGTGAGTGAGTGAGTTTAGTTTTACGCCGCACTCAGCAATATTCCAGCTATATGGCGGCGGTCTGTAAGTAATTTAGTCTGGACCAGACAATCCAGTGATCAACAGCATGAGCATCGATCTGCGCATTTGGGAACCGATGACATGTGTCAGCCAAGTCAGCGGGCCTGACCACCCGATCCCCTTAGTCGCCTCTTACGACTAGCATGGGCTACTGAAGATCAATATTCTAACCCGGACCTTCACGGGTACGACCTGCAAGAAATGACGTGGACTATTTACTATTTGTTTCTTGTTTAACGATTCACCCAACAATATTCCAGCTATACGACGTCTGGACCAGACATTCCAGTGATTGACAACATTAATAGCAGATACACAAACGGGATACGATGACTTGAATTAGGCAAACCAACTTGACCACCCGATCCCCTTGTCGCCAACCTTATGGTCTCGAGGTAATCGCCCTTTCCTCAAGAATCAGGATGCCATATTCATTTGAACATAGATAGGGTACGGGTCTTATTACAAGTAAAATGTTTCATTTTTTTTTATGGCCGTGAAAGTCCTGTTAAAATTGTTCTTAAGCAACCCATGATTTTCTTAAAAGGCGACTAACAGGACGGGGTGGTCAGGCTCGCTGACTTGGTTGATATATGTCATCGTATCCCAATTGCGTAGATCGAAGCTCATGATGTTGATCACGAGACGGTCTGGTCCAGACTCGATTATTTACAGACCACTACCATATAGCGGAATATGGCTGAGTGCAACGTAAAAACAACAAACAAAAAAAACAAAACAAAAACAAACAAAAAACAACAACATACAAACAAAGTGAGTCGCATTGCTCACTTTTCAGTCAGTAGTACTACTCGTCACAAACCTGAGAAAAAGGTGCGATTTCAAGAAAAATTATATATCTTTAAATGAAACTTTTATGTACCCATTCTTTTTAATTCGAATCTGCCTACCAAACATTTTTTTTCAATAAGTCCCGCTGGCCCATAACCTAGGTCCCAATACCTTCTAGATAGAACCATAATCCTGTACCAGACTTGGGTAGGCTGCCTCAGGTAACTATGACCTTCAATCATTCAGCCAGATCAATGTGTCCCCCATCCCAGAGAATACTTGACAGGTTTCACCCCAGACTCCCCACACCAATGAAACAAAGGCCAAGTTACATCTTTATAATGCTGCATGAATATTGACAACACTCCGAGTCATACTTACAAAATTGCTCTTTGTTAAAATCTGGAGTTCTTTCCTCTGAAACGAAAAGCAGAAATAATTAGTTGTGAGTCGGTGAGAATATTTTACGAGTGCTTCCCATAAGGAAAATAGTTTTAAACAACTTGAAACGGTTTGCACAAACTTTAATGGTGCGTACTGTAGTTGGTGTAAATAGTAGCCGAGAGCCGCGATGCGGTCCTATATAGTCAAGACATGATCGCGATGCAGGGTCATGTCTTGACTGTATAGGACCGCATCGCGGCTCTCAGCTAGTGTAAATAGATGTTCGAAAATGTGTTTTAGTTTTTCTGAGATCGAGGAACGACTTACAACGATTAGTGTATTTGAATTATTTTTTCCATCCCTAGGTATAGATATCTATTTTCAGATTTAGCTTTCGAAATATCCCATTGAACTAAAACCTTTTGATTGCAAACCTTGCCAGCAGAATCAGGTTCCACGAAGGCGATACGACTGTCGATAGTGTATGTTCGATTCGATCGTATCTCCTGAAATCTACGTCTAAAGGGAGGCTCTATGGCAATCTCTGACTCCAGCTAATATTTGTGTTGTAGTATCAACAGACCCGCACATAACTATACGTAATCTACATGAAATCTCAACTTTGTTCATGAAAGATATTTGTGTAATAGACATTGTCATACAACACGCGTGACTTTGTCACTTCCGTTTATCACAGACAAGCGTTAGAATCGCAGTTACGGGGTTTTGAATGGTATTTAGACGTGATACACATAAGGAAGATAGTTTTTTTGTTCGATTTTTATTTGTTTTTTTTTATTGGTTCCCATGATTACAATGTCATATGTAGAACAGTGATGTACAGACAGATGGATGATGTACAGGTACTATGTCTATATATGTAATACACATATATAAGTCAATAAAAGATAAATATGATCTCAGGTAAATTGGATACATTTTATATTCATCAAAGTACTGGGGAAGAGAAGACCCCATTTATGATTCAAATCTTCTATTTTATTATTTCTTTTGCATATATGGTTTTCCACAAAGAATATTTCTTTCAAAGTTTTTATAATAGAGTATGTTTGGATGCGTATTTTTAATACTGCATACGTAAATGTGTCTTTTTGCTGCAGTGATGATGTGATTTAGTTATATATTATGATGTAGAGTACCGAACCATATGTTTTGATAATAGCAATAGATGGGGGTATAAATTGTTAAGCCAAATTTGTAGGTTTTTCCAAAAAGTTTGTGTCTCCTGACATTCCCAGTACACATGACAAACACTCTCATTTAGATCATTGCAGAAACACAAGGAAGATAGTTTGTATGGGTGTCGACTTTTGTATTTTGAGGAACACCTCATAATACGGAAGTTGACATCAATAAAAACTCTCTTCCTTAATAGCAGTTGAGTTTATAGGTATGTTTACCGTGTCGCGTTCGATTGGTGATATCACCCGCACCCAAACGTAAGCATTCAAGAAACGACACGCTCTGTTCGTGACTAAAAGATAAGTATTTATTCACACTTCGTACACCACCCACATAGACTAACGCAGAGTCTCTAAATATACATAATTTTGTGAGAAACAAATAATTATGTTTAAATTGAAACGGAGCCTCAGTAAGACTGGTGATTCGGAACTAAGGAAATTTAGACTTCATTTACGGCTTTAGCATTGCAGAAAGGACAAGGCAGTAGAGCTAATAGTGCGATTCAGGGACTATGAAATAGACTAACCACCCACGCTGTAATTGACATTTTAACATTTCTGCATGCCCTGTTACAGGTGGAAGGCTCTGGAGCCAGGGTACCACGAAGTCAGGAACTGAGCATTTGAATTGGATACTTTTGGTAATAGATACAATAACAGCTGAAACAGGAACAAGCTGCAGAGAGTTACTTCAGAATAAATTGTTTCAGTGAGAGGAAATACATTTTATGATGTGAACAAAACATATACACCACTGAAATACATTCCAACGCATTTACACATATATTAGGACTAAACATTTAAATCACTGAAGATGGAAGTGGAAATCAGGGGCGGATACTGCTTTTTGAGAAGGGGGTGGGGTGGGGTGTGGGATGCACACTACTGAGAAAAGGAGGCCTGCACACTTCATTTTCATCCGAATTTCAATGGTTATTTAATAAACATTCCGGAAATTGGGTTTTACGTCATGCTTGAGAATATTTCGCTCATATGACAACGTGCATGCGTGTGTATGTGTATGTGCGGCTGCTTGTACTAGCCCAGACTGAAGCTGGTTTTTATAGTGCTAGCACTGAGATACCATGCCGCAGTGAAGCATGAACACCCCACTCAGACACATTATACTGACTCCGAGCCGACCAGTCCTTGTTGTATCCATTAATGCCGGGCGACAGCCAGGGGCCAACAAGAACCATATTTTAACGTCTTTTGGTATGACGCGGTCGGGGATCAAACCCGCGACCGCGTCACAAGTAAATATTGACGTTATTGAACACAATTGGCGCCTCGTCGCAGTTTACAATACTAAACTTGGTTGGCTGTTTTGTTGTTTAACGCCGCACTCAACAACATTCCAGCTATATGGCGGCGGTCTGTAAATAATCGAGTCTGGACCAGACAATCCAGTGATAAACAGCGTGTTTATTGGTGTTAAATTATTGATTAAATAAATTGGGACTCATAAGTTATCAGATGTTTCTGAAATAATCCGGTACAAGAAGTCCCACAGGAAACTGATTTCACATCAGATATATTTTGTTAAAAACACACCAGTTCTCACAAAAGAAGAAGATATACGTGTTCAGGGCTCCAGATAAGGACCGTATCGGCGTATGTACGGATAAAAAATATGCACGATACGGTAGGAAATAATTTAGAAAACGTAGCACCAACGAACCACAGCAATGGTGTACGGTCTTGGAATCATTTACAGACGTATCTGAAAGAGTGTTGTTTTATTGTTTATTGACCTGTTTACACAAGAGTAGCAATGTTGTGGTGCATATATGAAACGAAACACAAGATTACTGATACGCCATTAAATTCCATTCAGTACTCAAAATGTACTCTTAAGTTTATCCAATACTCCTATATTGAAAAAATAAGAAGTACGTACTCCTGATGTTGAAAAATTATCTGGAGCCCTGCGTGTTAATGAGTATATGTGTCACAGTGATAGTTCCCATACAGACACAGATACAGCAGCTGGTTGCTACACCATGGATCGAGTCCTGAGTACACATCCATTCCGACGGTGTGACTTCATTACTTCTACATGCTCCAGTGCTTGCTCACGTCGTAAAGGTTATGTTGTAGTCGGGGTGGAGGTGGTGTGTATCGACGTTCATAACTATAAGACAGTCGGGATCAACACGGTAGACAATCGGCTTCAACTTGGTAGACAATCGGGATCAACGTGGTAGACAATCAGGATTGGTAGACAACTTGGTAGACAATCGAGATCAACTCGGGAGACAATCGGGATCAACGTGGTAGACAATCGGGATCAACTCGGGAGACAATCGGGATCAACTTGGTAGACAATCGGGATCAACGTGTCACTACTACTACTTTTGGACAAGGGGTTTAATATAAACAAAATAATTTTAAAGATTCAATGTTTTTTACTTTCGCCTTCTTTTGCACAATCAAGCCAACATGATTTGGACGTTTACAGCGTTCGTAATAAACATTATTAGCAAGGGTATTGTGTTAGAAATCCTTGAAACGTCAGGGTGCGATCCGATATTCCAACCCACGGGTTGGTTTCTGTTTGTTTGTTGTTGTTGTTGTTTAATGCGGCATTCAGCAATATTCAAGCAACATGGCAGCGGTTTGGAGAGTCATTGGATGGGTGACCGTGTCTGGCAGCTTGACTCCAGAGAGTTTCTTGGACTTCAGTCCTGCCCCACAACGAAGCATATGTGATACATGTGGTCTCACCTTAAGCAAGTGAGTTTGTTCAAAATTGCCTCTGTTCATCCATCAGAAAATGGGTACCCGTTGGAATAAGTCATAAGACTATTAACCTTCTAGCGCCTCACACGCAGCTTGGGTTATCTGGGATAATAATACTCAGATTGTGCGCTTTGAGCAGGATATGAGTGAGTGGGTTTGGTTTTACGCCGCTTATAGCAATATTCCAACAATACCACGGCGGAGCACACCAGAAATGGGCTTCACATATTGTACACATGTTGGGAATCGAACCCGGGCCTTCAGTGTGACGAGAGAACGCTTTAACCACTAGGCTACCGTACCGCCCCAGCAAGATATGAAGCCTGGAAAGGCGCGTTATAAATACTCACATTATTTCGCATGTAGCCGGCCAGTGTCGGGTCAACTTACATAGGTGAAGGTCAGTATCAGTGTGTTTAGGAATAGGTCAGCGTTTGGTCAACGTGTGCATCCTATGGTATCATAGTTTGACATTACAGTTATTAGAGATTAACAGCAGAAAACTGTTTAAACTGGGCGAAATCGTACCTTATGTTCCTGAATTATTTCAGGTGAACAATTGTCTAGACTTTGTATATGCGTATGACCGGTGCCACCTTTTCGCGAACACCTTGTTTCATCACTATTTCATTTTGATTCATAAACACATGTTCTGTCATCGTATCGCATGGTGACAATCACTGGATTGTCTGGTCCAGACACGATTTGTTTACAAACAACACCGCGCAGCTGTAATACTGCTGGAACTTACACGTACTCATGATATACGTAGTCACGGTTGTACAATCGACTCTGCTTTTAGCAGAGATTTCTTACGGATGTGAAAAGAGTTTAGTCGCCTCTACTATTGTAGATTTGACAGCATTTCTTCTTAAGACTCACGATAAAATCATCTTACCAAATGCCCGTGACACTCCTTCGCCATATTGGCAATGTACCTTCCTTCCTGTACACGTCTTGTGCCCCGCTCCTCTGGTACGACTTCACATACGCTGCCAGTGCTGTGACATGCTCGTCTAAGTGTTTGTCAGCGTGTCATCCAGAGACATAACGATTGATTTACTAACGGCCCCATCCTCCTAGTCATCCGATGCCAGACAATAGACTTCATATACTATCATACAGAGTAGGTCAACCGAATCATCGTCATGCCAACGAAACTCTCGTGTAATGAAACGTTCGATTTTAAGGTTCTTAAATCAATAGAAATCATTGTAAGCAATTAATGCATAATTTCTTTTTGAATAATTTCTGTTTACTTTAATCAAATATTTATACTTCAAAGTTAGATTAAAAAGTCAGCTGTGTTTCTATACATAACATGGCACCTGTGCAACTGCTGAGTGAAGAGCGTTGTTTCAGCTGTTTCTCACCTTGCAACTTTTACACTTCATAGTTTTGTATACTGAACACAAAAAAAGAAACGCCCTTTTGAAATTACTTAACCGAATATATATATACTGAGTCAAAAAAGAAACTTCACAAAATGTAATTTGAAAAATAATGAATAATTTTTCTCTGATGATACATCTATGTATCCGAAATGGGATCCCTATCTTTCGACTCTAGAAAAACGTTAGCAAAACCCACTCAAACCCATCCATTCGTCGTGCAAATGACGTTAGTGCCAAATCAGGTTTTGCACGTGCAGTCGATCACGTGATCTTCGCATCGAAGTTTTCTTCATATGCACGTGTTTGCATTGGCCTCAAGAATTGAAAAACACTTTTAAACCACAGTTCTAACGGTACTTGAAATGCCACGATTGTCAAATGTGCAACGTGAACGTGCCGTTGGCATGTTGCAAGCGGGAAGATCAGTTATTGACGTCGCAAAGAGCAATGGGATGCAGCCGTCGTACTGTGTATGACTTGCGAGGTCGTCTACAACAAACTGGCACCACTTCTGATCGCCCAAGGTCGGGTCGTCCACGTGTGACGTCACGAGCAGAAGACCGTCAAATCGTCCTACGTCACCTACGTGACAGATTTCTGCCGGCTACACGAACCAGGGCTGAGATGTTTAGAGGTCGACTGTCCTCACAGACCATTCGAAATCGGTTGCGGGCTGCCAATCTCCATTCTCGACGTCCATATCGTGGGCCAATATTGACGCCGTTTCATCAACGTCAACGTCTGCTGTGGGCCCAACGTCACCTCCGATGGACCCAGAGACTGGAATCGAGTCGTCTTTAGCGATGAATCAGGTTTACCCTCAGATTCGCGGACGGCAGGCATAGAGTCTGGAGACGACGTCGTGAACGGTATGCCCAATGTTGTGTACAGGAAGTCGACAGATTCGGGGGCGGAAGTTGCATGGTGTGGGGTGCTTTCTGTGGAACAACCGTTCCCGACTTCTGGTCATCCGTGGAAACCTCACAGCTGCTGCTTACCGCGACCAGGTGCTCACCCTGAACTCGTTCCTTTCATGGCGGCTCATGGCCCAGGTCTACAGTTCCAGCATGATAATGCTCGGCCGCATACCGCGATGTTGACACGAAATTTCCTTCAAAACGCTGGAATCAACGTCATGGACTGGCCATCGAGGTCCCCTGACCTTAATCCAATAGAGCACGTTTGGGATGCACTTGGGAGAAGGCTTCGTGGTCTTAGGAACCAACCTCAGAATTTGCAGGAACTTGGCGCTGCCTTGCAAGAGCAATGGTGCAGAATCCCCAACCACGTGTTCACAAGCATCAGGCAGTCGATGAGGAGACGGTGTTTGGCAGTGGTGAATGCGCGGGGCGGCCATACACGATATTGAACTGAGAAATTTCGCATTTTATTCTTGTGACTTGACATTCTGTATACCCATGTTTTGGAACGGCGGTGTAGCCTAATGGAACTGATTATGGCACTGTCAGTGTATCGAGTACATCACACAGATCTCAGCAATGAAATAATAACAATTTAACCATCTTACCATCTCTTGTTCTTTTATAGTGCCCTGAAGAAAGAATGTGAAGTTTCTTTTTTGACTCAGTATATATATTTTTCTGCAATAACTTACTTGATAGATGAGACAAGTGTGTTCATGTATCAAACATAGTTACTTGAGCGTTAGCAAACCACAACCCTAAAAACATTCAAAACGCACGTGCATCGCATGATTCGCTACGACCGCATGGTCTGAGAGCCAGGAGGCATACGTTGGGCTAGTTCTTATCCAACGGCATCGACGTCAACGTCGAGAGTGGGCTCGTGCTCATATTCGTTGGACTCGACATGAATGTCAGGGAGTGTTTATTTAGTGACGAATCCGTTTGTCGCTCTCCAAAGGTGACGGTCGACGTCGGTGGTAGAGCCGGGAATGAACGTTATGCTGACGCTTGTGTTTGAGTGAGTGAGTTTGGTCTTACACCGCTTCTATCAATATTCCCGCAATATCACGGCGGGTGACACTAGAAACGGGCTTCACACATTGTACTCATGTGGGGAAGCGAACCCGGGTCTTCAGCGTGACGGGCGGACGCTTTAACCGCTAGGCTACCCCACCACCCCATGTTGCTGAGAGATCGTTTCGGAGGAGCTGGATCTGTAATGATTTGGGCGGGGTCTTTACAAGGTCATTACAGAACTCTTGTTCCTGGAAATCTGATTGCGTGCGCTAAAGGGACATGATTCTTACTCAGTATGTTGTCCCTCACCTCAACGAATCAACGTTTCAGTATAACAATGCGACAAGTCAAACTGTATGCATCACGCATGACTTTCTGAAGGCTAACCACGTGTTACGCCTTAGCCCACCTGTAGTCCGGACATGAATCCAGCTGAACGTTAATGTGGCTCTTTTTACAGACGTGTAAAAGAACTTCAGAATCAGCATCGGAACATAGCGAATTTGAAACTGCCTTGTTTGATGGAACAAATTCCCTAACAAGAAATCCAGTCAGTAGTGACGTCAAAGAGACAACGAAGCACAGCTCTGAGTGATGCAGGCGATGGCCACACACGGTTTTCATAACGTAATTTTCAGTTGTGATGCCACTTCCACAGAGACGACAGCCACATCTACGGACTTTTAGTGAGTGAGTATGGTTTTACGCCGCTCTTAGCAAAATTCCAGCAATACCACGGCGAGGCACGCCAGAAATGGGCTTCACATATTGTGCCCATGTGGGGAATCGAACTCGGATCTTCGGTGTGACGAGTGAACCACTAGGCTACCCCACCGCCCCTTTGAGTGACTGACTTCCATCAGCGACGCAGCTAGGTTACTTTTAAGTATATGCAAAACCAATTGTGTGAAGTCGTGAAACGCCTGCCCACTCGGACCCCCTCACAGAACAAAATTAAATTACATATATGTAGATGCTCTTAAAAGCTATTACCTGCATTTTGGAACCTTTTATGTTAGATATATCTGTAAATATTTGTAATTATTTTATCACATTTCTGTCAAAACATACATGCATGAGTTCAACACATTTTTTACTTTCATTAAAA